>NW_028327559.1:347415-694831 GCF_031878675.1 Megascapheus bottae | reverse complement strand
CAGAAATGGCAAGTTCAGATATTTCAAATGATGATGTCATTTATTGCTATCTGGAACAGGAAACTCAGACAAGATTCCTTCTTCTGTGTAGGCTGATGCAGGGGATCAGAGGACCCAGAGTTTGCAATTTTGTTTCAGTGTCTCTCTTTTGTTTTGCCCCATGTTGGCTTTACCCATGGGCTAGCCACCAAGTGTATGTGGCAGTCCTGAACATTAGGGGATACAGACCAGATGACATCCCGAAATAAGAGACTGTTGAGAGGGTGAAACTTTTCCCAGAAATCCCTTGTTCGTGTTCATTGGTCAAAATAATGCCCCATGGTGAGCCTTGAGCCCATGAGCTGAATGGAATTCCTTCTACCTGTAGCAGGTCACTCTTGGAGCTGAGGGTGGGGTCAGTCCACTTAGGAAAGGTGTCCCAAGAGCTACATGATGCCATGAAGAAAGGAAGAAAAAGTGGATGTGGGGCAGGAAAACATCAACGTCTGCTTCCTGGAGGTTGTGCTATTATTAGTAGTAGTAGTAGTGTTTTCTAACAGAGAAGAAAACTGAGGACTGAAAGGTGATGTAATTTCATAGCACTATCCAATCAAAAAGTGGAACACAGACCCACCCATGTCTGGGAATAAGATATATGTCATTTTGGGATCATGCCAGAGGTTCATGGTGTATGGAAAGAAGATCCCACCATTTCCTTGAGCATATGCTGTGGGCTAGACACTTTGCAGACCTATCATAAGAATCATATTTGTGTATGTGTGTGTAGGTGTGTGGGGGTTGTGGGGTTTGTACTCAGCCTGGGTGCTGTCCTTGAACCCTTCAGCTCAAGGCTACTGCCCTACCCTTGAGCCAAGCCCCACTTCCCATTTTCTAGAGGTTAATTGGAGATAAGAGTCTCGGGTCCTTTTGTGCCTGGGATGGCTTTGAACCTTGATCCTCAGATCTCAGCCTCCTGAGTAGCTAGGATGACAGGCGTGAGCCACTGCAACCGGCTTCGTTTTTTTTTTTAAATCAACCCAATGAACTAGGCATTTTAACTCCATTTAAAAGTGTTGCGAAGGTAAGTTGAGGTTCAGAAAAGGGTTATGGTTGGCTGGAGACCACTAAACTAACCAAGCAACAACACTAAAATAAACTTTGAACTCAAATGGGTCCAGCTCCAAAGCCCCAACTTTTTCCTATAATCTCCCCCCAAAATAGAATGTCCTTCTCACATCCCTCTATTTTGGGGATTCATATGAGGAAACATCCAAATTTTAATGAGGATCCTGTTGCATTTCAATTCAATGACCTAGTTTTTTTTTTTTGGTAAGCATTTTTCTTTTAGAGACACTTTCAAAGCACATGCCCCAGTGAACTTTTTCCTTTTTTTTGTATTCAGAGTTCTGACCTTTCCTTCCCACCCACCTTTATGGAGAGATGTGAGGATTAAATATGGTAATTGGAATGTACCTTAGTCCTCATGGATAGCCAGGAGTATGGAAATGGCTCCACACTGGCTTGGATGGGCGAGAAGAACTCTTTTTCTCCCTCCCTAAGCCACAAGTAAGGGGAGAAGTCAGGAGAGGATGACTACGTGACAGCTGGGACCCTGCCTGGGTCTTGAAGGGCATGACCTTGACAATCTCTCCCTGAGTCCTCTAAGATCTCTTCTAGTTCTAAGACAGGATTGGTGATTCTGATCGGTGGAGAGACACCTGACAAATTCCCAGATGACATATTCGTGTTTCATTTGCACTGATCAAAAGCAAAGATGATGATGGTTGGCAGGGAACAGCTTTCTGAGTGTGGGTTTCAAGTTGACCTGTGTCTGACTGTCAGCCTCAGATAACTTCTGTCGCGTTTCCTGGATTATAAATCGCTACGTGGTGCCTGCCAGAGGATTCCTGTTTCTTTGCATTCCTTCCCCTCCTCATAGTCTATACCAAATTATGATGGCTTAAGATCTTTGGGCTGTGAGTTACGCAGATTAGCAGAGACAAAAGGAGAAGATTTGTTATACATTACTTAGGTTCCAGAAGCACACGGGAACAGCCACACTTAAATTCCACGAGGACTTTTTTTTCTTCTAGCTATTAAATGAGATCTTCTCTGTGTGTCTGTTTTGTTCTTACCACTTTTAACTACTCCCTCCGTCCCCCATTGCTCTGATATGAGAAAAACATCAACTTGCCAGGACCTCCTCATTACATTAACAGGACCAGCCAGTCACATGGCAAGACTACTCTCTCCTTTTCCTCTCTTTCTCCTTATGTCTTCCTCCCCTTTCCCCTGACACCCCCAGTCTCTGTTTTTAGACAGGAGATCCATTAGCCTGACAAATGTTGCATTTCACTGTTGGTTAGAATGCAGACCAGTGTAGCCACTATCTAGGAAGTTAAAAAAAACCCATAAAACTAAAGATACAACTATCCCTTGGCCCTGGACTAACACTCCTGGGCAGCTACCAGAATGAATGAAAGGTAGCGTACAGCTGCACACACCTGTTTACTGTGGACCTTTCAAAGCCATCATGTTATTTGTGGGAAAATGGAAGGAACTGAAAGGCCACCACTTTAAAATTGGACTCACCAAGGTTGCTATCCTATCTTGGGAAGGAAGAAGGAAGGCCAATTGGAGGTGATGAGTCTACATAACAGACTTAATAGTTGAGACAACTACACATAGTGTGTACTCAGTTTACCTTCTATGTAGGTTCAAAACAACGTAAGTCTTTTGTGCAAATAATGTATAGAAATCACTAATAAGGGGGTGAGTTGCTTAAACACCCCCTTCTGAGATTTCCTATCCCACACAACAGAGCTAAGAACCAATGACAGTGTGCTTACTCCAGATTGTAACTCTGTAAAAATCACCCAGCACTCTTCAGACTTCGATCGTCCTTAAAAAAAAAATGCATCAACATTCCTTATCCAATCCTACCCACTTCCCTTTAAATCAACACACAGAAAGGAGTTGATCAGGGACCGGGAGTTTGGCCTAGTGGTTAAAGTGCTTGCCTGGCATTTGTGAAGACCAGGGTTCGATTCCTCGGTACCACATACATAGAAAAAAACTGGAAGTGGTGCTGAGGCTCAAGTGGTAGAGCTCTAGCCTTGAGAAAGTCCAAGGACAGTGCTCAGGCCCTGAGCTCAAGCCCAGGGCTGGCAAAAAAAAAAGGAGTTGATCAGGAGAAATAAAACCTGTGAGATCATGATTTTCACTTGCTAATTATATTTTCCCTAAAATGCATTAAGAGGATGATTTTTTTTTTACTCTCACACTACCCAGACACATCTTACATGTCTCCTGTGGCCTCTGTTATCACACTTTGGTGATACTTTTTTCAATACTTGTGAGGGAACTTTATAAGTTCAGTGTTATACAAATTCAATGGGCTCTCATCATTTTTTACCTGGGCAGAGCAGTTGCTGTAACTACCTAGAAAACAAGGGAACAATGACAGCAGAGTGGCTTTCCCAGGGGAGATTTCTCTGCTCTTGAAGTTTGTCTGTATATCAGGAACAGCCTCTTGAACCTGTTACCCCGTTGTCTCAGGACTTTATAGTTTCCAGGATGCTCTGATAGTACCTCCAGTGCGAGATGGTGGATTAGAAGAATGTAGGGAATTGGAGCGAGAGTGCGCTTGACTCTTAACAAGACCTGTCTGAGTTTTTATTATTGTTCTCCTAATGATCAGAAAACAGGAATTAGTCCAGAAGCGTCCTGTCCATGGTTCTGACAATCGCTTCTCCTGCAAAGTGGGGGTGGGAGAGATAATGTCATTTCAGAGCCTCATCTGTGCGTGCCTTCCCTGCCAGCCTGTGGGCCTAAGGCTGTGTCTTCTTGATAAGAGGTCCAGACAGCTGCTTCATACTTTAAATTGGTGGTTCTTTGTCCTGTGTGCTATGACAAAAGGATTGGGAGTAGGCATAAAAGGAGATGCCATCATGTGTGTGCATGTGTGTCTGTGTGTGTATGTGCACATGTGTGTATGTGCACATGCATTGCTGGTCCTGGGGCTTGAACTCAGGGCCTGGGTACTGTCTCAGAACTTTTTTTTTTTAATAGGACCTGAGGCTTGAACTCTGGGCCTGGGTATTATCCCTGAGCTCTTCAGCTCAAGGCTACTGCACTACCCCTTGAGCCACAGACCAGCTTTGAACTGCAATCCTCACGCTCAACCTCATAAGTAGCTAGGATTACGCCACACCTGTCTATCTCTGAACTTTTTGCTCAATACTAGTGCCCTATTACTTGAGTCACTTCTGGCTTTTTGGTGTGAAATTGGAGATGAGAGTCTCCGGGAGACAGGTGCCCGTGGCTCACGCCTGTAATTCCTAGCTACTCAGGAGGCTGAGATCTGAGGATCAAGGTTCAAAGCCAGCCCAGGCACAAAAGGATCTGAGGCTCTTCCCTCCAATTAATCTCTTGAAAATGGGAAATGGGGCTGAGCTCAAGGGTAGGGTGGTAGCCTTGAGCTGAAGAGCTCAGGGATAGCACCCAGGCCAAGTTCAAGCCCCATGACCCACAAAAAAAAAGAGTCCTATGGGCTTGGAACTGATAATCATACCTCATTTTCCTGAGTAGCTAAGATTATATAAGTGAGTCACCAGTGCCTGGTCTTATTATTTAGAATGAAATCCTGTCTTAATTGAGATGTGTAACTCTAGGACAGTTCTCCATAATCCCTGTTTCCCCGTCTGTGTGATCACAGCTCTGAGCACAATGGCTCTTTGCTCTCAGTGTGAGAATTCAATGGAGCAATGGTGAGATCTTAGAACAGCGCAAGACGCACGGACAATGCTGGTCCATCTGCTAATTATAAAACGTATCAATGCTCTACTGTCTCTTCAGGCCTTCTGTCCTCTGAATGGAAAGTCTATTCTCTTCATCCTCAATAGCAACCCTGCTGTTCACCTGTTTAGGTCCAGAATGAACCTTGCCTTTCTCTTTACCTCTCATACGAAGTCAGTGGTGTCACATTCCTCTGCCTCTAGGATATCATCAGGCCCTGGACCGTGGGTATTATTAACATGGAGAACAAGAGCTGTACCCTACATGCTGAGAATTGATTTTAAGTGATGGGGGATCAGCACGAGAGATGATACTTCCAAGCAAGGAATTGCTTTATCTCCATCAGTCTACTCTCCCTGCAGCTTTTATTATAAGATCGGCCTAGACTAGGTTAATATGGCTTTCAAGATAATAAAGAGGAAGAATCAGAATCCGTCTAGTCTCATTACACCGAAACCCTCGCTCGCCTGATATTCAGATACATAGAAATCACCGTGAAGGTGGACAAGTCAAGCAAGGTGAAAGGAGCAGGAATGAGGCTTCCCCTGACTGGTTCCGGAAGCAAATGGGGTGGATGTCAGGAATAATGCAGTTTTGCTAAGGTGTCTACAGATGACCAAATCCCAGGGAAGGGGGCTGGCTGGCTGGGGAGGGGGGAGAAGGAAAGAGTGATGGAGGACAAATAATATCATGATGCCTATGTGTGCAGAGAGCATAAGGAAACTTACCGGAAGAGCTGTTTACTCGAGGGGTGGAGGAGAGGGGAATGGGAAGGAGCGAGAGCAAGAGATGAGGTTAATCTGGCTACATTGCCATGTGTGCCCTTAAGAGTCAACCTGGGGAGAGCCCTTTGCCCGATTAAAACATGCTGAAGAAAAACAATCACCATAAAGCAAAGCAGGCCAGGTTTGGGAGCAGATAAGCACTAGCCGTGGAGGGGTAAAAATGGGTGAGTCACTGATTCCATAAGAGGGAGTTATTGCTCGAGCTTCGTATTTATTTGTAAAATCTTTTATGCACCTATCTGATAGATAGAAGCTTCCACTAAGGAAGATTTGTTTGGGTTTTGGGGACAAGTGATATTTTAGTGACTCCTCTTAATGGTTATAGGAGAAAGTCTGCTAAAGGTAAAATGTTAACATACAGAATGCTGAAGAGCTAAATGGCAAAGGATTGTATACACCAAACTCGGTGCCAGGCCTGTGCTATCATGAAACACTCACACGAATACCAAACCACCACCAAATGCTACTACCACAACCCTGAGGGCTCTCCCAGAGATCGGCAAGATACTTGGTAGTTTTTCAACTTCCGTAGGTGATTTCACTGTGAGGTCATTGTAGAGAGCCCCTGAAGGGGGCAGACTTCATCCCCTCAGGAAGGTGAAGAGAAGCCAGGAGCCAGTGACTCATGCCTGTAATCCCAGCTACTCAGGAGGCTGAGATCTGAGGGCCACAGTTCAAAGCCACCCTCGCTAGAAAAGTCTGTGACACTCTCTCCAAGGAATGAGCCCAAAGCCAGAAGTGAAAGAGTGGGTCAGGTGGTAGAGTGTCAGCCTTGAGCAATGAAACTAAAGGAGAACTCAAAGCCCTAAGTTCTACCTAAGTGTGACCCAGGGTGTTCGATAGACCCACAGAGAGAGAGATGGGTGTGGTGCAGGGGGTTTAGAGAGTGTAGAACTCCATCATCCTTCCGAAGATGAAGGACTGGTTTGTAGGGATGTCAAAATCATTTGGAAAAAGTCGGGATCTGCGCAGGTTTTCTTTTTAAACACCAACATGGCCACTGAAGTAGATAATTTGAGGGAGAAGGAAATTAGCATGCTGTGTGCTTTCTCAGAGAAAGGTCTAGAAGATGCTAGAAATTTCGTATGTAGTGACGACTGGATACGAGCACCCTGTGTACAGGAAGGTCAACCTCCCCTGACCTAACCTGCTGTGGTTAACCTAACTGTGCCTGACTGATGAGAACGAGTCCTTATTCTACTCTCTGTTGGCTAGCTATTTGGAGAAGTCTTGGGTTCTTTTCTGCCACTTATGTCCCACTGTTGGGACCCTTCAAAGACTTGACTTGCATTTGTGATGTGTTCTTTGTAAGAAAGATAACATTTTGAGAAACTGCAAAGGGAAACTGAGCCCCCACCCCCACCCGTTTGTTTGGTGCAAAGCGTATTTGCTTTGATAGAAATATATCACCCCGAAAGAATGTGTTTGGAACCTTAATCTCTTAGGCAACAGAGGCAGAAGGAAGGGTCTGGGGTGTGTGTGGGGGGGGCTCAGTTCCCAAGAGACAATGGGGGATCTCAGTATCTTCCTGCCACCCACGGTGAGCTCCCTAGGAAAGGATGACATGTCTGGAGTTCATCCATCTTTCCTTACCCATTCCCCCCTCTCCTTCTGCCATCCCACCTTCTGCCATGAGATCCTGCAGGGTGAAGACCCCTGATCCTTACTCTTCCCTGGGGGAGTTTGCAAGCTCCAGAACCGCAAGAAGTAAATTCATGCTCACCATACATCACCCAGTCTGTGGTATTCCCTTAAGGCTGTGCGAAACAGACCCACGGTGGTGTTCTGGGGTGCCGCTCATAGAATGAGGGATGAAAGATGCCACTGTGGAAATGCAAAGGGTGCAGAGTGGGGGCCGTGAAGCAGCTAAGTCCCTGTTTCTGCCATGATAGGTGAGGTGAGCTGGGCAGGAAGATATTAGCAGCTCAGCTGGCCTGGCAGGTGATGGAAGCGGATGAGTCTCAGTCAACTGCTCTGGGCTGAAATGCAGGGAGGGGAAACCAGCTAGACTGATGGAGAGGGAAGAGAGCCAAAAGCAGAATAGGGGATTTTCTTTTCCTACCTCATTTGGGGTCCAGAGGCACACTGTAGGTAGGTCAAGTTACTGTAACACAGAGGGCATCTTGAGCCAGCTTTGTGGCTGGTGAGGGATGGAAAGAGCTGGGGTGTTGTGGAGTCCTGGAGATTTGGGTGTTGTCTAAAACTGAGGAGGATTACTGTTGCAGAGGCAACAGCTGCCTATGGTGGATGGACTGCAGGCAGCGGGAGGGGTTCTAGAATCATCATTGGTCTAGTTACGAAAAGCAGCCATGTTAATAATGCCATTTCTGTAGAGAGAGAAGCAGGACCTGGCTATCTTACTCAGCCTCTCCCAGTTAGGGCAGGAGAAAATGAAAGCAGGCATCAAATCCAGGCTGTCCACTTCCAGAGATCTGGCCTAGATAGCTAGCCTGTGTTGGAACACGTTTTGCACCTCTTTGTTATTGTTTGTTTGTTTGGAAGGGATGATGCTGGGATTTGAACCCAGGGACTTATGCATGCAAAATAACACACTCTACCACTGGGCTATACCTGCAGCTTCCTCTGCCCCCTTTTTATTCTTTCATGGCTGACTGGAGAGGCTAGCTTTGAGCTTTGATGCCAAGGTCGTTGTCATCATCCAGACGATGCTGTCTCATACATGGGTTTCTTGTTCAAGGTCACATCCTCAAGTTCAAGGCAGGTTCTGCAAATATTTGCATGCACTTTGCATGGTATGCTTACCCTGCCACCCTGGTCCGATCTCAAATTCTTGCTCGCTGCAGCTGATTCGGTGCCAGGGAGGGTCAAATGCACGAAATTCTGGAGATCCTAGGAGAAATCCCACGTTTCCTCTCGGCTTTTACATCAATTACGTCCTCCATAATGAATTGCTCATCAGCTTCTGCCGAAGCTGGAAGTGATTGCCTCAGCAGGTAGCAATCATTTTATGCCAATTGCCACAATTATCAATCCCGTCAGGATGATTGGGACACAGCAATAGGGACCAGATGAGTGCAAGAGTTAGTGAGTTTGTTTTGGTTTTGTTTTTTAAGACATGGACTAATCTTAAAAACTTGGCCAATGAGAAATTATGGCTTTCCCAAGATGAAGATTTCTTAGCATCGGGGGAGTGATTAGAAAGTGCATCCATTTCTGAGTCTCTCATATAAGGAATTGAATGTATTCTATACATAGAAAAGGTTGGATGGCTCTGAAACATCCTATGGGTTCAATCTTTCTTCTTCCCATCCACAAACATACTGACACATGCACTTCTCTGACTGGTGTGTTGAATTTGAAATAACTATTCATTAGATGGCATTAGAAATATATATTTCCCCACCCCCAAGAAAATAATTTGACACCAGATGCATAAAAACATTGAAGATTCATGTACTGTTTTTCTGTGTCATTTCTGTTTTGGAAGTTTATCCTAAGGGGGAATAAAAAAGATGTCAAGAAAGATTTGAGTATGCAGTGTTATCTCGCATAGCAAAATATTAGAAAACACTTCAAAGTTCAATAAGAGCAGAATAGTTAAATAAATTATGGCTCATTAAATGATGGCATATTATGCAGCCATTAAAAGTCATGTTTTTGAAGAGTAGTTAATGACACATGAAAAATGTTCATTATAGAATGTCAAGTGGATGAAAAACAGAGTAAGTAATTAAGCATCCATTATGTAACCCTGAAAGGTGAATATTTTTATCTCCATATTATAGAAAAGAAAACAGAGGCTCAGAGAGTCTAGGTGAGTGTGTGTGTGTTTATGTACGTGTACGTGAACGTGTGTGTGTGTGTACATACATGGAAGGGGCAGATTTATATTGGATTGAAAAGCACAGAATTACTAAGCATGAATGTAATACTGAGTATGATGGGGCATACCTGTAATCCCAGCACTAGAGAAGCTAGAACAAGAGGATCACAAGTTCAAGGACAGCCAGGGATATAGAACACGTACAAACAAACAGAAAAGACTATTTTTCTATTTATTTGTAATGGTAATTTCCACCATCAGTATGCATTATATTTGCAATTATTAAAAAAGAATAAATATCATTAAAAGAAATACTGCAACAGAATCTTTCCTATATGAAATGAGATAAATCCCTTCAGTCCTAGCCTAATGATATCCTGTCTTGAACACAACCTGCTTGGTTACTCCTGCTTCTGTTCAGGGCTGATTTGGGCACGGTCTCAGACCTGCCCTGAACTGGGGCCCAAACTCCCTCCAACTGTCTCTTCCCACTATGACTCCTTGTCGCACAAGGAATCACCTGGAAGACAGCCACACCTACCGGGCACTGGTGGCTCACACCTGTGATCCTAGCTACTCAGGAGGCAGAGATCTGTGGATCGTGGTTCAAAGGCAGCCCAGGTAGAAAAGCCCCTATGAGACTCATATCTCCAACTAACCACTCAAAAACTAGAAGTGGTGCTGTGGCTGGAGGGGTAGAATGCTAGTTTTGAGCACAAAGAGGCTTAGGGACAGCTCCCAGACCCTGAATCAGGATGAGACTGGGGACTCTGTACCTGCAACTTCAACTACAAGAAAGAAAACAAGCAGAACAATGCTTAACCCAGCAAGAGGTTATACAGCACAGATATCTGGAGACAGAAAAATCTCTCTAATCATCTCAGGTCGACAACCTTCTACTGGGATCCTGACTGTGTTCCTTCCCATTTTGGTGACCTTGACCTTGGGGAAATTACTTTCTCTGCTTGCTTCATTGTTCTCGAGTCTCCAATGGAACAACAATAACAGTGGTTTCGATGATAAATACTGTTATTATGGTTGAATCTACTTGATAGACCAACAGTGTGTGTGTGGGGGGGGAGAGCTTGGCTGAAATGTGAATATGAAATGATTGCTCAAGCTTCATGTTTGAAATGGCTATAGGTCCTACATAATCTATTCTATCCCCAGCAGCTCCCTGGCCTTAGTTTATAGGCCCTCCTCTCTTCTTACCTGGCCACCCTCCTCTTCGCTTTTTCCAATACAGGTAGCACAAGGGCCTTGAATTGGTCCCTCTCTAGACCTGGTTATTCATTCGTCTATTTCTGTCATGTCCTTTCCTATGAGAGCATCCAATTGAAAATTTCTACCATTCCTCCCTTCTCATCACACTGGTTAATAAACAACTGTTGGGTAAGTGCATAGATAGATGGGTGGGTGGATGATGGACAGATGCGTGTGTGGATAGATGGGTTGCTGCATGGATGGATCCATGCATGCATGTATTGATGATACATGGATGGATGGTTGAATGGCTAAATGAATGATGGATACATCAATGGATGCGTGAGTGCATGGATGAGTGGTTCTACAGAGCATGAGTTAAATGCCTTTTCCTAAGACACATGGGTCGAGGCTCTCTGGACAGTACAGAGACTAGAGGGTGGTAGATGGGTAACAACAGACTGAACAGACGGTATTTACTACTTTCACCAGAAGTGCCCCTTCATCTCCTGGTCTAGTAAAGTTCCTGAAGAAGTAAAGCCACAGGCTTGCCTCTCTGTCTTTTCTAGGTTTCCTAGTGTTCCTCAGGAAACAGCAGTACTGGTTAGGAAGTATGGTGTTGAGTGCTTTGTAACACTCCTCTATAACCCCAGGTTGCTGTGGATGGGATCAGTAAGAAAGGAGAAAGCACAGAGAAAGGTATGGTTCTCAAAAGAGAGAGGACCAGGCAGCAGACAAAGAAGTGGAGACAACCTGCTTGAGTATCACCTTATGAAAAGCAAAAATCTTACTATATGAATGTGCAAACTTTACAAACCTCAGTCGCTTTCCACCACCAAGGCAGAGTTACAGTCACGGCAGAGTAAACTATCATTGCATGGCGAAATGGCCATTTCTAGTTCCCAGAGAATTGGTGGCCCATAGGTTTTTTTTTTCATAACCCAGTTCAAATCCCTGTTTCTTACTTCTCCTGTTTTACTGGTTATTTTTCCCCCTCATGGGCAAAGATCTCCCTCGGTGGCGATAATTTCCATAATCTTGTCACCTTAATTGCTGCTGTCACTGTAAAGAATTGAAATTAATTTTGATTTCTTTTTGTTTCTGCTTAGCACTTCGAATGTGACTAATAGGATTATTTTTGGCATTGGCTTGGAGCAGGGTTTCCAGGAGTTTGAAGAGCAACGTTGGCCTGCACTTTTCCTCAGGGACCACTTTCTGTTCAGAGTCCCTCCAGTCTCTGGAAAAATCTCAGGGAAGAGGGTCATTTGGTTTGTGATCATGTTGGCCATGGCATATACATGGAGCAAGCTTTGCACCATGATGTCTGTAGTGGATATTGTTTAAATGGCTACTTTTTAATTTCCTACACATCGACTCCATTCCTGTTCTGGTATGAAACTACCAGATTCTCACAGACTGTCCTTGACCTGACCTTGTGTGCTTGTATGATAGGGTTCTAGCCAGTTTCCTTCTTCGTTATTTATCTATATTCTGATTATGTAATTATATTGCTTGTCACCATTTATCATTGCATATGTCTCTGTTGACCCATTTATTCTCTGCCTCTTCCCATTGATTTTAAAGACCATAGCAGTAAAGACTACCTTTGCTGCATCTTTTTAACCAATGGATCTTTTGTATCTGCCACTGTGCCAGGCACATGGTAGGCTGACACCATACATATATTTGATAAATAAACAACTAGTAGGCTACACAGACAAGACACTGCCTTGAAGTCATTCTAGTAGCTTGTCTCTGCCTTCCTGGGACAGAGCACTTCCTGCACAGGCCTATTTGAGCACCCTGTGCAGGTCAGAATGTGACAGCCACATACCATGTGGCTCAGCCAGGACCTGGAAAGTCCAAGAATTATGGGGCTTAGTCAGCTGGAGTCTTCTGCTGTGTGCTCAAATGCTAGCTTGCTTCGCAGTGGTTTGGAGAGAAGAATCTGACAGACCACCTGTAAGAATATAACCTACAACTCTTCCCTTGTGCACGAAGTATTGCTAAGTGTACCCTTAGTTCATTTATTCCTCTCCCATCTTTCTACATTCTCTGTCAACATCAACCTATCATTTACCAATCAATCTACATCCAGGACTCTAACTATATCTAATCTGTCCATTCTGTCAGCAAGTACTTTGAAGATCCTGTATTATGTGCCAGACATCTTTCCAGGTATTTGAATGCAATGATAAAGAAAACAGATGAGTCCTATCCCTAAGGAAGCTGCTGATAAGTAGCAGGCAAGGAATTGGTAAGGAGTCTAAAGCCATATAATTACAAAGGCAGTGCCATGGATACGAACACACTCACACTTGCCCCGCCCATCAGTTCTCTTCCATGACCTTCATCATCCTCAAACACCTGAACCTCCCTCACCATCTCATTTCCCCTCCTCCTTATCATCTCATGGTTTGTTCCGTCCTTCCATCCATTTTTTTTTTTACCTGATGGACTTCTGTTGTTTCTGTCTCTCTGTCGAGCTCAGGGGGTTTTGTTGTTGTTGTTGTTTTTCCTCCTTCAAATCCAAAATGATTTCTCACCTCCTGCGCTGAATCACGGGTTCTGGGGCTAGCCTGAGCATTGCAGGATATGGAGGAGTGTCCTGGCCTATGCCCAGTAGATGACAGTAGCACCTCTCTTCACTGCTACTTTTTAGAAAGTAAAAGTCATTTGAAAGAATTTCCGAATATTTCCTGGGTGGGAAAAATGCGCGCTTGGTTGAGAACCACAGCTTGGAAGGAAGGGGGTGGGGCTTGACTTGTCATTGGAAGGTGAAGTTGCCCCACTTAGACAGCCTCCACTGTCAGTCAACCTTCACCCCTTCCTCCAGCCAATGGTTGGCTGCCATTAAAATTCCCCCTCCGAGGAACACTGGACTGATTGCAGGAGTTCCACCCTGTTGCAGGTTTCCCATGAGACCAACCTAGCTTTCCACAAGCTTCCTAAAGCTGCATTTCCTGAGCCTAATTCTTTCACTTCTTTGGTTCTTGTAAGAGCTGTCCTACATTCTTCCAGTGAGCTCCCCAATTTTTGTGATTTATCACCAAAGGATCCTAACTTGCACATCCTCCTACTCACTTTCCAATTTTTAGGGTTCCAGTAGTAACATTGCCACCTCATCTTCATTTGTCTCTCCTTCCTTCCTCTCTCCCTGTCTCTGTCTGTCTCTGTCTCTCTCTCTGTTTCTCTGTCTCTCTGTCTCTCTCTTTCTCTGTGTGCTGCACCGTGAATATCTTCTCCACCTCGCCCACCCACCTGGTTCTCTATCCTTCAAGACCCAGGGCTAATAATACTGTATGAATATTCCAGACACCCTTCTTTCTCTTCCACATGGCTGCATGCCTTGACTGTCCTATGTATTCTAATTCACACGGGGCTGTGTTTGTTTGCATGTTTGTCTTGCTGCTGTGGCGTGATCTGCTTTGGGGGTGCTCAGAGCACCCGGCTCCTTCTCTAGTCATTTCTCTTTGCATGGATGAGTAGGTGGATGGACGCACTGACCCCGAGCAAGGACAGAAGGTTTGAGAATTGTCCGTCTTCAGGACTGAGAGCAATTGTGCTGACTTGTCCCAGAATAAACCTTTCGTAGGTCTTGTGCTCATATGTTCAAAGTGCCTAGGGCCAAAATCAAAGAGTTATTTCTCCAGATGCACAGAGGACAAATAGCATAAAGTCACTGTGACCTCTGAGATCCTGCTTTCTTCAAAAATAACATGGCTTTTTCCCCCCTGCTTGATTATAAAAGCAGTACAAATAAATTGTGGAAAAGTTATATAATAAGAGCAGGCCAAGAAGGAGAAAATAAGGATGGTGTATAACCCCAGCTTGTAGAGTTACTTTCATACACTTTTTGTTACAAATTATCTCCCATTTGATCCTAAATAATGCTCCTTTTCAGCCAGGCAGGGTATGATCTTTGCTACTTAGGAGTGAGAAATAGGAGGATTGTGGTTTGAGGCCAGCCCTGGGGAGGAGGAGGGGAGAGTCTGAGCCTTTATCTCAAGTGGCTGAATTCAATGGTACATGCCAATTATCCTGGCCACAGGGGAAGCACAGATAGAAAGATCACAGTCCAGGCTGCTACAAGGCAGAAAGCAGGCCTTTATCTTCAAAGATAACCCATGCAAAAAGGGCTGGTGGCCTGACTCAAGTGCAATGCGTTCACATAGCAAGTGTGAACCCTGTGTGTGTGTTGCCCATTCACTTGTGGATGTTTTTGTTTCAATGTTGTTACTGCTCCCGTGAAAGAATTTTTTTTTTAGGTGTCCTAATCGTTCCCTTTCAAATGCATAGACACATGTCGCCCCAGTGGTTTTATAACTTCTCACTTTTGGAATATACTTAGGATTTCCAATCTTCCTTTGCTCTCTAAGGAGGCAGTTACATCTCAGAGAAGCAAGGGTCATTTTCTTCTTAGTCCCTTATTTAGCAGAACCCTTCAAGTTGAGCACAATAGCCATACTGTGCATGATAACAGGGGCTAAGACCATCTATTCCTATGCTGATAGCCACTGTTTGGAGATATTATAAAGTTATACTGAGGCAAGTGGGTTTTGTGCTGATTTAATCAGTAATGAGCAGTGGTTTTATTTAATAAATTTTACTGCTGGTTATCGAGGTGGCTGGGTCGAGGTGGTTGTCATGAGCCACTTAGAAATGCAGTGGGTGAGAAGAAAAATAAACCCTCCCTCCTCAAACTTAATGCTGTAGGAGAAAAGTGTGAGCCCAGTGTGGCATTTTAGTCTTTCTAGGTAAGCCATCTTGTTGTGTGCTGTCTTGTTGTAGCTTGCTACACCCAGCTATGTGGAACAAACTTTTGAATTTGCCCTTGAAATTCTAGAACAGTTATGGGATTATTTCTAACGAGTGGCATTCATGGTCTCTATTCAAATGATGAATTTGGGTCATCCAGAAATGTGGAAGGTATTTTTCCATTTTATCTCTCTGATTTTGTCCTATTTTTTTAAAGGGTTGCTTTTTAGAAACACCAGTTGGCGGCATGCTGAATCTCTAAATTTGGTTCCCCACATCTTCTGTTTTATTGATGATGATTTTGTGTCATTGTTCTTTGACTGTCTTCTGAGCAAGGTTTTTGCATTGGTCCTGCACAGCATTGGTTTTAGACCCCATGGTTTCCCATTGTGTTTAACGGATAATTCCATTTTGCTCTTAAATTTTTGTATTTCCAGTGTTTTTTCTTCTCTGCCTTTTATACATTTTTAGTCAGTCTCTTTTTAAACAAATAATAGTTATATGTTTTTATTGCCTGGCATGTATTTATTTTCCTCCATCAAATATTCCTCAATCCCTCTGGGATTCCCACAGTGATATATATTTACCCTAGAAAATTAGAAAAGAAAATATGGGTAAGAAAGAATATGTAAATGACCATTATTCCATTAACTCTCAAAAAAAATCCCCATCACAGTTAATATAATGAAATGTTTCCTTTCAGCTAAAATTTGCATTTCTTTTTCTTTAATCTTTTAAAGCAAAACTGAGGTGTCTTTAGCATGTACTGCTACCCTTAACTTTTAACTTTGAAACAATTATAGGCTTGTAAGAAGTTTGAAAAAAAGAAAAAAAAAGACGTCTCTCGTGCCCTTGGCTCAGTTTTTTCACTGTGCCATTGAATATAACCTTGACACAACCTCAACACCAAGAAATTTACATTGGTTGTGTAAAATAAGGTTTCCCTGGTCACAGATTTGATTGATTGAGCATTGACCATCATTTAGCATGAGCTCCTTGGTGCATGGAATTGTGTGTGTGTGTGTGTGTGTGTGTGTGAGAGAGAGAGAGAGAGAGAGAGAGAGAGAGAGAGAGAGAGAGAGAGAGAGAGAGAGAGAGAGAGAGAGAGAAAGAAACAGGGGGTGGGAGAAAGAGAGAGACAGAGAGAGGGAGAGAGGAAGAGAGAGAGAGAGAGAGAGAGAGAGAGAGAGAGAGAGAGAGAGAGAGAGAGAGAGAGAGAGAGAGATTATCTGTAGTTTTATCTGACACATACAGGCATGGGCCAGACAAAACCCAAATACAGAAATCAACACCCTGGTGTTGCCCCAGTCCTCACAACCTCTACTCCATCTGCAGGCTCTGGAACACTCCAATTTGCTTCTCTTTAGTCTTGCCATTGGCCAATCATAAGGCATAAAGCCTTGGTTAGACAGAAGGAGTAAGCATGAATTATTTATTATTCATTTTGGAGATCTGTTACAGAACCTGGTGAAATAGCTAATACTTGAGCATAGGTACATTTCCAGATCACTGAGAGTACATTTGCAAATGCTCTCACAAAAACTCCCTGAACACTTTTGAGACAACTCCTCTATTAATTAGCTTGACTTAGTCATCCAACGCTCATACCATTTTGTACCCCATAAGTGCATATGTAACTATAATTTTCAAAAAGGTATATAAACAGAATCATACAGCATGTACAAAGCTGATAGTCTAGTGTAGGGTCTGCTGCCCACTATCTAGCTACTCAATAGGCATCGGTTGGGAAGATTATATATAGTTCAATGCTGGCCCTGCAGGAAGTTTAAGACATCGTCTTGACAAAGATAGTAATGGTGGTACACATTTGTCAACCTGGGAAGTATAGATAGAAAGATGGCAAAAAAAAAGTGAGCCCTTATCTTAAAAACAACAACAAAAAAAAGGGCATGGTTCAAGTAGTATGCCATTTGCATAGCATATTGAAAGGCCCTGAGTTCAAACCCTAGAGAAAATGGGAGGGGCTGAAGGGAGGAGGAGAGAGGGGAGAAGGGAGGTGAAGAGGGATGGTGGAGAAAGGGGAGAAGAGGAAAGGGAAGGAAAGAGAGAAGAAAGGAAGGAATTAAGCTATTGTGAACATTCATGCATAGATTGAGATTCTGCATTATATATTGTTTTTAAAAAGCCCTCATTTTCAAAATTGGTACTTGAAGTGTTTCTCCAGGTCATTGTTGAGTTTTTGGAAACAGTTTTAATGACTGCATAGTATTCTACCATATGAAGGTAGTTCCATTTATTTAACCACTTCTCAACAAGTTCATGTTTCTTTGAGTTTTATTGACAGCCTACCAACTGCTTTTTAGAGTTTTTCCTCCTCTTTCTCATCATAAATCTTTTGAAAATATGTGCACTTTCCATGTAATTTTAGTGCAACGGCACATTTCAAGTACGGTAAGAAATTATTTTCCTATATCCCAGATTGTTGGATTTTAATTCCTCTTTAATTCTCTTGGAAATGGAAACAGGGTCAGGCAAGGCTTGATGTTTGCCAATTGACACTATGGGTGGGTTTTCCTGGCTTTCCCCATTGAGCCTGGGAGTCTTGGTGAATCTTCATCACCACCTAAGGGAGGGCTGATGAACCCGCCTGGCTGCTGTCCAGAGTGCTGAAACCTGCCGGCTATAGCTAAGCGTGGGCAGAGTCCAGCTCTTTGTCTCCCTGACATGAAAGTGAAAATGTATCCATGAATTTGTTACAACCATGGATTCCTTAGCATGGCATTTCCAAACAGCACATTCAACATGAGCCAAAGGACAAAATTTCTACTGCTCCAAACTGCTGCTCTGTTTGTGTGTGTGTGTGCGTGCGTGTGTGTGTGTGTGGCACACCCTGTATCCTGAACTACCCTTCCCCCCACTTTCCAGCTCACATCTTCTTTGCAACAAGGTCCCACTGTTCATTCCTTCTTCAGTCACAACTCTGGCTATCCCAGCCACCAAGTGGCTCTAATAAAGCAGCTGCATTGTGGAGAAGAGGTCAGTGGGGAAGTCAGTACTTCATTAGAACCTACTTCCTCCACACCAGAGCCACACAGATCTCAGCTCTCAGGGCTTTCCCTCTCCACCCCCCTGCCCTGCCCTTCTTCACCTTCCTGTTCTGTCTCTGGTGGACAAGAAAGAATTCCTTGCTGGTGATTTCTTCAGAAGTCTGTGTGGGTGGGGCTCTTGCCAGCTTTGCATCTTGATGTGGCTCGGAGTGATTTTCACAGGGATGGGGTGTTCTACGAATCAGATGCTTCTCGCTTTCCCTCCTTGCTACCTAGAAGTCTGCAATAGTTTTGTGATCTCAAAATTTTCTGCAATACTTCACTGCTTGAAAAACACTTCTGTGCATTATCTCAGCTAATTCATCCCATGTTTGAGTACTGGTTATATAGGCCAGGCTCTGAGAATAACATAGCCCCTTCCCTTTGTTTTGCCTTAGAATTTGCCAATGACTTAACACAATATTTAGCATAAAACTTCCATCACATTCCTAGTTCACTCCCCCCTCCACCACAGTTTCCATGTCCTATCCATACCCCCCACCCCCACACTTCTCTTATAGAGCCCACTACCCACTTCCATCCAGAGAGAGTAGTTATTATCCTGGAACCTGCTTATGACTTTGGTCTGAGATGTTCTTTCTACATGGTCCTATAGCTTACTGCTTCTTGTCTTTCTAACCTCAGCTTCCACGTCCTCTCCTACCAAGATCAAATATTGGCAACAAAAGCACTCCCCCCAAAAACCCCCGAGCCCCAAACCAAATCATTGCTCATAGCTGCAGTCTGTAACTAGACTAGGAATGAGCAAGGCCTCCACCAGGACTCAGGTTAGACATTGTGAACACAGTGGCACCAAGCTTTCACGTCCCTTGGTTTCTTGCTGTGTTCTTTCTCCTATCTGCCAATCTTCAAGTTGACAAGACCTTGCCAAGAGATGGGCAATAAGATGATGTCAGCCTAAAAGGGGATGTGGTAATGCTTACAGATCCCTTGCCAGGAACTGCTGTTGGCTTCTCTTCTCTGATTTTGAATCTGCTCATGTATAAGCCCACATTCTAGAGGAAAGAAAATAAAATAAAACAGGATTAATTTTCAAAGTGACCCCGCCATCTCTGGAAGAGCACCATTAACCTTATCTACTTAGGAACCTGGTCAGCTTCCCAGCCCCTGTTCCAAGAATGATTCACCCTATTGACGTGAGAAAACAGAGGCCCAAACACACTGGTCCTGGTGTTTACCCACAAAATGTTCCACAGGAGGCTCAGTTTGACTTTTGCTTCCCCCCCCTCCTCCTGAGGAGATGGAGGAGGGCTGGTTGCTGTGGCGACACAGGATGCTGACATCTTTGCTTGGTGCTTCCAGGGAAGGTTTCCTTTTGTTCTTTCTGGGTGGAGGATGGATGGGATGGGTTGAGCTGAGAGTGGTGCGCTGAGATTGGAGCCTCCACTCCCAACCAGGTAGATGGCATCTGATCTAGAGGCCACTGGTTGTGACTTGAACTCCCATCCCTGTGGAGATCAAGTCTCCACCTTGTTAGTCTCGGCTTCTTCCTCAGGATAAAAAAAAAGAACTTTGCTTCACAGAGGCTCTGCTGAGCAAATTAAGTTGTTCTTTTAAGTGATGAGGTGGACACCTACATAGGATAGAGCAAGGTGATAGGTGTTGGCCAGTACAAAGTTATCACAGCCATGGTCATCTGGATGTTTATCACCAAGACATTTCCAGGAGCTTCTATGGAGGTGACAGAGCCAGGGCTCTGGGGCAAAGAGAACAGAGGTGAAACCTTTACCCAGCCATTTATGAGCTGGTGAACTCACTCATGTGCTCAAGTTCAGGTCCACCATGTTGTGAACAAATAAACTCACGCACGTGCCTCAGTTCCCTTATCTAGGAAAACAGACGATAGAATTTCCCCCTTCCTCCCCCTCCCCTGCCACTTCTCTTCCCCCCCCCTTTTCAGGGTTGTTTTGAAGATTCAGCAAACTTAGTTCAACCCAAGCATCTGGCACATGAGAGTTAGCCCAGACTGGATTTGAATAGATATCAAACAGCAGGGTAACATTTGATTATAGGATAATATCTATCACTTAGGAACTTTCAAAGGCACTTCATTGTCAAGGAAGAGTAAAAAGGAAAAGAAAAGAAAATAGTATCTTACAACCTGTTTGAAATAAAATCGATTCCTTAGACAGCTCTAAAATGACCAGTGCCAGGTAGGCCTGGGTGGGCAGTCCTTTGGCCAACCAGTAGACACTTGTTAAGTACCTTCTATGTGGTCAGTTGTTTTTTCCTTTTTTTGCCAGTCCTGGCGCTTAAACTCAGAGCCTGGGCACTGTCCTTGAGCTTTCTCAAAGCTAGCTCTCTACCACTTGAGCCACAACACCACTTCTGGCTTTTTCTGTGTACTAAGGAATTGAACCCAGGGCATTGTGTATGCTAGACAATGCCATTGGGCCACCCTGTCCTGTGGTGGTCAGTATGTTTTCTGGCATTCCACGTAAGGGAAGAACATCAAGAAGGATCCACAAGGCAATGTGTGAATGAGAATGTGTATTATCACACCAGGAAGATCATTGGAAAAGGAATCCAAATGGCTCCAAAGACCTTCCAGGTGAAAGGCTCCAACGCTGTCTGCTGCTAGAGTCCTGGGTCTTTTCTAGGTCCTGGGCACCCCATTTCTTGCTCTGCTGTGATGAATGCCCAGAGTCTCAGCAGAGTAATGGGAGTTACTTCTGTGCATTGTGCCGTTGTGGTCTTCCTGTGGCTTCCACCCAGTTCACGCTGGCATAGGTCTCTTTGTTTCCCTCTTTGACCTGCCCTCTGTGTGTCCACCACATGGCATGGGCACTTGGTAGGTTTGAGGTTGAGTCTCATCAAGTCCATTGGGTTTGCTGCATCTCCTGGCAGTCCATGCAGGACACTGGATGTACAGCCTGCCTTAAAAAAATGGTTCTTGGGCCAGGAGTGCTCTAGTGGTAGTGCTTGCCTAGCATGCACAAGGACCTGGGTTCAATTCCTCTGTACCACATAGATAGAAAAAAGCCAGAAATGGTGCTGTAGCTCAAGTGGTAGAGCTCTAGCCTTGAGAAAGCCCAAGGACAGTGCTCAGGCCCTGAGTTCAAGGCCCAGGACTGGCAAAAAAATGGTTCTTGAAGATCGTGCTTCCCATCTTATGCCTGGGGATGTCAATGCTCAAGGCAAAGAGCACAGGTCTCTGGGGTCTACCTTGGTCCAGCTACTGAGTGGCTGTGGACTTGTGTGGTGACCCAGGCGAAACAACTGAACTTTCTGTGCCTCAGTTTCCCTACTTGTAAAGTATCATCTGTCCTCTCATAACATTCTAAGACGGATTACATGAGAATGTATATGCATGGGAGGATGGGGTTACAGGCACGAAACTCAGTCAATAATGGCAATCAGTAGTAACCATTATACAAATGTACTCATCCCTTGGTCTTCTTTTAAATTATGAGATTCTTGGTAGAGTTAATGAATGTTAGCATTATTAGCCTCCATGTCAAGCAGGACACCAGTAATAGGTGATCAACCACTGATTACCTAGAGTTCCAATCTTGCCACATGAGCTGTGTGATGTTGAGCAAGACATCCAACTTTTCTGAACCTGGTTTTAAAAAAAATGTATGCTCTGTTAAGATTATGTGTGTGTGCGTGTGTGTGTACACATGCATAAACACACGCGCACACACACAAAAGTATGCTCACACACATGCCAGAACTGAGTGTTGAACTCAGAACCTGGGTGCTGACCCTTAGATTGACTGACTGAATGATTGGTTGATTGATGCTTAGAACTCTCTGGTTAAGCCACAGTGTTAATTAGACATGAGAGTTTCATAAATTTTCCTGCCTGGGCTGACTTTGAACCTCAGATCCTCAGATCTCAGCCTCCTGAGTTGCCAGTGTTACAGGCATGAGCCACTGGTACCCAGTTTACACTAACAAAATTTCTAACTACCTTCGTTCCCTTTAATTCACCCTACAAATATTTTTAGTGCCCATCTGTGGGGGGGGGGAGGAGAGGGGGTGGCTGGGAACATGGATCCTACCAGAAAGTTTTGAAGGCCAAGATGCCCCATTAGATGGTAGTGTGCCCTTTCTATATGGAAGGGCTCTCTTCTAGAAAGACTCAGCACTGAACCTGGGAGTAAACTTAACTTTGGTTTGAAAACTACCCAGATGATGGAAACAGACAAAACATCTGTATTGATCTTGAAAGCCGAGGTCAGACAGGAGGTCCATGTAGTACCATAATTAGATTTGAAACCATTGTCCTCAAATCCTTGCTTCATATTATGCAACATGAAACTAGAAATGATTCCTTTCCTGGGAAGGTGTGACAGCTTTAGGGCCAGGGACACTTAATGGAGAGGGAAGAAGTTTGCGGGGGAGGGTGTTGGAGGTGAGAAAAGTGAAGGATGGCTGTTGGGGTCAAGTTCACTGGCTCATAGGCTGTCTCTCAGGGCCTATTATATTCCAGACAGAAAGGTTTGAGTGGAGACTGTATATGTTCCTTGGATATAGGCCAAGTTCACATACTGACCTTGCTGGCTCTCCTTGTTCTCATTGAGTGAGGTCAGTTGCTTGAAAGGAGATCTTCCGCTCTGGTTCTAAACTATCCCTCACTCTCCCCCACTCCAATTCCAAACTGAACCAGCCCACATGCAGTGACAGGTAGAAGCCATTCCTTCAGGAGAGGCACTAGGAGCCAGCTGTTAGAATGTAGACAGAGTAGCTTCCAGTCCTTAGCTGGGGCACTGGTCTGAGTGAGGTATACTCTGTAGGTAGGTGGGTGGGGGTGAGTGGATGGTTCTAGAAAACCATTCTTCCTGTTTTCTTAGTGGGCAAGAATTCACATGGAAATGATCTGAAATAAAAGAGTAATTTGAAATTATTTTGAACTTAACCAAAACGTTAAAGTTGGCAGACCTTGACTCTTGGTTGTGACAGAAACATGGTAAGTTTCAGGAAATCAGAATACTGGGGTGATTCGTGGAAGGCACGTGAGCAGGTCATGTGTCTGAGTGGAAACTGGGACTTTTCCACATTTCCACGCCCACCTCTTCTATCAATTCGTCTTATCTTTGAATCGCCTTTTCCTACCCAATCTCTTCACTTAGACTGGCATTCTCCACTCCTCTGTGGGAGAATATCATATGATATCTATGTGTCCATGTGAAAGTAGACACAGATATCAGCAGGTCTCAAGCTGATCTGGCAAACCAATACAATCAATACAAGTTCCCAGTATCCCGATCTCAGAGGAGGACTCTGATTGGGTCAGGTGTTTACCTGTGGACCATCGATGGTAGGTTAATGTTTTTTTTTCTATGATGGCAGTTTCTAGAACAACACCCTGGGGGTGGACTGGAGGGGGGTGACAAAGCTATCCAGGCAAACACAAAGTATGAGGGTGGAAGAGGTTATTTATGATAGCCAGGTATAGTACCACAAATCTGTCATTCCAGCTACTTGAGAGAATCACAAGACCAAGGCCAACTCAGATAAAGGTAGTAGAGGGACTCTGTCTCCAAAAACACAAAAATAAAACAATCAGTATCTAGGGATGGGGTGTGACACAAGTAGTCCCATGTTTGGCTAGCATATGTGAAGTTCTAGGTTCAAGTCTTACACCAGAAGAGAGGGAGAGGGAAAAGGAGAGGAGGAGGAGGGAGGGAGGGGGGAGGGAAGAAAGGAGGGAAGGAGAGAGAGAGAAAAAGGGAGGAAGAAGGGAGAGCATAGGATATGAAAACAACAGACTTAGTGTTTTCTTACTGTAGCATAGCTTGGCTGAGACCCTGTCAGAAGCAGCTTCCTCCATTACTTTCTATTTGAGCAACATTTATTGACTGGTAATTGCTAACCTTTGAGGCCTGGCTGTCGTATGATGTAGTTAGATTTGGCTGTGGACTAGAGTCATACGAGGAAAGGAAGGAGGCCAGCCATTCTGCGTGCTCCTTCTGTCTGCTGTACTAGTGTTTTATATCCACACACTGCGTGGACTTAGTATCCCTTTGTTCTGACGTGGAGACAGAGCCCCCACGAGGGGAAGTAAACTCAAAGTCCAAAGCGAAATAAGCGGAGATAACAAATTCTGAAAGTGGTGAAAGAGCCCAAGTGTTCACCCCTAAGCCTCAAGCTCGCTGGTAACTACATTTCTCTCCGCCTTGGTGTCCTTTCAAACTTAGCAAGAAGTTTCAAGAATAAAGTTAGATAGCCAGGAAGGAAGGAAGGAAGGAAGGAAGGAAGGAAGGAAGGAAGGAAGGAAGGAAGGAAGGAAGGAAGGGAAAGAAAAAAAGAAAGAAAGAAAGAAAGAAAGAAAGAAAGAAAGAAAGAAAGAAAGAAAGAAAGAAAGAAAAGAAAAGAAAAGCAACCAAGCCAGCTCTAAATGATTCATGATACCCAACATGCATATTTATAGACTCCATCGAGAGTGGAGCACTCGAGGCTCTCTTATGCACACCCCCATACATCTGGAAGCTTCTATCAAGCACTTGGAAGAAAGAAAGACTATGCCACTTATTCACCCACACGTGTCTGTGAGGGGATTTGAACTCTCCGTG
Organism: Megascapheus bottae; assembly: GCF_031878675.1. Classification (NCBI taxonomy): domain Eukaryota; kingdom Metazoa; phylum Chordata; class Mammalia; order Rodentia; family Geomyidae; genus Megascapheus; species Megascapheus bottae. The sequence goes on along the minus strand of NW_028327559.1, from coordinate 669,936 downwards.
AACTGCCACCACCACACGAGCCAAACTCTTAAGTGCCCAGCTGGGAGAATAGAGCTCCAAAATTTGAATTCTGCTCCTGGCTGCACCAGTCATTCTTTCAGTTAGTTGGATTATTTTTTTAAGTTACCCCTCAACCTTGGAGCACCAGCTTCACCCCTCCTCTCTCCCTCTCCCCCCCCTCTTCCTCTTCTCCTCTCTCTCCCATTTGAAGTGTTATTTGCTGTGATCATTTGCAAATCTTTATACTAACAAATGATCTCTTTATTCCCTATTAAAGAAACTCCCGTCCTCCTCTTTCCTCCTTTTTCCTTTCTTCCTCTCTTTAACCTTTCCACCCATCATCTATCCTATCCATTCCCTATCCTTCTATCCATCATCCATCTATCTTCCTTCCTTTCATATCCATCCATCCATCCATCCATCCATCCTCCATTGGTTTATTCAACAATAGTTTGCTTCATCCTTTCCCTGTGTAAAGCAGTAGAGCACTCAGATGGCAGGTGATGGCTCTTCACTGGGCCTCACAGTATTTCCAGGCTGGCAGAAGGCAGAGACAATGCAAACTGTCCAGTAGGGAGCAATGTGTGAGGTGTGAGGTTGGGCAGGGGAAGGGCTGGGTTAGTATGATGGGTTAGAACTCTGGCTTCCTGCTGTCACCTGCTGCACATCTGGAAATTTATGCTCAGGAGAAAGCAAAGAAGAAAATCTTCGAAGGAAGGGCAGTTGATCTTTCATTGGGAAGCTTTGAGGATTCACAAAGGCAGTTGTGCAGCCTCAACTTTGGTGTCTTTCCAATGCTTTGGTGTCTTTCCAGCTTTGCTGTGGGACGTATGTTTAAGTGAATAAGATTAGGGTCATTCCTAATTGCTTATAGAAAAAAAAAGACTCTTGTTTATGGGCTGAGAATGTTGTTTTTTCAACTAATTAGCTTGGTGGGGCTGAACAAAGAGTTGTTTCTGACCCTCCCCAGGCAATTAAACTAAATGTTCCTATCCTGTCTTACAACTCCCGCCTCCTTCTGAGTTTCTGCTGCCAGTGAATGGCACGCCAGGCATGGACACACGCTTTTGCTCTTGTTTTTGCTTTTTAGTTTGCAATGCTAGGATTTGAACTCAGGATTCTGAGCTTGCAAAGACAGGTGCTCTATCTCTTGAATCACGCTGCCGACCACTTGCTGGTTTGATTATGTTCCAGATAGGATTTTGCTTTATGCCTGGGCCAGCCTGGACTGCAATCCTTTTCGTTATGCTTCCCCAGGGTGTACCACTGTTGAGATGGACTCTCAGAAACAATTTATTTATTTATTTTTTGAACTAGACTAGCCTTGAATCTTGATCTTCCAATCTCTGGCTCCCAGGTAGCTAGAATTATAGACTTGAGCCACTGCCACTGCCCCACCTTTTTTTTTTTTTTTAGAGAAAAGGTACTAGAAAACAGTGCTGTTTTCTTGAGTTCTATTATTGTTTGTATACTGTCATAAGTTGCCATGTTTATGATGACTTTGCACAGTAAGGATAGGAACCTACAGAGTTATTACAGGACCTAGGTGTTTATTGAGTATAGGTTTTACCCATAATCCCTAGAGACGCCTTCCTGCATCCATAATCATAGTGTTGAGATCCAAAGAGACTGAAAGTCCTCCAGCCCACCAGCCCACTGTCCCAAAAGGTCAAAATAGAATTAATTCTGGGAATATCAGCAAAATTAAACTTTTTTTTTAAGTCAGTCATGGGGTGTGAACTCAAAACCTAGATGGTGGGTGTCCCTGAGCTCTCTTTTCTACCATTTTGAGGTACAGCTCCACTACTGGTTTTTGAGTGGTTAATTGGAGAGAAGAGTCTCATGCGGACTTTTCTGCCTGGGCTGGCTTTGAACCATGATCCTCAAGACCTAAGCCTCCTGAGTAGCTACTATTACAGGTGTGAGCTTAAAAACAAAAACATTTTTTGAAAGACGGCTATACTTTAAAACTGATATTTATTCAGGAAATACAGAAGCACCACATAACCACTTTGACACAATAAAATAAGTGAGAATAATGTGTATTCTGTAAGCCTGAGCATTTAGGTCTTAATGACAGCTGTACAGTGAAATACTTATGAGCAGAAAAACCTATCTGTGAAGCAGTCGACAAGCTAAATGTCTCCATGAGTATCACTATATTTGGTAATTGTCTGCAAATGCCAGGGTGAACAGCCTGTCTTTCACAAAATTGATCAAAGCTGGTGATAGGTCACCTAAACTCTTGAAGTCTAGGGTGTGGCTATGTCTGTCAGTATGGAGTCCATCACAGCAGAGGAAATTCTGTTCCAGGTCCCATGAGAAAGGTCAGTTGCTGGTCAATGCTTGACGCTAATTCCATAGTACTCACCACACAAAAGGAAAATTTCTTGACCTGATCCACTCAGATTCCTACACCCATTTCCTCTGTAAACACCAGACACACCCAACACCATTCAAATAATAATGGCAACAGTCTAGTGGCAGAGTGCTTGCCTAGCATGCATGAAGACCAGGGTTCAATTCCTTGGTACCACATACATAGAAAAATGCTGGAAGTGGTGCTGAGGCTCAAGTGGTAGAGTGCTGAGCCTTGAGAAAGTCCAAGGACAGTGCCCAGGCCCTGAGGTCAAGCCCATGACTGGCAAAAAAAGAACTACACAACTACTATATGCACAATGATAATATATGCAGATCAAGTTCCAGGGGTCAGGAAGAATATATAATATCTAGGCAGGCAGCCACAGATGGTGACTGAAAAGAAGAAGGTTTTTGAGGTGATATCAATAGACAAAGAGGGCTCTTGGGAAAGCAGTCCCTCATCTGAAAACAAAGTGAGTACTTAGCAAAAAAGATTAAGCTAGGAGCTAGTGACCCACACCTGTAATCCTAGCCACTCAGAAGACTGAGGTCTGAGTATTGTAGTTCAAAGCCAGCCTGGGCATGAAAGTCTGTAAGACTCTTATCTCCAATTAACCACCAGAAAAGCAGAAGTGGTATAAGTTTTAATGTTAATTTGAAAAGGTATAGCTTTTAAAATAAAGGGTATAACCTTTATTTGGTGAAGAGCTCAGGGACAGCGCCCAGGCCCAGAGTTCAAGACCCAAGACTAACCAAAAAAGAAAAGAAAAGAAAAAATTATTAAGTTCATGAAAAAGTGGTTGTTCAAGCTTATCACAAATATTTCATAACCTGCTAGGTATAGTGGAACTGTAGATTTATTATTATTATTATTATTACTATTATTATTTTGCTGTATTGTAGCTAGGTTTTTCATACATTAAAAATATTCACTGTGTTCTTAACTAGAAACTTTTCTCTGGTTTGGTATCCTTTCCAACATAAAAATATGAATCTTTACATCTTCAAAAACCTATTAGACCTTTCTCTACCACTTTTCTTCTGAAATACTTTTCCAATTAACTTTCAATCCATTTTGTGTCTGATAAGAGATGAAACAGTGCTTCCTAGTTAAGATAGAAACAGCTGATATGTGCATAAGTTAATGCTGTACCGTTCCATTTCTTCTGCTATCGAATATAAGGAGTTTTGAGAAAGTGGGGTAAAACCAAATAATATTTTTTTAATTTGTCTAGATTTTCTATGCAAACTTTCTCAAACATTTTAAATAAATTAATATTAGGCTTGAAACTTTTGCACAAAAGTTTTCAGTGATATTGCTTTGCCTATTAGCTCTCTCAAACAGTGTGACTATGTGGAGAATATTCAACCTTCATCATATCTGGAAAAGTCAGGGAAGCAAATATAGTTTGAATTATGATTACATGGTTTGATATTGATTCATTGTATTTTAATTAACTTTTTGTGTATGTATGCCAGTATCTGGGCCTTGAACTGATGTCAGGCTGCTATCCACTAGATTTTTCACTTGATGTTAATACTCAGCCACTTGTATAACAGCTCTGCCTTTGATTTCTTGGTGGCAAATTGGAGATAAGAATTTCCTGGGCTTTCCTGCCCGTGCTAGCTTTGAGCTCCTGTCCTCATATGTGAGCGTCTTGGGTAGCTAGGATTATTGGAATGAGCATGTGCCTGGCCATATTTTAGTTAACTGTTGATTATATATAGTACTGTTTTGTGATGGATAATATAGTACATTTTACAAATCAAGTAGTAATATAATTTTGAAAGTCATTTTATTTGTGTCTGTCAAAAACAACCAAAGCAGATTAGAATTTATAGATATGGGTAAATGTTTAGATAGAAAAAAACAATATCCCTAATGGTCCATGCCTTAAAACTAGTACCACACATTGATGTAATAGTACAGAAATATGAACCAAAAATTTGATCAAAATGATTGAGTTTGACTTATTGCCTTATTGGGGGCAACAAGTTAACTTCCAGAGTCTCTCATCAAACTTTTGGGAGGCAGTTGTCTTTATTTCAAAGGGTATTGGTGTTAGAAGCTTGTTAGGATGGTGTAGTAGAGGGTTCCAAAGAATAAACAGAACAAGGAGGAGAAATGCAAGATAATGAGAAAACTGTCAAAACTGTGAGACATTATTGACCTTTTGGGAAATCATATCCCAACCTACTGTCGTTCCAGGACATGAGCTGTAAACTTTCTTCTTTATGTAAAGTAAATTTGGGTTGTGTTTCTCTTGTTTAAATTACTGCATCTTAAATAACATAATGTCCAAATAAGGGAAAAAGTGTTTTTAGGCTGGGCCTAAAAAGAGAAATTCAACATTTCTGAGGCTTTTCAGATTAAATTTAGTAAGTATACAATCAATAGTTTTATTCTTAGTGGACAGATTTGAGGGCTTGCCATTGTATTACTTTTAACTTTTTAAAATTTATAACAATATTGTATTTTTTCTTTCTAGGGCCAGTATTCCCATCAGAGCAAAGAATGAATTCCATATTCTGTAATAAAGTTTCATTTGTATCTCCAAATCATGGAGAGTACAGTTTTTAAAACTTATTACTGGGACAAATTACCTTAAGCCTTTTGCTGTCCTAGAGTAGATATTTTCTTTTTAGCATTATCATTTCGGTTGTTGTACTTCAAAGTTGTTATGTCCTTGAAGCAATGTGCCAGAATGTCAATTTTAAAAATCTTTCTAAAGCCAACAGAGATTTAACTCTTCAAATCATTTCTGAGAGCCTACATAATCCCCCTTAAGTCTCCTAGTCTTCCATTTCAAATAGTTCCATCAGCATTTTTAACTTTATATTGATCTGGTAAACTAACTGGAAAAGAAATGGTGTAGTAATGTGAAGGCTGAGTGAGGCAGAGCGGGTACTCGGTATTAATAGACACTCAGAGCAACATAGGAACTGCTTGAAAACATCAAGATTTAAATGAGTCAAGTCAATGCTTGTGCATGTTCTTGATCTCTAAGACTGGACACACACATTAGTTTCCCTTTCTTAATTCCAGTCATAGTTTTAACACTTTAAACCCCCATTTGTGCAGCTATTTTAGAAATACAGGAGAGAGGGTAAGGTGAGATGAGAGTTGATTTGGCTTTAAAGTATATAGAAATGAGGTGATGCCCAGGAGCCTTCAAAGCCACCATGCCAAGAAATACCAGTGCTTATTATATAGTGAGATTTTGGAAGAGAAGAATAATAATATCCTCCTCTGGTCTTACAGTGTGAGTGTTCACAGTCCTGTATACTTTATCATATCCTAGTGAATTTTTGTCTTTTACTTTCCAATGTTTTTACTTGGAGAATTATAGGCACATTCTAGATCAAAAAACTCAATAGCTATGTGCATATGATCATACAGAAATACGATTTATAGAAATGAACTACAAGAGATGGAGATAAGACTTTGGTTTTTGCTGTTTGCCTTTTGATTTTTGCCTTTTGTCTTTTTGATGTTTGTCTGTTTTCTCCTTTGCCACCACTTGTGATTTCTGTACCTTTTGTCTGGTATGTATGTTATCTATTTGGGGGAGGGAGAGGGGCACTGAAATGGTGGGACACAGGGTGAACAAATGTATTGGTGATACTCACTAGATGCTATGTTGAAAATTAACTATAAAAATTGTGGGAGTGGACTGGGAGTTTGGCGTAGCGGTAGAGTGCTTGACTAGCATACATGAAGACCCGGGTTCGATTCCTTGGTACCATATACTTAAAAGCCAGGAGTGGTGCTGAGGCTCAAGTGGTAGAGTTCTAGCCTTGAGAAAGTCCAGGGACAGTCCTCAGGCCCTGAGCTTAAGCCCAGGACTGGCAAAAAAATTGTGGGAGAGTTGGTTACCTCATATTGTAACGGTATTTTACCTTTTATCTGATATATTGTATATGTTTATTTGGTTATTTGAAATAGGATAGGGAAGGGGGGAAAACAAGATGAGTGGCGAGGATGGAGGGAGGGAAATGGGGAACAAGACATGAGAAAGGGTATCAATGTATGTGAAGTAATTCACCTTCTATCTGGTGAATATAATGTAACCCTTCTATTAATTACAAAAATATATTTAAAATGTAAAAAATGTGGGAGAGGAAAGCATTTAAGAAATAGTTACTGAACTGTCGAGTTTAATTAGATCTCTAATTTATTTAAGTCTCTTTTTAACAGGGTCTGCAACAAAAACTCAACAAAAGTTAATTATAATTACAATTGTAATGGTGAAAGGTTAAGATATAATCTGAGGTATATACCCTGCTATTAAGGAACTGGCATTTCTTTTGGGAAAGAAGCTCAGTTCTTCCTTGAACACCTTGAGGTTTTTGAAGAGTAATAGTTCTAGTACAAGAATGGATCACATAGAGAATATTAGGCATTATGGAGGAACATGGATATGATAAAGCTGTCTAGGTATATTCTGGTACCTATACCTATACATCCTAGGCCTCCAGCACTTGTTGAAATTGTGATTTCACTCCCATAGCCTATGGACTAAGGGAGTTAAAATTACTTGGGTACTGAATCAACATTTTAAAGTGAAGACTGTCCAGGAATGTTCATATGTAGATCTGCCTGTAGAAATTGGAGCTAACAAAAGCAGAAATATAATGCTCCACAAATACTGTCTGAAAATGTAAATTTTCTTTTTTAAGGTATTTTTATTGTAATGAATAGAAGGGTTATATTATATTTGCCAGATAGAAGATATATTACTTCACAAACATTACTACCCTTTCTCATGTTTGCAATTGTGATTTTTCTTCTGATATACTTTCTACTCAGGACTTATGTGATCACTGGGAATACGGATTTAAAAATAAATATAGCATTCTCAATTATATTTACATTTCAAATAATTAACTGTGTATGTATGTAGGTCTCACAAATTTCCTGAGAACTTTTTCAGATTTTCTCAGTGGTATGAGCTTCATTTATTCTGGTAGTTTCTCGTTCCTGAGAGCTACCTTGAACTATTATGTAGATTTCTGTATGTACTGCAAACTCCAAGTATGGGGTTCTTCTTTCATGGTAGAGATTATTGCCCTACCCTTATACTCTTCCTTCAAGTCTTAACATGTACATAGATATCCTCATACTAAGTAGGTATTTTTACTGTTGGTTTCACAGTGAGCTCTACAAAAACAAATTTCACCTGTATAATAAGATTTCTATTTCTCTTTCTAGACTAAATCCTATAGGACAAGAATTACTTTTTGCTTTACCTTTATGTAGTCTGTTGTACTCAACATGAGAAACCTGCTGAATGAACATATGTAGAATATACAAGGAATAATAAGTCTTATCAGTGTGATTATCATTAACAAGCTACCTTTTTATTTTCTTGCCATATTTTCACAATGTATTTCAAAGATATTAATAGCCATTCTCTTTTATATATTAATGTGATGTTTGTGAGCAATAATTTTTCTATTGTGTGGTGGCCAATTCTGGTTCCTAAAATAATAACAAAAATTCATTGAGCAGGAAGTGGTGCTGTGGCTCAAGATGTAGGGTGGTAGCTATGGGCTGAAGAGCTCAGGGCCAATGCCGAGACCCAGAGTTCAGGTCCCACGACCAAAAACAATAAAACATTATTGAGCACCCTACAATGTCCCAGTTGCTGTTGGAGCTGCTTATAGATATCTAATGTGCACCATAGCCAACCATGAAAAGATCAATGCTAACTTGGAAAACAGTAATTAAGAATCCGGAATGTCAGTTAATTTAGTATTTCACAGGCTATTGATATTAGGACCAGATTAATTATTAATTCTCTATATGGACTGAATCACTAAAAAAATCAAGATCAAAACAAAATCTATTGCTGCTATGTAAAGGAAGTTAGAGGCAGCGTTAAGAAATAATTCAACAATTTGGTGCTGCAGTTTCCAATACACAAGATGCACTTCTGCTTAGATGATAAATTTTATAATAATTAAACAAAAGCCATATAATGAATGATTGTTGTCCTTAATCTACTATGTTATCTTTCATCTCCTTTGCTGTCCCTTGGGTAACTCATATTGTTACAGTATCTCACTTTGTTATCTGATATATCGAATTTATTTGTATTTGGTTATTTGAAATTTGATAGGCAAGGGGTAAAACCAAGACAGGGGGTGGGTGGTGGGTGGGGGAGAGGTTAATGGGTACCAAGACATGTGAAAGGGTATTAATGTATGTGAATGAATGCACCTTCTATCTGGCAAATATCATGTAACCCTTTTATTAATTACAATAAAAAAAGAAAAAAATAAATAATATAAAACAGTTTGATTGATATTAAATTTTTGCTGAAAATCTTACCTTTTGTTTTACTTAGCCATAAAAATCATCTCACCAGAAATAATACAGTTTTATAAACCGTGGCATTCTTTCAATCCAGAGATATTTTAAAATGGTGATCTATGTTCATAATCATGTTTGAAACTTAGTTATAGATTATTTCTTTTTTGGAAATAGCTCCTATAAATTAGTATTCTACCTCTTATGTGTTTTTTATTAAGATTTTACATATGAATTTTTCTACATTTGTTTTAAATGTTTGATAATACAACCTTTTTAAGGTTTACAACTCCCAGCTCACAGACTACAAAGTGTTTTAAATTAGTAAGAAACTGGAGAAAATATCAAAGATGTTCAGCTACAACTGCCATGTTTAGAATAGATTATTTGTTATGGTTTGTAGGCTTTTCTAACTCTCAAAAGTCTCTCAAAAAAAGGTGAATTTCTTTGAGCTTTTTTCTTCTCTCTATCATACTTTGTGTTTGTCCTGCTGTCTTTTTAGACATAGCACGAAGCACCTCCCAGATGCAGTCTCTCAATCTCAGACTTCCCAGTCTCCAGAACTGTGAGACAAAAAAAAACTTCTACTGATTATGATTGACCCAGTCTGTGGTATAGCGACTGCATCACAAAACAGACTAAAAAAGAAAATTGATATTGAAAAGTGAGACTATCACTATAGCAAATAGTTAAACATGTGGAAGCAGCTTTGAAGCTGGATAAAAACCAGAAGAATTTGGAAGAGCAGGCCAGAAAACCGGTATTGTCACTAGCAACATATTGAGGTTTGTGCTGGTGAGGATTGGGAGAAAGAAGGGTGCTGTAGAGAAAGTCTGAATCCTCTAAGAAGAGTGCTTAGGTAATTTGACAGAATGCTGATGGAAGTATAGTTAGCCAATCTATGGTGGAAATGGAGAACAATTTCCTGGAAGATGGAGTAAAACCCATCCTCTCTGCAGTCTCTCTCTGCTTTAGAGCTTTGTGGAAGAAAAATATATGATAGATGAACTTACAAAGCCAAAGAAGCAGGGTTGCCAAAGGCTTTGTGGTGTCAACCACCACTGTGTGTCCAATAGAGAACACATGCAGAGAACTGGTATAGAGTTTGGGGTCTAATGTTGCTTTCCTTGTGTGAATTTACGTGGGTCCTGTTGTCCATTTCTTTTTTGATGTATGTCCTTCCACTGTGTTTGAGAAGCACTTAACCTTAACACTTTGATTTAAAACATCCTAGCTAGACAGAATTTGCCTCAGGATGAATCATGTTTTAGGTCTAGTTATGTCTGATTTAGCTGAGAGTTTGGACCTGTGAGTTGCTGTTGAGTTGCTGTTGGAATACGTGAGGATGTGGGGAGCTATGGAGTATAGAATGGATGTATATTGTGTTTGCAGAAGACATGAATTAGACATGAACTGTGGAGGATCCAGGGCAGGATGTTCGCAGGTGGAATGACTCCTCTACACCCTTTTGGAATTTCATTGCTGTGTTGAGGTGAGACCTTTAGAAAGTCATTACATCATGACAGTGCTGCCTCATAAATGGAGTAATGTTACCGATACTAGATACAGCCTAATTTTTATCGTATTTACATACATATGTATTTACATACATATGTTGTATTTACACAAAAATACATATCAAATACTAATAAAAATGTGACTTATTGGACTGTTATCTTAAGGGCACTTCTAAAATTCACTTCTCAAAAAGGAGAGTGTTGCTAGTATGGTATATGTATTCTCAAGTTTCTCCATCTCTGCATGCCACTTGCCAACGATCAAATGTTGCTTTCTTTCAACATTTTTATGCAAAGTAGAGCCTTAACATCAGTAAAATCATGCAGAAAATACCCGTGTCCTCTTTTATGACTGTCAAAGTTTGTTTTATAAACTTGGTGACAAAGCTTAAAAGTGGATCTACCTACTCCATCTCTTAGCAACTACCCCATGATTTTATTTTCAGCTCGGATGTTAGAACTTGTACATTCCATGTGGTGATTTGGTATTTAGGTCTCTTGCTTTTATCCTTTCTCTCTCTCCTTGATCTTGGTTCTCAAATTCTTAACACCTTGGAATCTCCCCAGTGCTTTCCAGACGTAAGTGATTTTATATTTTAGTCAAGTTTGCTTGTTGTTTGCAGTGGAAATATTGATCCTCAATGAGCAAGTACTTCACCAATATAAACAGAAATCAAGCCAAGCAAGTTTCATGTTTTTGAACTGTTCTTTCTGTTTTGCTGGCTAATTTTATGATACAGAAATTTAGTTTTCTTGGGTTGACTCATAATTCTACAGAAGATCCTTCTCCAGCACCTACCTACTCACTCTCCTATCTCTTCAACAGGGCAAACCCTACTTCCTTGAATAAAAGATTTCTTCCTGGTGTCTATCTTGCATGAAGAGTGTACAAGGATCATTTTATGTTCTATCCAGATGCTTATGATTGTTTCTACTTTGTTTAGAACCAAGGAACAAACTAGGAGATTGGTCTTAACTCTAAGGAGAAGGATGAGTAAACCTCTTCTGTTCTTTTTCAAGCACCCTATTTTCTGTTCTATTTCAAAACCCTATGGTTAAAATCTGCAGGTTTGCTGCATCTTTCACTACTTTGAGTAGTAAGTGACACGTCTCGGTCTCGTGATGTTGTTTCCTGTATTTTCTGCTTTTGCTAGGATGCTGGTTCTTATTTTCAAGACTAGTGGTTCTTTGCGAAGTATTGAGAAGTTGTGGATTTTTTCCTTCTCTACCCAGGACTTGGCAGAAGGAAGCCATACATTTGTTACTTTTTAATCTATTTTCTGCTTTAGAAATGTAACTCCAATTACATTGTTCTGATTTAGTTTCTTTCCAAATATAACTGGAGTATGGCCATGGCATGTGTACCAGTTCCTCCTAGGATGTCTATTTCAGCTTAATTCTTTTATCCCCCTCATTCCCTTATCAGTGAAACATAGAATTCTTACCATTGCTCCTGTGGATTTGGAGCATCTGGACTCGTGGGAACAGCTAATTCCCTTCATGACCTCTTGCTTAAAACAGTTCCTTATTTAAACATTTCCTTCTATTATGCTCTTCTGTTCTGGGGTATCCAGAGTCCTTTTATTGTACTCATCATTCCTCCCATCTAAATAACTTCCTCAAAAACCTGGCTGGTATCTCTCAGCTATTAGAATTGGTCAGCATTTCCCATTTTTTAAGAAAATAAAATTATTTATGTGGTAATCTTATGTATGGATCATTATAAAATCTCATTATCTGTACCTTAAATAAGTAAAATGTATGCAGTTGTGGCAAGTGTTTCTTTCTTTGTCAATCTCCTTTCTCTTGAATTATCTTTAATTCATTTTGCGAAATTGCCTTTCTTTTACCTGGGCACTTTCCTCCCCTATTCTGAACAATGATAAATACATCCCAAATGCATGATCTTGAAAGTCAAGTTAAGCTGTGAAGACTTTTGAGTGCTGCTTTTAAAGATGAAGAGGAGGTTAAATGAGAACTTGTTAACTCTAGTTCCAGTACCCTGTTAGAATATGCAGTAGTTTGGATACCACAAAATACTTGAGTTTCTGTTTGTATTGCTATCCTATTTCTTTCCTGATTATGAGACATCTATCACTAGCTAAGAAAGCTAATTTACCACTGATACTTTCCATTTTGCTTTTGTGGTTCTGTTACTCCCAGGTAGGGAAGATTGATAGAGGAGGACAAAGGGAAACTGATATAAACAATACCAACAAGGAAAAAGACAGCTTTTCCTTTGATTTTTCTCACCTTTTGTACTCATATCATCTCTTTTTTTCTATATTTATTTAATTGTATTCTCTTTCTCCAAACTAGTTTTTAATACATTTGGTTCCAAAAATTCTCCCTTAACCCTTGCTAACCAATACTATTCAATCAAATGGGTCGTAAAGACTGTCTTGATTTCCATTATAATCTCGGCTACGTTAAAATCATAACTATCCCTAAAAATTCCCCTTTACATGTTTTCTGTGCCATACAAACATCCTTGTCTTTCTTATACAAATTTATCTGAAAATAACTACTTGTAAGTAAAGTCTCATACAAGTTTGTATCTCTTTTATGATATGAATTATGTCTTGGTTGCATTAAAATTCAACAAGAGTACTATTTTGAAACATGTAAGCAGAGGAACGTCTGTTTTGTGATTCTCAAATAAATGTTCAAATTTGTCATTGGAAAATTAAGGTTAGTATAATTATATTGTAACTGGGATTGAAAGTCTATAGCAAAGAACTAGTGTTAGTGGCCTCCAATCCTAAAACTTCACTCATCTCATTATCTATTGATTCATACACAGTAGGCTTCTCATTGACACTGCTGACTTACAGGGACAGCAGTAAAAACATGACAGTAATTCAGAAGGAACCCGAGTTTTGTCAACTTAGCTACACATTTGTGTATCTTCTCCATGCTTTCTGATATGTTAAATTCTGAAGTATGGGGAACATGGTTTCAGTTACCTGACATAATAAAAATCTTAACATTACATGAGATTTAGTAGAACAGTCTAAATTCATTGGTATACTTTTATGTAAAATTGAATGGAAGCATGATTTTCTAGCAGCACGAGTATCAGCATGGAAATTAGTTAATTCATTTCTCATGCAATAGTATAACGATGACATATATACACAATTCTAATAGCTTGCTACAGTCAGAGGGTGAAAGGTCAAATTGTGACTGCTCCACTAATTCTCTCTGGTTGAAGTTCTCTTTATTTGCAACGCAACCATCATCTTCCTTCAGAAAGAGGAAACATGTGACCTTCCAATGTCATTTAACCTCTCTCTGTTTGCTTACCTTGAAAATGATGTCAAAATACCCCAACTCCAGTGTGAGTCAGTGGACATTTTCCTCCTCACAGCTGCAGATGTTTTGTGTAAAGCAGTATGAGTTCTTTCAAGAATACTATAGTATAGTATAGAAATGTTTATTAGAAGTCATAGTGTGAGGTTAGTTATCTGACTCTAATCACAAGTAATAAGACCTGCATCGATGCATTGTTCCCATGTGACTTGATACTTCCGCACAGTTCTAAGTATCTCTGACCTCAGAAGGCCTTTTCAGGAAGGATTGTCATTGGGCAGAAGTTTTAAATGTTTCAGAGGGAATACAATTGGAAAAGGTTTTGCTTGTTTTCTATTTGGCAGCTCTAGGATTTGCTTGCTAGGCAAACATTATTGCTGAACTTCTAGCCCTGGGAAGATTGTGAATCCTGCTCGGCCTGGTCTCTTTAGCCCTTTTGCTTTGTTATATTTAGGAGGCATTCTTATAGAAAGTAACATTTTCTTTCTTACATTTAAATAACACAAATGTAAAAATGCCAGAAAACACTAATAGTTCTATTTTTTTCTGGGAGTTTGAAGTCCTTTATAATAGTTTTAGGAAGAAGATAGCTCTATTCCCAGATAACAGTTGTGAAGAAAACAGACGTGCTCTCACGTATGGAATGACTTGCGTGTGAGTTGTGGAGAGCGTATCAGAAGGAGCCTCTTCCTCACCTGGACGAGGTGTAGCCCAGTGGCCGTGGCCAGCAGTGCAGTGCAGTGCACACATCCCACTGGCCTTATGATCACCGGGTCTGAGTTGATTTGGGGTTTTCTCACTTGGCATATTACCATTGTTTTTGTGTATATTTAGTTGTAAGTTAGGGGAGTAGTGAGCCTTCTTTAGTTTCTTTCAGGAATTTTTTTCCCTTAAACTCAATGTATGTTTTAGGTGATGCTGAACCTACCTTTGGAATTCAGAGTTGGGCTCAGGGCCTTGTAACAGTCAGAGTGCATCAGCATGCAATTGTCTCTATGCGTTTATATGCAATTACTGGAAAAACATACTAGGCTGGGAAATCTGGAGTACTGGTTAAAGGCTTTTTAAAGAATTGGCTTCCAAATAAAGTTATCATCATGAAAATATTTAAATATCCTTGGCAAACAGAAGCTCTGCATGTTTACTTGAAATATCACCTCTGCCTAGTAATATGAGGGAGAGAATGAGCAGGTGGGGTGTGGACACCTGAAAAAACAAAACACTCCCCTACAATTTCAGTTGTATAAATGATAAATATACACAAATACTAAAGTAAAACACATAATAACAATGTGAAAATACTCTCTATAATACTTTAGTTTGTAAAAAAAATACTGAACGACACAGCGTAAGGTAAGAGTACACATTGACTTATGGAAATTTTGTGAGTATAAACATTTGCTGTGGTGTATGGCACTGAAGTGTTGAGGAAAATTGACTTGTATGAAATTTGTCTGAGTCAGTCTAAATCAGTAGCTGGACTTCGCTGTTACTATCTAGTGTTTGAGGGTAGCAATTGTGACAGTAGGTAACAACCTTCTACTAAATATTTTCTTTCAAAATGTTGCCACTCATTCAGTGAAAATTTACCGAGATGAATGTGTGGAGTGTACTCCTATCTGTTTATCTGACTAAGTATGTTTCTGTATATTCTTCTTTGTGATATCACAGAGGTTCCTACCTAATGCTAGACTTCCCCTTTATAATATCAGTATCAAGAATCTGTGTAGGAACACCTTGTAATTTGTAAGTAACATATATAAATAATAAATAAAACATGTGAATAACACCAAAGCTAAATATTTTGGATCACATATGATTAAATGTTTCTGCCAATATCTTTGAGAATAGGAACTGCAAAATACATACTAATTTCTTTGAGTTCAGCCTTTGGTAATTTTTCTTCACCCTTGTCATTGCCAGAAAATTCTGGATGTGAAATACCCTTAGTTTAATTTTAAGTAGCTCTGTACCAAAAGGAACTCGATCATACTTACTGTATTATTTTAGTTAATATTCTGCTCAAAATGGCTACCCCTGGGTAAACAGAACAGCTTGAAAACTGCTACCCTAAACTGCTGGGTTATCTCACCCTTCACACCTTTGCAGACACCTGAGTGGAGAGGTCATACAGCTTCTCACCTATGTCAGTCCTGATGACCCCTGGCATGCAGAATCCAGCTCCACAAATGGCCTTAAAATTACATTTTTGAGCATCTTATAATAGAACTGTTAACATATTAACAATCTGTTAGCAGTCTGGATTGTCATGAGCAAGAACCCACGTACAGTATGAGCCATCATTTATTTTTGGTCCCACCAGGAAAGTACAACATTTATTTTCATAAACTAAGGCAATATAAAAAGCAAGTTGAGATGCACCAAATGGAGTACTGAGAAACAATAAAATGTTGTTGACTCTTTAGTGGACAGAGGACAGCCAGGAGCAGGAAACTTGTTCTTTTACACAACAAGGCAAGCTATTCACTTGTCACTCTGGGAGAGTCTGAATTACTCCATTTGATTTTTCCTTAACCAGGGGTTGCTTGTTTCTGTAATTTATAATTCACAAGTATTGTTTTCCAGAGAGATGCTCTGTTGGAAACATGTCATAGTAGTCTCTTAGCTAACTGAGAAACATTGAGCTACTTTGATTCTCTTTTGGGGATAGAGAACTATGAATCTACACTTACAATGTGCAATTCTTTTCAGTTGGAGAAGAATGAATGTCTATATAACAAAGGAAAATGGAACAGTCCTTGTAGAAAATAACTTTACTTACCTTAACTTTGGCAACTGATAATTTGCAAGGACGGAAGCTAAGAATCTTATTATACATAGTATGCATTAATCTTATCGAAGTGACTTTTATATTTAATCTTTGGATTTCATAATTTTTCTTTCAGTCTTGGTGTTTTCATGTGGAAACACTGGCTTGAAGTCATTGAATAGACTTTATTTTTGCATAAACACTGCATATTTTCACTTTTTCCCAAGCCCCCAAATCATGGAATTCTGCAAACTAGTCTTCACAGTGGGAAGGGCTTCCTGCCACCTGGCTCCCTGGGGAGACAAGACTCCTTCATGTAAGGGGGGGGATTACAACTGTAGAGGATTCCTGCGCTGTTAATCCAGTTTTCTGTCTTATTCACACTTTTTAGCAAAAAAAATTATCAAATCAGCTACTCTTCACTTTCTTCTGGAAAGTGTCCCTTTTTGCAGACATCATTAACATTGACATGTCCACATAAGCATACTCGTCCTTTTTGTTATTCTCCCTCCTTGCCATCCCAAACCCTTCCCTGCCATCCCAAACCAATCACAGAAAGCCACATTTTTCATGTACATACATGTGCATAGAGTATTCTGACACTTTTAATTTTATCTTAATGATCTTAATGAGGTATTTTAACCTCATTCAGGTTGACCCATTTATTTGTTTCTTAAGTTATAAAATAGTAATTGAATGTCTGCCAGGTGCCAAACAACTATTTCAGAGATTCAGAAGTGAACAGACACAGATAAAAGGAGATTCCTGCCCTCATGAAAACAAAAATTAAAAGATGAATGTGGTATACATATTTATAGATAGACATAGGTATGTTCATAATCAAATAAGTTACCTAGGTTATAGAGCAACAGGTGAAAAAGAGAGCATAGGGAATTTTTAAAAGGATGAATCAGGGGAGGTTTCAGCAAACAATGTCACATTTGATGAAAGGCCAAGCTGTTGTCAGGAATGGAATTGTTACAAGGATATCAAATACTTTGAGTGTGAATGTTCCCAGCAGAGGAAATGGTAGACTCAAAATGCTTTAGGTCTATTTCAAGACAGTGAAGTTGTCAATACTGCTAGAGTACAGTGACTCAGAGAAGAAACAAAAAGAGATAAGGTGTCAGTCAGTTGGTCACTGCTGTGATAAGTACCTGAGACAAACAATTTGAATGGAAGAAGGCTGGACTTTTCACTTACAGTTTGGGAGGTAACAAAAAAGATTTTACAGTTCTTTTCCTAACATGATCTTTTTCTTTACTGCATCATTGTAGAGGATAATGTATTTGAGTTGAGTGTTTTTTCAGATGTAGAATTGGCCTATTTTTTGATTTTCATTTTCACTCCTTTCTTCAGTCTTTTTGGCCTCCAGTCATTGCCTATGATCTCCCCTTTCCTGAGAACTTGGCCTAAGTTCTACTCAGTGATTTCCTCCATTTTGAAATCCTCCCAGTGAGTTCTGGTTCACTCTTTCAAAGTCTACACTTTGTTCTCTTCTGAGGTTCTCACAAGCAGGTTTGATTCTTTCTCCCTCAGGTCTGGCATAACCTTTCTATTGATCTTCTGTTACCTAAAATTTAATGTCTTCATGTACTCCTATTGAAGTTACATTCATGTTCATGTCTTTCGCATTATAAATAGAAATTCCCAGGGGAAGGGGCAGTTCCTGATAATTTGCCTTCCATCTTTCGTGTACATTAAAACCATCTTTTACAGATAGTAAACATTAAAAATTCAGCTACAGAAAGGAAATTATTTTTAAACAGTTGGAAAACATAATGACTGCTCTCCTGAGGTTCCCTGCAGTTATAAAGAAGAGTCATACTGTTATCAGCAATTCCCTTAGTAACTTTCTCAAGTTGAGGGAACTGAGGGAAAATCTCGGAACCTGATGCTATAATGAGGGACATAGTATTTTGGAATTTTCTGTCTTTTACCTTCCCAGGACCACATCCATCTACTTTGATGTTGCACTAAGCAGTCAGAGATTTTGGCAGCTTCATGTGTATCATGCAAATATCTTTTTATCCAATCATATGAGAATCTGATGATTACAGGGTATGAAACCTGGAACATTTATCAAGTGTTGCCATAACCCTAATTAGAAATGTTCATAGGGGTATAGAGAGAGGCATTCTGGAAACTAAGATATTCATCCACTTCCTCTGCCAAATGCTAGTCATATTCTTGGTATGTATTCAAAAAACAAGTACTTCAGAATTTGATAGAGTACTTATATGCTAGCATGAAAACAAAGCATTGATAATGGTTTTAACAATATTTGTTTTTATTAAGTAATTGTAGGAAGAAGTTTCAATCCCCAAAGTTAGGTTATGAATTCAGTGTGTTAGTCAGTGTTTTCCTGATAAATGTTTTAAGAAAGGGGGTTGTGTTGAGATGAGAGAGAGACAGAGAGAGACATCAGAAGCAAGGTTTACTTGGGTTTGTCTTATGTATGTATGTGTGTATGTAAATGAGAACTTGTAAAACTAATATGTTCTAAAATGGTTAAAAATAACCCTAAAATTCCAGAATAATGTTACTAATAGAAGGTAGATTGACAGTATTCATAATTACTGGGGTCCAGTATAACAGTAATACATGAGGCTTGCACAATTGATTTTTATTAATAAAATAATGTAAATTTACAGTTACTATAAAAATTATCATTGTATGTCATTCTATTTTCATTTGAAAAAATTTAAGACACATTAGAGACATGCTATGATGATGGACAGAGGTGGCACTAAGGCTCATGGAATCAGCAGAAGTAGGCGAGAATGACAGAGCTCAGCGATTCCTGAGCTCTGGGGCCCTAGAGGCCTGAGTGGGTAGTGGCAATTTCCCCACAAAAGTACTCTGAGCACAAAATCAGAAGTGCTTTGCAACTCAGTCCTATCAGATTTCAAGACGAATACATATTTTTGACCAAATGGCATTTACTTTAAAATGGGAACTGGTGGCATTTGAAAAAAAGAGCAGCCATTGCTCTTTATGCCAGACATAATAGTTATTTAATGCTGACCTCATGGAGACAGACAAGTGTAGGGAGAGCAGTTTTTATGTTTTTCAAGCTGTTTGATAGGTAAATCCTCATATTTTATTGTCTGCATCGCCATTAGTTGATTTTTCCTAGCATAAGTCCAACAAATGAACTCTGAAACAAATGTCTTTCACATGTCTTGGTACCCGTTTCCCTCCCCCCCAACACCCCCCACCCGTCTTGGTTTTCCCCCCTTCCCTATCAAATTTCAAATATCCAAATACAAATAAATTCAATATATCAGATAACAAAGTGAGATACTATACCAATATGAGATAACCAAGGGACAGCAAAGGAGATGAGAGACAACATAGTACATTAAGGACAACAATCATTCATTATATGGCTTTTGTTTCACCATCCTGGAGGTCCTTTCAATAAGCTTCACATTATATGTCCTTATGTATCAAGATTTTGCTCTATTGCAAATCTTTTAGACTGCGTGTATATTTTCATTATGCTCTTTTTTGTTATTTCATCAGAATTAGCAGTGCAAACTTCAATTGTTCTTAAGGGCTGAATGGACAATATTGTTAAAAATGTTTTCTATATTTTTAATTTATTTTGGACGTTGATCAAGTCTGACCCAGATACAAGAACTCCAGGACTTGGGCATGATGGGTAGGTAACATTAATCACTTTTTGGGTCCCATCCAGTAGATAACTGTTTAGTGTTACCAGTTTCTCCAGGCTCTTAAAATATCATTTAATTATCAAATTTGCTATAATATAGGCACTTTTAGTTAGATTTTATGGAAAGTTGATCAAAAATAGGGTTAATTCACTAAGCCAGAGCGCAACCCATCACTTCCATTTCCAACTGGAACCAACTATAGATAGAAGAAAATTACAAATTAGTGAGTTATGTTATTACTAATCACGTGGGTAATATTGAAAGTAGAAGACAAAAGAAAGCTATCATGGTTAGATTCATTTTGGCTTATATTTTTCCTTGGTTACTCCAAAAGGGTGCTAAGCTTTCCTTGGTGCTTTCCAGTGTTAATCCTGTACTTGTGACTGAAACCTTATTGGAAACAGTCATAGCAGATGCAGTTAGCATGAGATGATTACCAATGACTGTGAGCCATCAATCTAAGGACTGGATATCTTTTTAGAGAAGGGAGAAGGACAGTTGGACATAGGAATCCTGAGGGAAGAGAACCATATAAAGATGGACACAGAAATGAGTGAGGAAGCTCCAAGGAGAATTGCCAGATAGATATACCAAGAAAAATGTGTTTCCAGGCCTCTTAGACACACACACACACACACACACACACACACACACACACACACACAGACTTATATTTAGGTAGTGGAGTATTGATACACACTGTGAAAGAAAGAATGGACGCTAAGGATGAATATTCACCATGTGCTAGTAGGCAGGAAGTTTTGACTTTTCTTGGGTGCAAAATTTAAGCTGCAGTGTGAATGATGAAAAGTAGTGACACCAAAGAATGGCAGAATTGTGATTCTGCTTTCTGGGCTGAGAGATAATATTCATAGCATTAAGTATAAAGTTTGAACTTTTTCACACTCTGAACTTTGGAGTTGAACTGTGCTCAACATGTGCATAATAGGACATGGCAGGAGAAGGAACGTGAGTGAAGGAGGTGAGTTTATACTTAGTTGTTCAGAAAATGCCAAATACTGTCTGGACTTACATGCTACATTCTGCTTCATGACAGTAGAGAAAAGTGAATCTTATAAAGCCAGGCTTCTATTCCAGGACTATAGTTCTACAGAATCAACAAGTAGGGGAGGTAGGAAAGGAAACCCAAGGTATACAATACCAGATATTGTGCTCTGTTCATTATACTGTATTATTTCTTATCAATAAATCACTGTTAAATAAAGGAATATGTAAGTTGGTGAAACTTGGTGAATATGAACATTTAAAACATCTTACTTTAAAATAAATTGGATATTTTATCTTGAAAACTCTTGTTTGGACAGTTATATAGATTCTCAATGGATATAGTTTTATCTTGAATTTGAAATGCCCCTTCTGTTTCCCTAAGACCTGTTCATCACAAACGAGTATTTTCAGGCCTCGGATGATCAGAAGTTCAGAGTTTAAATCTGGGTAGTTATGAGATTTTTAATCTTACCCAGTATAGGATTTCAAATGAAGAAACTAAAATGTGTTTTAATTTGAGACAAGTTTGGTGGCATTTTATACTTCAGTGGGTTCTAAATTGCAAGACCCTTTTCACCTTCTACCACTGGTTCCTTCTGTTCACCTGCCTGGAGAAACAAGTGTCATATAAAGTGATGGCAGAACCATCTGTTTCTGTCATTTTGACTGCACATCAGTTTCATTGCATATATGTAAATGCTTGAAGTTCTTTACAAAAGAACTCTGTGATATTATTGATTTTATGAGTTGTGATGTTTTTTGAGGTCTTGCTTTAAGTAGCAAGTAAGCTTTGAGTGCAGTTCATGAAGAACACCTATTTACTCATTTTAGGGTTAAACCAAAGCCAGTTTCTAGAAAGATGGTGAATATCTTTTTGATGTCGGAGCTCTCGAACAGGGTCAGAAAATCGTATCAAAATTACGTCAAACATAAGGTTACTGGTGTGAGAAAACCATCCTAAGTAGAAAGAAGAGAAACTTAGAAGAAATGGGATCCATAACGAATTGTTAATGATATCACAGTGGGAATCATAACCAAGGAGTAGAAGAGTATATGATGATGGGAATAATTCATTAGGTGAATAGAAAAGATTATAAAGAATCTTTTACCATTTGAATATTACTATATAAATGTCCACACATATGCATAGATGGTGATTTTGAAATTTAGAAGTTTAATTAGCTAGCTCAGAGACTTAAGTTTCTGTTTCCTGGTTCAGGAGAAATTTTGGCCTATTATTGGATGAAATAGAGAGCTACTGAAGATTACTGAGTAGAAGAGTTGAATGACAATGGAAAATTTTATTTGTGTAAAGAAATAAAAGAATCATTAAGATCTGAAAGTTGAGTCAGAGTGTGCCTCTGAGATAATATCAATGAAGTATTGCAAACAGTGGTAAAGAAAATATCTAGATAGCACTATTTACTATAGCAAAGATATAGAAGCAACCCAGATGCCCCTCAGTTGATGAGTGGATCCACAAGATGTGGAATTTATACACAATGGAATTCTAGGCTGCTGTCAGAAAGACTGACATTGCCCCATCTGTAAGGATATGGAAAGACTTAGAAAAATCATATTAAGTGAAGTAAGCCAGACTCAAAGGAACATAGGCTCAATGGTTTCCCTCATTTGTCATAATCAGTAGATACCTTGGGCTCTCCTAGCAGAGATTTCCAATAGAGCAAAACCTAGATACACAAGGTCACATAGTATGACACTACATGAAAGGACCTCCAGGATATAGAAACACAAGCCATATAATGAGTGATTGATGTACTATGTTATCTCTCATCTCTTTTGCTGTCCCTCTGCTATCTTATATTGTTACAGTATTTCACCTTGTTATCGGATATAGTGTATATATGCTTATTTAGTTATTTGAAATCGGATAGATAAGGAAGCAGGGAAAACAAGATGAGGGGCAGGGGTGGGGAGAGGGAAATGGGGACCAAGACATGAGAAAGGGTATCAATGTTTGTGAAGTATTGCATCTTCTATCTGGTGAATATAATGTAACCCTTCTATTAATCACAATAAAAATATATGAAAAAATAGCTAGTAAATGAATGTGCTAGCCTTCTAGCTCCATGGCAAAATACCTAAGAAAATCAGCTTAACGGTGGCAACATTTGTTTTGGGATATAGTTTCAGTCTGCTTTGGGGAGAAGCAGAACATCATGGTAGCAGGAATATGTGGAGGAGGAAGCCATTTATTCACGTTAAGTAGGCAGGAGAGAGAGAGAGAGAAGAGAAAAAGGAGAGAAGTGGAAGAAGGAGAAAGAGAATTGAAGACTGGAGAGCAGAGATAGAAGAGAAATAGGAGAGAGAAGAGAGCAGAACAAACATCATTTACAAGGACACATTTCAGGGATGCATTTAACAACCTTAAGTCCCAGCTCAAATTGGAAAGTTTTTATCCCTTCCCAATAGCTCATCAAATTATGGACACATGAGTAGGTTGATCCTTTGGTGAGAACAAAGTTTTCATGATCCCACCACTTTGTAAAAAGCATATCAGCAGGCAATCGAATCTTTAGCATATAGCTTTGGGGCAACATTTTAGATACCAGCCATAACAAAGAGGAATATATCTTAGGGGACATTAATTTCATTTTTAATCATGAGCTTGATACGCAACCAGAAATGAACAAGAGGAGCAGAGATTAAAAAAAGAATAAATATGGTCAAAATATATGCGTGTTTAGAACTGTTATAATAAAACCTCTTTGTTGTTAAGTCTGGGAGCTTAAGCTAGCATGTAAGATATGTGAAAGAAATCACCAAGTGTCCAAGTGGTAAGAGAGGAAGCAAAGGTTATTAACTTTCCAAGAGGTAAGGGACCAGATGGCATAAGAATATTGTTCATGAATAGAGTGAGTGAAGGCTGGAGTTGATGAGCATTTCAAATGCTGAAGGAATGTATTACTTACGTTTCATAGTTTTTTGCAGCTAGTTGTTCAGGAAGCTGAAGTTTCTCAGGGTTTTTGCTAGGTGGTGCAGTACAATCCTTTCCAGAAGTGATTAATACAGGTAGGGTTCTGTTTGAATACAGAACAGTTTCTGCAAAACAAAGGAAAAGAGCCTTCCTGACAGGTGGTTCCTCAAAAGACTTAACCTAGAGCTCCCCTATGACCCAGCAATTCCACTAGTTGGCATTTACCCTGTTGTCCAGAAACAAGGACATACCACATCCACTATCACAATGACGTTCATTGCAGCACTATTTACCATAGCAAAGATATGGAACCAACCCAGATGCCCCGCAGTTAATGAGTGGATCAACAAGATGTGGTATTTATACACAATGGAATTCTATGCTGCTGTCAGAAAGAACGACATCGCCCCATTTGTAAGGAGATGGAAAGACTTAGAATAAAATCATTTTAAGTGAAGTAAGCCAGACTCAAAGGAACATAGGCTCAATGGTTTCCCTCATTTGTCATAATCAGTAGAAACCTTAGGCTCTCCTAGCAGAGATTTCCAATAGAACAAAACCTAGATACATAAGGCCATATAGTATGATGCTAAATGAAAGGTCCTCCAGGATATAGAAACAACAGCCATATAATGAGTGATTGTTGTCCTTAATGTACTATGTTATCTCTCATCTCTTTTGCTGTCCCTTGGTTACCTCGAATTGTTACAGTATTTTACCTTGTTATCTGATATATTGTATATATGTTTATTTGGTTATTTGAAATTGGATAGGGAAGGGGGGAAAACAAGATGAGGGTCGGGGGAGGGAAATGGGGACCAAGACATGAGAAAGGGTATCAATGTTTATGAAGTAAAGCATCTTCTATCTGGTGAATATAATGTAACCCTTCTATTAAGTACAATAAAAATATATTAAAAATGATTCTGAGCTGGAGAATGGGCTGCTGAAGAATTTCGAGGAAGTCCTCCCAGGAGAAGATAGTCAGTGCGCCATGCCTTGGGAGTAAGACTGAGTTATAAGAACAGAGCATATGCATGACACTCTGGAGACCATGAAAATCACAGGTGGTGTTGTTGAGTTTGAATAAATAGCATGAATTCATGAATTAAAGGTAGAATGATTTCCTGATATGAATGGTTTTCTCATGTGGAGTTGAATGTTACTGTTGTTGAATGAAGGAACAGGAATCAAGACACTTATTTTGTAGTAGTCACATTCTGATTTCCTGGAACTTCAGTTTCTCCTGCTTGGACCTGTGGCAAGTACTCCCTGCATTATACACTGAACACACCACTCACCATGGTTTTTAGGCTTCATGAAGTGAAGGATCTGAACAGTTCTTGAAAAAAATGCGGTATTATTTCAGAT
Source organism: Megascapheus bottae (assembly GCF_031878675.1). Classification (NCBI taxonomy): domain Eukaryota; kingdom Metazoa; phylum Chordata; class Mammalia; order Rodentia; family Geomyidae; genus Megascapheus; species Megascapheus bottae. The sequence goes on along the minus strand of NW_028327559.1, from coordinate 644,666 downwards.
GTAGTGTAAAATTTCATGGAAACATTAAAATGTGGTCAAATTGTGAAAAAATGAGTCAGCAGTTAAAATTATGTATCAGAGTAGCTTTTGTGAACTGGCTTTTGTGTACTGTGCACAGAGGCAGTTTCAGACTTTTAATTCCAAACTTGAAAATGGAAAATAACTGTTAAAGAAAATTTTTTTCTTTCTGCTTCAAACTGAGAGAGAGCAAGTTGTATAACTGTTGCTATACAGAAGCAGCTGGTAGCATCTGTCAGGACAATTTGCAGCTATTACCCCCTCTTACAGATCTGACAAAATTGAATTGCTGACTAACTAATGTAGTTGCGGGTGAAAGTCACCTTTCAGTCACCCAATGACTGTGAAACAACCCTATTTTAAAAATTCATATTGCTGAGTTGCATTTGGAAAAGTGTTGTCCTCTTATAAATTATATTTTAAGATACATTAAATTTGCTTATGCAATATGTATATTTGTATACATATGTCTACGAAGTATGTATTTATAGAGTAGAAGAAAAATCCATCCTCCTCTCTCCATGATGTGCTCCTTTTAACAATTGAAAGCGGTCATGAGGAAATGGGGGGATGGAGGGGAATTTGGATGAAGGTAAATGGAAAAAACAGAGATATTTTGAAGGTTTTTTTTCCCAGTCATTTTGTGTCTTTTGAGTTGGTAATGTGAGGCAAATATTTGTGTTGCTGATACTGTGCTATAGTCTACTCTTGTGATACAGAAGGATAAGACCTAATTTAATGTGGAAAAGAGCATGTACAGAGATAATGAAACAGATCTACATTAAAATGTAATATGTTATGTGTACTATGAACCAAGGAAGGTTTGCAGATCAATTTGCATTAGAGCAGATACTGGTTTTCATTTGAAGTGTATTTGGACATATGAGTATCATGAGTGGTTGCAGGAGTAAGGTGTACTTTTCACCTACATTTGCTGATAGTCACCCTTCAAAATGTATATGATGCCTGATATACTACAGGGGCAGTAAATATATGTATAGAGAGCAGACCAATGGAGGCAGTAAATATTGTATGTTCAGAGAGCAGACTAATGGAGGAAACAAATATATGCAAAGTCTTCAGGATCATCTTGATTTGAATTGCCAAACCCTTCTCCCACTGTGCAGTGTTTTGTTGAAGCCCCATGTGGCCTTTTACTAGAATGAGTAATCAAATCAGAACGCATCCTGGAATATTTAATTGTGGATCACTGTCAGTCCTGTATAGGGAAAAGCAGTGGATCCTGTGTGGAGATGGGAACATAATTTCCAGATAAGGAGAGGAATTTGCAATGACAAGGGTTTTTGAAGGACTGACTCCAAGGACAGAAAGAGGGACAGTGTACAAAGAACCAAACCAGAGATTATGATATAGCATCCAAGAGAAACTTTGAATTTTATTTAAAATCCTTTCCCTAAGAGTGAAAAGAGAATGACTTCATGGGCTCCGTTCCAATGGGACTTCCCATGCTCAAGGCACTGGTATATTTTGAATAGAGGAGGAGGAGGAGGAAAAGTGGTCATTGGGAGGGAACAGATGATGCAGGGACTTTTGACTACAGTAAGAGTTGGTTCTAGGAGCAGAGGTAAACCATAGTAAATGTTTCCTCAGAATTGTGATGTGGCAAGTTGCTGTTCTTCAAAAGAAAAGGAAATGCCTGTGTCTGGCAGTGTGGGGAATGAATGCTAGGGAACAAACGTGCCTGTGGAAGACCTTTGGGAGTGACAGGGAAGAGTTGTTTTGACTAGAATGTTGTTGGGGAAAACAGAAGTAAGTAGGTGGTGCTGCCATTGATTCTGACTGGCTGGGATGGCTGACGTGGGGCACATGTTCAAGGGTCCTGTATTAGCAGTGGTGCATTAGATGGCCCACATGTCCATATCAAAAGAGCACAGGCAGTACTCAAGATGAACACTGGGGATCACATCAGTACATAGGCACTACTTGAAATGGATTCAATTCCTAAGGCCACAGGTCAGAGAAGGGGAAAGTAAAGAACTCCAAACGCTGATCACCGTACCCTAGCGAGAAGAAGATCCTTCTAGAGTAGTAAGTTGGAGACAGTTGAAATGGCTGGTCAGAACTCTTACCTAAGTGGTTGTGGTAGCCTTTCTTGTCTCTACTGTACACTTCAACTTCCTTCTTTCCTTCCTTACTCCAAACTTACCACCTTGTTTTTTTTATTTTATTTTTTATTATAATTGGTAAAAGGGTTACATGATATTTGCCAGATAGAAGTTGCATTAATTCACATACATTGATACCCTTTCACATGTCTTGGTACCCATTTCCCTCCTCCCCACACCCCCCACCCGTCTTGGTTTTCCCCCCTTCCCTATCAAATTTCAAATATCCAAATACAAATAAATTCAATATATCAGATAACAAAGTGAGATACTATACCAATGTGAGATAACCAAGGGACAGGTAACGAAGGGAGCTAGGTCTGTGTTTTTTTTTTACCTTTTTTTTATTGTAATTAGTAAAAGGGTTACACGATATTTGCCAGATAGAAGGTGCATTAATTCACATACATTGATACCCTTTCACATGTCTTGGTACCCATTTCCCTCCCCCCCCACACCCCCCACCCGTCTTGGTTTTCCCCCCTTCCCTATTAAATTTCAAATATCCAAATACAAATAAATTCAATATATCAGATAACAAAGTGAGATACTATACCAATGTGAGATAACCAAGGGACAGCAAAGGAGATGAGAGACAACATAGTACATTAAGGACAACAATCATTCGTTATATGGCTTTTGTTTCACTATCCTGGAGGTCCTTTCAATTGGCTTCACATTATATGTCCTTATGTATGAAGATTAACGATGGCTTTTTGAACTTGAAAGTCAGTTTATATTCAATCTCACTTGAAGACAAAGCTAAATTATCATTTGCTTATGAATGGCAATGTCACAGCTGTGTGTGTGTATATATATATATATGTATAAGTACATCTATATATTCACTTTCCAATAGCATTCCATTATATTAACTCAGGTTGTCAAAGGATTTCTCCTAGACATTTTTTTTGCATATAATTTTTAATGTAATTAATAGAAGGGTTACATTACATTTGCCAGATGGGAGGTGCATTACTTCACATACATTGATACCCTTTCTCATGTCTTAGTCCCCATTTCCCTCCTCCACCCCCACTCTCATCTTGTTTTCCCCCCTTTCCTATCCAATTTCAAGTAAACAAATATGCAGTTTTTTCTCCTCAAAAATGTTCTGAGAGGATGCTTTAGACAAAAAAAATTAGAAAGGAACACCTTCCTCGGTTTGATATGATGACAATGCAATTAAAATTTTTGCATTTGCAGTATTCTGTGTGGATAAAAGATCCCCCCCCCAGCAAAATGTGGATGATGTTTTAATTTCCCCATGGCCTTTCAGAATTCTGTTAGCAGTGAAAAAAAGTTTCAAAGTATTATTTCTTACCATAAGTTTGAAAATACCTTTTTATTTCCTCCTGCATATAATGTTTAAGTTCACTTTTCTCCTATTAGCTTCTTTCTCCAGAAAGAATAGTTTCATTTAGTTATCATGAGCTTACCCTTTTGGCATTTTCTTATTGATACACATTAATGTACAAAGCAATGGGTTCTGCTGTGACATTCTGAATGTTCATATCATGTCAACTCCCTTTTGAAAGTAATTGTAATTTTAAAAATTATAGTGAAGGGGATGTACAGACGGGCTACAGTTCGGTAAAAAGTACACTTCTTTTTTGGGTAATGTCACCTCTTCCCTTGCTCTCTCTCAGGCTTTCCCTCCCATTCCCCCACTCACAAGTTGTACACAACTTGTATTCAACAATTTTCAGCATAGTGTCCAGTGAGCCCCACTGCTGCATTTGTTTATCCTTTGTCTCTCCATTTCTGTGCCTCCCTTTAAACTCCCACAGACAGATAAACAGACAGAACAAAATGGAAAGACAAGAGAAACTAAAAAGAAAAAAACCCCTCACTTTCATTTCCTGGAGTTCATGTGGATATATAGTATTTTGGATGATCAGATGCACATAGGCAGTGTGCCTTTCTGTTCTTCTCCTGTCTCCTCCTTTGGTTTCACTATATGTGAATGCCTAGAGACCTGTATAATTTCTTATGCCCAAGTATTTTAGATCTAGTTAATTTTTGTGTTTTTTTTAAAAACTATCTTTAAGTAGGTGTACAAAAAAGGAGTTGCCACTTGATGTATCAACCTCTTTCTTAACTCCCCTTTCCCTTTCTATGTCATCTCTAATCTCAGATCTTATATGAGAACACAAAATACTACCCTTACAAAATCAAGCCCGTTGTTTATATGCCACACACAAATCTCCATTTCCTCACTACCACTCAGAAGAGAGAAGACCATGGTTACAATAACAATACTTCAAAGACAAACTATACATTTAAGTATGGTAAATAAAAATCAGAAAAAATAATAAGAATAGAAAAGTAAGAGATTGGGCATGTGTAGGATACACTAGGAATTAAAATCATCAATGCTTATATTAAAAATGAGGTGGCAGGAAAAGCAAAAAGGGGCGGAAGAAAGAGTGTTCTGGATCTGGAATAGAAATGTGAGGAGAGAGGTAAAGTCCCCCTGTGTGCTGGAAGTGGAGGATTGAAGACAGAAGAAAGAGAAGGTAGCGAATAGGCTCTTAACACTGCTGAATAAAGGTGGGTAAATTTCTTCTTCTTTTTCTTCATTTCCTCTTCCTCCTCTTCCTCCTTCTCCTCCACGCTGAAGCCTCTCCTTTTCCTTTTCTTCTTCCTCCCTCCCTTCCTCCTTCTCCTCTTCTTTCTCCTATTGCTTTCTCCTTCATTGCCTTTGTTAGAGACCCAGAAACTTCAGGGGAAATAGGTCATTTACAGAAGGATCTTAGGAGGTCTTCCCAGGGTTATGCCCTGGCCTGAGACCCACAGTTTGATTTACAACTATGTTTGCCTAGCAAGTACACTGATTCTCATTAGGTTCTGTATGTAAGTTGATTTGGGGAAAAAAAGTTAGAGGATGGAGAACATTGGGGGAAATTAGAATTTCCTAAAGGCATCCATTAGTGCTGTGTTGCTGCTAGCACTGAGTGTTTTACAAGCTGACAGTCACCTCAAAAACTTAAAGGAAAGCAGTTTCTATAGCAACAGTGGAACCATTTGAAGTGTGACTAGATAATCTTTTCTTATAACTAAGAAAGCAGAGATATGGAAATTCATTAAAGATATATTTCATATCTTCTACCTAATGCACATTCAGGGCAAGTATACTCTTTGACATGTCAAATATCTTGCTGCCATCTCAGTGCATTAAATACTGATGCACCTTAATGGTTTGATTAGCTTCCCAAGATGAATTTTGGCTGCTAGTAATCATGATTAAGGATATGTATTCTGGACTTGATTGCCTTGGGTTCAAACACTAATACTCCCAATTTTAGTTCATTGCTATATCTGTTCCTGAGTCTTTTATCTTTAGAATGAAAACAAATAAATCTACTCTGAATGTAAGCCTTAAAGAAGTGGAAATATATAAGCAGTGTCTTGTTGGTGAAAATAGCTTACCAAACACTGCCTACTGTAAATAGCAAGTCTTTCAGAAATGGACTGGCTTCCTGTTTTCACAGATAAAACTGGAATTCATAGTCCATTTAAATAAATGCAACTACAGTTGGCTCAACTTTCTAACCTTTCTATTTGATCCAGGCATCCTCACTGGCATAGACAGTAATACAAGATGAGCCCTGTGTCATTACTTCCTTTTAAGTTACATATTTGTCCAGTAGGCCAGGGGAATGATGTGCTGTCAAACCCTTTTCAGGGTCCACTGGTAGAAGGAACATGGGAAGGCAAAAGGCCCCTTTGGTGGAAGCTTATAATCAGTCTCTCTTGTATTCTCTGCATGATTCCTCATACTCTAGCCTTGGCTTGGTTTCTAGAATAAGAAAGGGTCCTGCTTCAGGATTTCATGAGTACTATTCCTTCACGGGCTCATTTTCTTTTCTTGGTTCTCCCGATAACTGAATGTTTGTAATCACAACAGTTTCAGCCCAGATGTTGTCCCTCTTTCAAAAATTGTTTTGCCAGATCATTTTGTATCAAATCAATCCATTAAAAATTCTTAGTGTATTTACAATTTGTAATGATTGGCTTAAATTAACTTGTGGAGCTGCCTGCCTCATGGATTCATGTTTCATGCAGGAAGTGACTGGTTTCTTTCTAGTGAGGGATGTAGGCACTTAGTAAGTGAATGATGGACAGGCACACAGAAGAGTAAGTCCTCATTTGGACCAAGATTCTACTGAGTTCTTAAAAGAAAAATGGGCAGTGCGAGATAGGTGATGTAGAACTCAAGAGAAGCATAAGGGAACATATAAAGGATTTCTTTTGAATCTGAACACATAACTACCAGGTCAGGCTTCCTATTTCCTGCACACCCTTGAAAACTGCTTCTCCTTGTCTCACTTCTGTTATTGGGTAACTTTTCCTTTCACAGTCCTCCCATTCCAATCTTGTTATCCTCCTACTTATAGAAATGAGGTGCCACCCTGTAGCTCTAAAGCAGAATATTTTGTTAAAACATTCACATCCACAGCCACAGGGGATTGCTTAGATAGCACAATCATGTTTATGTAGCCAGGAGCAAGAAACGATGACTTTCCACTGGAGGAGATCACTTAGCTAAGAGCTATGGGCTTCCATTAACCGTGATAACCACAGTCTAATTTCACTGCGGAATGAGAGCTGTGAGATAATTAGGAAAAGTGCATGCCAGAATGCCAGTGCATATTTCTCCTAAATTAATACAGCCTCATCAAATAGGTTATATTAAAAACAGACACTGTATGAAACAAGATCATTGATTGTCTTAATATGAATCAACAGGCAGAGTCAGGGCCTACATTAACCTTGGCAGTGGTTGAGAGTCTGGGGAAACTTCACTGAACAAAACTGATTTGGAGGAAATAAATCTGTGCTCTGAGTCTGGATATTGTGCACTGGAGCATCTGTTCTGATCTCCATGTCCAGTCCAAAGGGTCTCCTTTGCAGGCCAAGGGAGGAGAGCAGACCATACAAAACAAAAGTCTCCATTATGGTTCAAAGTTCACAGGTGGAAATAAACCAATAAAATGACAATGTCTAACATCTTTTGAATAAATAAGATTCCAAAAATTAAATCTTGAGGAGAATGGGCAAAAGATTAGAAGTATTATTGATCAAAATTTCTAAGCAATATATGGGTCATTTCCAAATGCTTCTGATAATTACAGTGGCTATGTATCCCAAGGGAAATTAGTTTCAAAGTCCTTCCTTTCTTTTCCTTATGGGTTTTTTTTGTTATTGACATCTTAAGATATTTTAATTTCTAGGAGGAAGAAATTTTTGTTCTGTTTTGAATGATATTCCAAGAAATTCTTAGTTATTTCAAGCACAGCCATTTTTAGGTTGCCATATTTAGCAAACATATATGAACTGCCCAGTAAATTTTTAATTTTAGATAAACATGCAATATTTAAGACATCCTTGAACTGAAAAATTGCTTCTTAAATTCCAATTTGGTTGAGAGTCCTTTATTTTATCTGAAAAACTATATGTGGCTTTTATATTTCTGAAACCATATTTTCTTTTTCTTTCCTTTGTGGTTTTTAGAGAGGATTTCAAAATGTATTCCAGGGTGACCCTTGAATTCATGATCCTCCCGTCTCACCTTTCAAAACCTTGTTTTACAGGCAAGAACCACTACTGTGTTCACATTGTTTTTAAGAGGAGTATCTACTTCATTTGCAGCGAAGAAGACTAGAATGTGTTAAACAAAGTAAAAAGTTCTATAAAATTGCAGAGCAGTACCTAATACTTAATTTAGTTAATTGGTGGGGATGTAAAATAAGTAAGGTTCACTTTAGACCTATGTCATACATTGGATGTGATGGGCCTGGATTCTGAGGACCAATGTGTCTCATTTCCAGAGCTTGTTCTCTTTCAACTTGTCTTGTTGCTTGCTCTTCAGGCCCAATGTTTAGTACTTGAGTTCTAGTATGGACATTTGTGAAAGTGTTCTGAGATTTCAGGCAAGTCCTCTAATATTTCTATGCTTCATTCTCATAAAGTACAATGTCTTGCTAAATATAAATTGCTCTGAAACATTTGTTGAATTGAATTGGGTACTCATTTGCATATGGATTATAGGGAGGGTTGTGGTATACAGCAGAGGGATTGAGAGTTCAGGTTTTCTGGTCCACTGACTCAACTCTGGGCTTATTTAATTTCTTTACACTCTGTTTTCTCAATGATAAACACGCCATAATAGAATAACTAAGCCACCATATCATTATAGAGGATAGAATACATTTTAAGAACACCTACCATGGAACTAAGCTTTTAACAACTGCTCTTTAAATTTCAAATATAGATTATAAATGAGCAAGACACATTGAAAAGTTTGGGTGCTGAATAAAAAAATACAACGAAAATAGGACTTGCTTTTAATCCTTGCTCCGATGGGGGTAATCAACCCTTTCCAACATTTTTGGGACTCACCAAACTTACATTTCTGTGTTCAGGTTTGTAATCAGAATAATGGAAAGGTAAGAGCTCTGGATATAATTTTTTCTAGCTTTCCTTAGCTAGATAGTCCCTTTCCTTTGAGTATCTGTGACTACTTTTTAATCAAGACTTAGACATCTGAGAATGTGGTAGAGCCAGAAAGAAAAAACAGGGTGCACATACCAACATCTATAAGTAGATGATAGAAGAAAGATGGCCTTCCATTCTGTGATGTCACGATATCACCTTCTTTAGGAGTTAACCTATATTTGGGAGTTTTACTCTGTGAATTAAGAGAATATTTTATGTGGTTTTTAATATAAACTATATCACTCACCAATGTGATTGGTAAAAACTAATCTTCAAAGTCTAAGTAATGGCTCTAAATAGCACTGAATTTTATTTTCTTTTGTCATGATTGAAGTTTCTCTTCCCCAAACTGCCAAGTATTTATTGGAATATAAAGAATAATTTATGAATAGAAGAACTTAAAAGGAAATGCAATAGTTTTTTTAAACCCCTATTTTAAAATTTTACCTGTGTGATTTCACCAGTGGAGAATAAAATTCTTGGGATGAAAGCTTGCAAAGTGAAATGTTGTATGGTTCACGTTTCGTAAGAAGAGACTGCATTTCTGATCTGCTTTTTAAAGATTCAGATAGCATTTTTGAAAAGTTCCTCTTCATTCTGAGGTTGAAGGTGGAGCCCTTGTGCTGTGCCCAAGGGGTGTTCTCTGAGAATTGCATGAACAAGCAATTCTCACAAGGACATAGGACAGTCCAGAAAAGAAATGTTGCTTATATTTTTTAACTCCTAGTTTACCACCTTCCACATCTTGTATAAACTGGGTAAAAGGGAAATTTGTAGCCATGGAACAATCAGCCCTTTGAGCCCTGGAAGTTGAAGGTTTTTTTCCCCAATGGCCTCTAGTTTTAGTCATTTCTGGAGGATAAGAGGAAATGGTCCCTGCGCATGCATGTTTCTATAGCATGATCCTGATGTGGTCTGTTTCACAATCTGTATAATCAGGGGATTTGAGCCTGTTGCTGTTTACAGTTCCTTTTCCCTAGAACATTCTTTGAATTTAAGGTGAGTTTCTTTGTTTTGGTGCTGGCACTAGGATTTAAACTTAGGGACCTAGCTCTGTTCCTTGTAGTTCTACCCATTGAGCCACAGCTCCACATCTGAATTTTGGTGGTTAAAGAGTCTCACAGACTTTCCTGTCCCATGCTAGCTTCCAACCTCCATCTTCAGGTCTCAATCTCCTGAGTAGCTAGGATTACAGGTGTAAGCCTCTGGTAAGGTGAATTCCTCTTTGTCTTCTTCCCTCCCTCCCTCCATTCCTTCCCTCTATTCCTCCTTCCCTTCTCCCCCCCTTTATTTCTTCCTTCTTTCTGTTTTCCCTCCAGATCAACTTGCCTTGTGAAGATCTAGGTATGAAAGCAAGGAAAGAAAGGTAACAATGGGAAGGAGATAAAAAAAAAATTCACAGCAATCAAATCCCTACTGTGTTGCCAGAACTTCACAAATAACATCTCATTGTTTTTCTTACCGGACCCTATGAGGGATCTGATTATTGGAACTGTTTATTTTTAATGTATAGAGACACGGAAGGTCAGTAGTATTATGTAATTTGTGCAAAGACAGGCACTGAAGTAGTAGAGTGGGTTTTGGACATTCGGCAATCCAATTCTAAATTTGTGTTTTTGTTCCATTGCAAATAAGGCTTTGTGTATATTTGCAACAGAAGATGTAGCCAATCATCTCCACCCCCTCTTGGGGTAAACGGAGGATCTAAATTAATAAAACATAGCATGGATTTAAATTATGTGAAGATGTTATTTATCCAACAGTATCCTATTTTGCCATGAGCATGATAAAGATAATCAACAGACTGTTTTGACAAGTGGCACTGTCATGCTAGGCATTGATTTTCTCTGTATTTCACATACTTGAGAAACATTCAGGAATTACTTTTAATATTACTGGCAAATATCTTTGCTTACTTAGTTTATACAGCATTCCTTTTGATATCATGTCATAATTAGATATATCTTCTCTAATTTGAATCAAAGAAGTATCTGAAATACCTTCTAACATTTTTATGTTTCTGAAAACCTTTATACTTTGTGATATTGTTAACTGTTATTATTTAGTAATAGTCTGTATGCTAGATATAATGTAAACCATTTGGATTCCTTGAAGATGAAAATAAGCAAATTTTATTTTATTTAATCATTACAATTTTGAAAGAAATCACAATTCTTATCTTCTTTCTCCATTTTGTGTTTGTCCAGCTGTTTCTTTTTTGTTGTTTTTCTTGCTACTGTAGGTCAAATTTTTCATCTGTATTGGGGAATAAACTTTTTCTTAGCAGGTTTTTTTGGCCGATATAAATCTCATGGTATTTTTGAAGGTTTTCTACCATTTTAGTTGTATTTTTTTTTCCAGGTCACTATGAGGTACTGGTCAGTAAAATAAAGGGTAATTTGTTAGAGTGTGTTCTAATAAAGTAAGACTTCTGAGCAAGACACCAGTGACTGTCATATGAAATCCTATCTGCTCACTATGCTGAGACCTGGAGGATCAGTTTGAAGCTAGTCCAAACAGAAAATTCTTCATTTCCAATTAACCAGCAAAATGTTGGACTGGTGGTATGGCTCAGGTGATGGAGTTCCATCGCCAGTACCAGAACAAAAACCCAAACGATGATGATGATAAATTATATGGCAGACAGCATCATAATGATTTCTACTCATAAGACATTCTGAGATGAGATACCTACTATTTATGAAGTTTCAAGCATTTATTCAGTTCAGTGTCGTGATTGTATTGTTCTTGCTGTGTGGACGGGAGTGAGTAACTTCACTTTTGAATCATAGTGAAACAATGAAGGCTTTAAAGATAGGGCATGTGAATAGTAGGTGTTATTTTGGCTCTGAAAAAAATATACCAGTGAACTCTGCTGCCATTGCAAAAGCATCTGGTGAGAAACACCTGGTGCTATTCTTTTCTATTATTAAAGAACTTGATGTCAGAAAATAAAATGAAATAAAATGCTGCCAGTGACACATTCTGAAAAGATGGGTATCAAATCTTTGGCTTACGGAATTCATAAGGACTTTGAGATAATAGATTATATTACGTATGAGTGTTTCCTTCTTACAGTGGTATGTGTGGCTATTTATAATGATTCTGTCATAAAATATTTTATATGGACTCTCTACTATACTTCAGCAACAAATAGTAATTAATACTTTGGCTGATGTCTTTCAAAGTATTTCCCATGTGCATACATAAACATATAAATACTTTTCTAACACAACCACCCTGCAGACCAGATTACTTTTAGGACTTGTGAATATGAATGTTTTGGCGAATATTGCTTTTGCACATGTAAATAGGAAGTGTGAATTTTTTTCATATGGTTATTCTTTTGAAAAAGTGTCATGCTAGTAGCCACAGAGCTCTGATAAATAGATACACTGTAATTTATTGAGTCTTGGACTACTCAGCTATTACAAATTGCACTGTGATGAACATATCTGGTTCGTCATTCATCTCTGATACCTCTTGATTCTCCCTCCACAGCACTGTGGGTATGTTCTTGGACTGTCCTGTCCACGTCAGAATATTAGCATCCCTCGCTTCTACCAAAAGATGAGAGGAACCCTGACATCTCCCTGTGCCTCCAGACAACCCAAATTTCCCCCTCCTTCCCATGTTGCTAAGGATCCCCTTGGGAATCCAAAGCTTCTCTCTGGCGGGCCATGGACCCAGAATAAATTCAGTCAAGAAAGGATTCTTACACAGTTTGCTACTGTTTTCTAACTAGCCAATTCTAAGGTACATTAGTCCTCAGTTTCTTTAGCTGTTAACTGGGAAGATGATCTACCACATGCAGTTTTGGGGAAAATTAAACAGAAGACATTACAATGCCTCACACCAGGGAAGCACTCAGTTAGTATCGTACCTACCCAAATTGAGAGAATCATTTATGGTCTCAACTTATTTCTGTCCTTTTAGGCTCTCTAAAAGAGGCATGCCAGCAATAAGAGTTGTCTTCAAGTTTTTTGTTTTGAGCTATGTGGAAGGGATATTTAGGGAGGTAGAAATTTATAGTTATGCACGAGACATCATCATAGTCAGTATTTGAGTTATGTGGAACAGTATGTCAGGTAATGTGGGGAAAAATACTGAGATGCCTAATATGCTATGCATTTTATATCTCATACAGTTTATTTTTCAATTTTTATATTTGGCAGCATGTTAGTAAAGTGATGTGATGTATATAATTTATAAATAAAAACACACTGTGCTTTCTTGCCCCAAGTTATTTCTTTCCTCATGGGTGTGAGAACAGCATTCATTTTGGAGACCACTTGCTGGGAAGATAGAAATGCTTATTTTATTTTGGAACAGAGGAAAGGAGTTGTAAATTTCACTGCCGTTCAGAGTGCCTACAATTCATTGTGTGTTATTTCAACATCATATGTATGAAGTTCATCATTCTTGGGGTTTTCAATAACCGCAGAGTTATGCTTTAAGTGTTCCCACCCCAGTCTTTCTTTCAAGATTGATTAAAATAGGAAGGAAAGTGAAATGTTTCCTATGTTGTGGATTGCCTTTCCTTCTGCTTTGAAAATGGGAAATCAAATATAATATGTTGTCCCTTTTGCAATGTCAACAACAAATATCTCGAGAAATACTGCCCTAGTTAATTAAGTCTTTTCCTGGTCCCTCTGTTCAATCCTCTTTGAAATAAGGTGCCTAAGAGATGTGGAGTTGCTATAGACTTCAAACCTGCAACCTAATAACAGGTTTCAGGAGCTGCTGGAGGGAGTGAGCTGAGTATTTGGCAGTCCTGTGCGTATGTGTGCATTCATATTTGATTAAGAGAAACACCACTGGGACATGAACTCAGGACCTTGAGCTCTCACTTGGCTATTTCAACTATTTCATGCTCTACCACTTGAGCCACATCTCCACTTCTGAATTTTTTCTTTTTGCTGATTAATTAGAAATTAACATTTCATGAACTTTTCTGCCTTGTCCCCAGCTTATGCTATTTATTATTTTTATTGATGATGATGATGATTTTAGAAAATACTTGGTTTGAACTTATGGCTTCATATTTGCTCAGCTTGCTTGCACGTCTGGTGCTATAGTATTTGAGCCACACCTCCAGACCAATATCTATTTTTATTCTGATATAATCAAAGAGAGAAGAGAGTCTCTCATCTCTCAGACAAACCCGAAATTGAAGAAATAAATGAACAATAAGGTAGAAAGTTAATGAAACAGGACTGTTTCATCCATATTAATTGTCCCCGCCCTTTCATGTCCAGTGTAGCTACCCTACCTACTATGTAGAAAATATTTTGTGAATAATGTAATTTCTATGCCTGCAAGCAAAACAGTGCACATGCTTTTTCTTTTATTTATTTATTTTTTATTGTAATTAGTAAAAGGGTTACATGATATTTGCCAGATAGAAGGTGCATTAATTCACATACATTGATACCCTTTCACATGTCTTGGTACCCATTACCCTACCCCCCACACCCTCCACCCGTCTTGGTTTTCCCCCCTTCCCTATCAAATTTCAAATAACCAAATACAAAGAAATTCAATATATCAGATAATAAAGTGAGATAGTATACCAATATGAGATAACCAAGGGACAGCAAAGGAGATGAGAGACAACATAGTACATTAAGCACAACAATCATTCGTTATATGGCTTTTGTTTCAATGTCCTGGAGGTCCTTTCAATTAGCTTCATACTATATGGCCTTATGTATCAAGATTTTGCTCTATTGCAGATCTCTGCTAGTAGAGCCCAAGGTTTCTACTGATTATGACGAATGAGGGAAACCATTGAGCCTAAGTTCCCTTGAGTCTGGCTTACTTCACTTAATAGGATTTTTTCTAAGTCTTTCCATTTCCTAACAAATGGGGCGATGTCATTCTTTCTGACAGCAGCATAGAATTGCATTGTGTACAAATACCACAACTTGTTGATCCACTCATCAACTGAGGGACATCTAGGTTGGTTCCATATCTTTGCTATAGTGAACAGTGCTGCAATGAACATTGTTGTCCTAGTGGATTTAGTATGATGTATTAATTTGTCCTCCCACAAAAGGGAAATGTCCTATTCCTTTACATAATTTTCAAAATTCCCATTGAGGCAGAGTATCTTTCAAATGTGTCTTCCTTGGCCTGTTTTCCAGATGTATGACTGGGAGTGGTGTTTTTAGATGTGAACTTGAAAGAGCTCTTCCTGTCCTGCTGGTTGCTTCCCTGTTTTGATGCTGTTCTGTTGCCAAAGAAACCAGAATGGTGTCTCTAAGATGTGCCCTTGACTACTGAGTGGGGAAGAGACTGATGGTACCATCCACGTTTCTCAAGACTGAGAAACAACACTGGAAACTTCACTTGAACCACTCATCCACAAAACTCAACAGACTAAATAACAGAACACGGATCAAGCCTGTTGGCTGTTTGGCAGGCAATGTGTGATCAACAATGCCTATTCTTTCGGCTGGATTTTGTTGGATTTATCAGTTACACCTTAACTTACAATGCCATCAGGGACTGAGACTTGATTCCCCAGTACTCAGAACACACAGAGCAAAATTACTTAACACCTTGGCCTGAAGTAACAATATCTATTTCACCGAGGTCGACCAGACATCCAGTTCTGTGGGAAGGTACTGCTGTCCATCACAACTATCCTATATGCTATTTTATTATTTTTTCCTGCAGCTTTCCTCGGTGTGGGGTAGTAAAAAGCTTACAGAGAAAGATGAACCCGAGCGGCACTTTGTAGAGGCATGTAAAGAACAATGCCAATTGTTATGCATATGGATTATTAGATGTACAACACTCAGTAAGCTTTATGCATGTTGTGTTACCTAGAGAGAACATATGTGCTATTAATATGATTTTAAAACACAGTACCTTTTCCCATGAAACTCTGATGCTCTGAGTAGTTTATATTCTCTAAGCATCTTTCCTTTTCCTCTTTCATCAGATTGCACTCTTAAAATTCACTGCATGGTCTCTGTAGGTAAGAGGAAAAGACTTAGCACGGCGATGGCCTTTCTGTTAAGCTCAGACAGTCCACATTTAGTCTGATTCTGGGATACTGTTATGTTTTGCAGCCTCCTACATATTTTTCTTCTTTCATAGACAATTTCAAGTTTAATATTATATGTTTAAAAAGTGAGATAATTTTAAGGTCATAAAAATTTTGGAATCCTGCAGGCTTTAAAATACATGAAAAATGATTTAGAAAACCCTCACAGAGCCATTATTTCCATCTTTTCTAAAACTCACCTACTAGTTAGCTGCCTTGTTGTGGAATTACTGTAAGTTGTGCTTTAAAGGGATTAAGATTAACTTGATTAGAAGAAATGGTAGTTACTAAACAATTAAGACAGGAAAAAGGCCTGTATGTTTGTATGTTAGTAGGAAATTAATGAAATCCATTTGGTAGAAAACAAGCCATTTTAAATATTAATTTTAATATGAACTATTCTCTGGGCAAATATTTCATAACTCCACACTATATTAATATTAGAATTTTCCTGATGATTTGTGGCATTGAGAATAATAGGGGTTGTCAAAATGTACTGAAGGTGTCTCAGAAATTTTTCTTGAGGATTCACTGAAATTAAAACAAATTATATGCCTCAGGATAATCTTTGCTGTACCTCTAGTCTGGTCCTGAAATGACTGATTTGCAGTTCTGAAAGAAAGCTCAAAAAGAATCAACTAGATAGAACTGTGATAAGGAGAAGCTTTACTGATCAATTAGAAAATAACCTCAGGCACAATCGTTCCCCAAGCTAATGCACTGAAAAGCAGGCTACTAGTATTGTTTTGTGTAAGGTGTGTGTGCATTCATTTTGGAGGTGTTGAATTCACCTCTGGGCCACATGCTTGGTGGCTGGTGCTTTACCACTGAGATATTATTCCAAGCCCTTTCAATGTTGGTTATTTTTGAGGCTGGGACTAGCCTGGGGTGGACAGGTTTGGGCTACATTCCTGTTAGCTGTGCTCCCATGTGTCACTGAGGATGAAGGCAAAAGCCAGGTGCGCCCAGCCAGAGATGACGGGTGCTTGCCATCAGGGCCCGTGGCTGATATGGAGTTGGGAGTACATGTAGGTCTGTATTAATCTTCTGAAGAATGGTTAGGCCATCTGTGAAATGCTGTACTTCTTTATGTTCCCGCCATTCTGAGTTCTGATTTCATGATACCTTTTCCAACCCTGGATTTTATGGGGCTCTTTTATGTAACCAGAATGGCAGATGTTTCATCTTGGTTTTGATTTATGCTTACCTGAAGATTATGCCTCATTTTTCCTTTCCAAATATTTTATATTTTTACCTCTCATGGTGGCGTCATTAATACAATTTGAAGTACTTTTGGTTTAGACTATAGGTGTTCCAGTGCCATTTGCTAGAAGGACTCCTTTTCCCCATCTCTCTTTCTCTTTGGAGATGAGACAATAGTAAACACAAGGGCTTGTTTCCAGATTCTCAGTTCCTTTAATCCACATGTGCTGCCATGATGTTTCAGTTACGGTGGCTTTTCCATAATCCTTGTAATCAGAGTTCCAGTATTCTAAGCATTTCACCCCACGGTCTGGATAGTGGGAATAGAGGAACATTGTCTTCTCACCTACAGTCATTAGAATTTACCTTCTGTAACATGGAGCTGAGCGAAGGGAGGATTGAACGAGAAGGCCTGGCATCGTTTTCCTCATATTTCTCCTGGAACTCTGCCCAAAGTACCATAACTCTTGGTTGGTTTATGAAGGATGGGGAGTCTTATGTTTCTGACTACGTCTGACTGTAATGGAGTTACTATCCTGTTAGGCTGGGAGAGGTGAAGGAGGGAACCATTCCTCTCATGCCACAGACTTTCCCTGTTTTTATTGGATTTTATTTGATTCTCTTGATTAAATGTTTCTTCATTTTTCTGTATGCCCTTAGGGCCATTGCTGGAGACTTTAAGTATTTAAATAATTGTTGTCAGACCCCGTGGGGAGCTGGTTTACAACACTCCTCCCTCTTCACACTTTAAAGCTGTACAATAAGACTAGTCAGTCCTAGCCTGGTTTTCACATTCATCAGTATACTATGGGATTCCTCTGCAAATTTGCACAGGTTTCCCCAATGAAATCATTGATTATTCTTTGTTCTGGGTTGGCCTGGCAATATATTAATCCTGGTACTCTCGTCCCTCACTGTGAAATAACAAATCGTTATTCTTTTACATCTTGGTCTTTATGAAGTTACACTAATCAAAATGCACATGAAGTTATAAGTGCTTCCTTTTTTTGTATGAGTACTGAGCAGAATTTCACCTTATTTGGACTTTCTAATAGGGATAAAAGTCTGGTCTATCTTGGATAGCAAAACTTTATTGGTATATTTCCAAACTCTTAGGCATCATCAGTTTTGGAGTGAGAACAGAATAATGACAGATGTTTGAACTGAGGTCCTCATCATTATTACTGAAGAGAATATATCTTCAGACACTGGATAATATACAACGTTATCTGAAATAGAAACTCTGTTATTTAAGCTATTGGATATTACCTGTCCCAATGGGTATTGGCACAGTCTTCAAATACATCGGATTTTGGATGAAAAAAATAAGCACATGCCCTACAACCTGTATTTGATAGTTATTGTTATTGCAACTCGTAAGATAAATATTCTGACAAATTTTTTGTGGTCTGACTAGATAACTTTCTTACGAAATATTTAGAAAATATATTCTCTACATAAAATTCTTCATCGTCATTCTTAAGTATATATCTTGTAAAAAATTACTCCATTTCAATTACTTGTTCTACTTCATGTTTTATTTTTATAAAACAAAGCTTACATATCCATATAAAAGTTTGTTTCTGGTAAAATAAAATTCAAGTTCTTGTAGCAAACGTAGTACTTTGGATTTTCAGTACTAACTGTAGAACTCTTGATTTCTTTTTCAGACAGAAATATTGAACCTTGTAATAAATTTACAGTTTTTATTTTAGTTTTCTCTTTCCCCTCTCCCTCTTGAGTCTGCAGTATATTATGCTCAAGTTCTGCAGTTGTGATGTGATATTTCTTTCCTGATGATTCCTCGAGGTGGCTTATCTTGGCAGCTGGGGTGGTAAGGAGAGGAGGAATGTAAGAGGTAAGAACCTCTGTGGTTCTGAAAATGTCTCTCCCAACTCCTTCTGGGACCATTCCCTGCTCGCGTTTATGGTTCCTAGAGCCAGCTGCAGAATTTCTTGAATTCTGTGTCAGCATCAGCCGGCCCCTGATTAAGACCCTGGGATCTTTATGGTCCTATGTCAAAACGGATCATGGAAACACAGTCCTATCCATGGCGTGCCAGAACATTGTGCCAAGCATGCTGTACACCTCAAACTGATCTGTCCTTCCCAACAAACGTTTCAGGTTAGCACATTTGTTGTTATACCCATTTTACAGATTAAAAAAAACCAAGGCCTGGGGATATACTGGAAGCTACAGAGATAAGGGCAAGTCAGGCTTGGAGCCATACCTGTTTGATCTTAACCATCATGGTGGGTACTGACTCCTGGGTTGGGGGTGCGTATGTTTTTCTTCATCTACTAAGGTCCTAGAAATTCCAGAGTCCTTAGAGGCACCAAAGGCACACGGGACCCACATTTATGCTCCAGTTAGCTACGGCAGGGTAACGGTATGGAGATATGGATTTTGAACAGTTGGCAATCCACCGTACATGATTGTATTTATGATTGTATTCGTTATGATTGTTCTTGCCATTTTCCCCTTGTGTTTCTATTCTTCTGAGATGATCTTTAATCATAGCCAAAGCTGGTGCTTATGCAGAGAGAATGTCATCTTCCTCCTCCTCCTTCTCCTCTTCCTCCTTTTCTTTTCCTTCCTCCTCCTCCTCTTCCTCCTCCTCCTCCTCCCCCTCCTCCTCCTCCTCCTCCTCCTCCTCCACCGCCTCCTCATTCTCCTCCTCTTCCTCCTCCTCTTCTTCTTGCTCTTCTCTTTGTCCTTCTCATTCTCTTCTTCTCCTCCTCTTCTTGTTCTTCTCTTCATTCTCCTCCTCCCCTTCTTCTTCCTCCTCCTCTTCTTCTTGTTCTTCTCTTCATCCTCCTCATTCCTTTCCTCTTCCTCTTCCTCTTCTTCTTGTTCTTCTCTTCATCCTCCCCATTCTCTTCCTTTCCTCCTCTTCTTCTTGTTCTTCTCTTCATCATTCCTCATTCTCTTCCTCTTCCTCCTCCTCTTCTTCTTCTGGTTCTTCTCTTCATTCTCTTCCTTCCCTTCCTCTCCTTCCTGCTCTTCTTCTTGTTCTTCTCTTCCTCCTCCTTCTCCTCCTCCTCCTCCTCCTCCTCCTCCTCCTCCTCCTCCTCCTCCTCCTCCTCCTCCTCCTCCTCACTCCAGGTGAAGGCTACAGAAAAATCTTGGCTCTTCTCTTCAGTTCAAGATGACTATCTAGCAAAGATGGCTGTTCATGGCCTGCAGCGGGTTTGACCACCAAGAGTTGATGTCTGTTCCTTTCACTACTCTGTGAACAAGTGTGTTTGTAAATGTAGGTGTAAGAAAGGCTGCAGACTCAGTGTCTATGAGGTATAGAAGTGACATTATGTGAAGTGAGCTGAGATGAAGTCCAGACATTTAATCTTCATCAACAGTGGCAGCATTTGGGGCTGGGGGAATGTGGGCTCCATGATGACTTGTTTTTCTAGGAGAAACTGGACATAGGTACTTTATTTTAGTATAAAATCCCTTACGTTCATATATTGTCACTCATTCAAATGAATGCGACCATGTAGGTCCAGCAAGATGTCTCTGTGGCCTTCCTGTGACCCCAGCAGTAAAGGCGGGGTCTCCCCTAGTTTCATTTACAAGGCTGATTTGGTTCTGTGAGGCTGAGCCAAAACTAGATGAAGAACATAAGGCATCCATTTCTTTCTCTGCTGGGGAGACAGGAGTGGGGAGCTGAGCAGAGGCCCATGGGGGGCAACTTGTCCACAAAAGTAGTTCATTAAAGCAGGTACCCCCAGCCTCTTAGGACAGACAAGATTTGAGACGGTTTTCCTTTGTGCCTGTAAGGACGTCACACATGGAACTGAGAGATCGAGGGGAGTCATCATCCCTTCTCCACCCCCACCCCAGGAAGAACCCCCCACAAAGAGGGGGGTTGATATTTTTCCCCTTTTCCTTCATCATCTGTTGATGAGATGGGGAGACAACAGCAGTCTGCTCGCTGTGGCTTTAATAGGGCCTCACAGCATGGCTTTGCCTGTTGATGTGATTTTCAGGTTTAATTCCACTTCCTTCTTGGGCTGCACATCTGGCAGTCATAGGACATAATTCTTGCTATATTTTTCACAAGCTACTCGGGTTTGGGGGTGGGTGAGAGAAGGAGAGAGAGAAGGAGGGAGGGAGGGAGCGAAGGAGGGATTGAGGGAGGGAGACAGAAATGGGGAAGGAGAGAGAGGGTTAGAAAATTGGAGATCTGTCTGGACCAAAGGGCCCTCTTGCCTTCCTGAGGTCACCTATCAATTACTTAATTGTTGGTGGGCTCCTGGACTGATACTAGGGGTCTGGTAGTGGATATGGGAGATACAGTTCCTGTCCTCAGAGAATGTCTTCTCCATTTAGTGCTGTAGTGATCTTTTCAGATACCAATGAAGTTATATTTATATAGTTTGTGTGTGTGTGTGTGTGTGTGTGTGTGTGTGTGTGTGTGTGTGTGTCTGTGTGTCTGTGTGTCTGTGTCCTAGGGCTTGAACTCAGGACTTGGGGACTCTCTCTTCGCTCTTTTGTTCAGGACTGACACTCTACCACTTGAGCCACAGCTCTGCTTCTGGTGTTTTGTCGCTCCATCGAAGATAAGAGTCTCTTGGACTTTTCTGACCCGACTTAGTTTCGGAGCCATGATTCTCAGATTTCAGCCTCTTGAGCAGTAAGGATTATGGGTGTGAGCCCCTGACGCCCAGCTCTGATAAGCATTGTTATTTTAATAGAATGAATTGAGTAGAGTACAGACAATGCCTATGACCATGGGGGACCTGGGAGACCCACTGTGGAGTGACCACCAGAGCCAAGACTTCAATCAGGAAGAGGAGGCAGCCATTTGCACTCAGGGGAAAGGAGTCTTCAGAGAAGGGGGGAGGAGAGAGAGAGAGCGAGCATGCAGTAAGGGCTATACTAAGGGCCTGCATAGGGATGAAAGAAATGGCAACGTGGTCAGAGAATGGCAAGCTGTTGGGAGATTTTTTGAGTGATGAACTCAGAAAAGTAGCCCAGGGCTCCATCATGCAAAAAGTGAGTTATCATCATTGAATTGTCTTCTAAACAAGACGAGTATGCTCTCCTTAGAGCGCTGTAATCAGAGAAGGGAGGCTCTCCAACTCGTCTGTAGATATCTATGCAAATGTATACACAGTTATTAACCTACATATTCATGTATTATTTTGTGATGCTGGGGATGGAACCTGGGGAGGGTGGGTCTCCTCACACGCTAGGCAAGCACCTCAAATCCATAGGAGGATTTACAAACTCTCACGCTGCCTGTGGAGTTTGGAGAGGATTGGGTCAGCTATGGGTTGAGAGCCCAAAGCCACTACAGAACCGAGCCAGTAAAAATAATAATTGCCTTTGTTTGCTCTTGCTTTGTTCTCTGTGTTCTGGCTAGTCAGACTTTTCCAGTAGTATGGTGAAGACCCAGAAGGAGCCATTTTCGGTGAGGAAACATTTTATTTTTGCTTATACTTGCAGAGGATTCAGTCAGGGATAGCTTGGCTTCATGGCTGAGGGCCCAGGGTGGGGTTGAGTGTTGGAGCCCAGAATTGCTCACCTTGTGAAAGCCAGGAGGCAGAGAGAGGGACGGGAAGGGGCCATGCAGAACACCCTTCAGAGGCAGGCACTTCCTCATCCAGGCACTGTCAACTTAATCACTACCACCTCCAAATAGTGCCAGGAACTTAGGGTTCCAATAATGAATGGGTCTAATCATCTCCCCCTCCCTCATTCTCCCACTGCCATGTCTGAGCAGCGCTGTGTCGGGAACCAACGTATGGAACCCTCTGGGATGGGGTCGGGCGGTTTAGCTTTGTTCCTTTGGCCGAGTCCTTCACTGATTCTGTTCTGAGCCACGAGCTCTTCAGCGCTCACTGAGTTGAACCTGAGCAAGGCATACAGAGAGCAGAGATGCAGGAATGCTCGTGAAGCCCGGCCTCAGCATTGGCACACTGTCATGTCTACTTGATTCTTTTGGGCCAAGGCAACCATGGAAGCCAAACTGAACTCAAGAGGTGGATAAATAGACTCTACTTCCTAAGGGGAGATACTGCCAAACTGCACAGCCTGGGTGTGATCCAGAGACGGGAATAATTACAGACATCTTTGCAAAGAACCTGCCACAGGCAATGAGGGGGAAAAAAGCAGAAAGACTATTCAGGAGGCTGGTACAGTCATCCTAGCCAGACAAGATGGTGGCCCAGAATCAGATGTTCATCCTCTTGTCATTTGTGTCTCAGTGTCATGGTGACTTACTTCTGGAACTGGAGATGCAGGGGTGCTACATCCAGTGGGGGATTTTGTCCTCACTGCTATTCTTCCACAAGAAATCATTTCCAACTCCCTGCTAAAACTAACTAGATTGGTACTGACAAACACCAGGCCACCTGCCCAAGTCTACCCGCTGCTGAATGATGGAGCCAGGAGCTATACATTCCCACTATCATCTTCTAATTAAGACCCCCTCCCCAACAAGGGAAGTAAATGGCCTAGTTTGTATTCCCGTGTGCTCTCCATTGGCTTCCACTCAAGGCCTCTGGGCTGTCATCTGTGAAATGGGCTCCCGCCCCCTGTCCCACACCATTGTAATGAGAATCAAAGGAGTTGCTGCCTCCAAATGCTGACCCCTGGGGCTTGGTGTGGAGCAGTCTACAAGCACTTGCTGAATAAATGAGAAAGGAATGTTTAATTATGGCTCTCTGCTGTGCAGATGGAACTATTGGTGCTAGAGGAAAATTGCAGGATGTGGTTGTGAGAGAAATGATGGTAAATTACCTTTTAGATCGTCTCAGGTCACTCCTTTGAGACTTTTGATTGGCTATGAATTCTTCTCTTTTCTTTCCTTCCCTTTCTCCTTCCCCTTCCTCTTTCCTTTCCTTTCCCTTTTCCTTTTCCTTTCCCCTTCCCCTCCCCTCCTCTCTCCTCTCCTCTTCCCTCCCTCTCTCCTCCCTCCCTTCCTTCCTGTCTTGCTGGTCTGCCTAACTTCCAGTGTTTGTGCTTAAGCTCGGGGCCTTGTGCTCTTACTTGGCTTTTTCATTCAGTGATGACACTGTATCACTTGAGCCACACCACCTTCCAGCTTTTTGATGGTTAATTGGAGATAAAAGTCCTTGTATTTGTCTTTCCTGGGCTGGCATCAAACCATGAACCTCAGATCTCAGAGTCCAGAATAGCTAGATTTCTAGGAGTGAGACACCGGTGCCAGGCTCATGAACTCCATTTACACACAGAATGAAGTTACTTTTTCTTCTGCCTCCTATTTGGGTCCTGGGAATAGACTAGAGCCACCCGAGGGACTAAAGTATAGAACTCTCTGTTTGTTTCATTTGATAATAAATAAAGTTAATTGGAGTTTGGGGTTGAATGGGTAGAGAGATTGGGGTGGGGGATGTTGATGAGGTTACTAAGCACCCAGTAATGCATATGAGATGGCCCTATATGAGTGTCCCCACTCTCGCTGTCACTTGTGTAGGAGGCTTGGCCTCTTATACCTTCATAGGACGGCTGTGTGTGACATGGGGCGTCAGAGAAAATCAAGCAAGGAAGGCACTGCCAGCCCTTTTCTGTGTCTAGGGAGGCCATAGGAGCAAAGCACCTCTTCATGTTTCTTCTTTTAGCAGAAACTTCTACAGGGAGGGGAGAGTTAGTGGGAGTTTAAGAAAAATCCATCAGCTCTCATTTTGCCAGGTGTTTAGAAAGGTAACTTTGCTTCCGCACAAGAAATTACATGAATTATGTTAAAATCAGTGCTAAGGTAATAAAATTACATGCTCAGGACGCTTCTACAGAAAACTATCTTTGTCTGGCAGGGTAATTGGAGTGAGGGAAGACAAACTCCATAGCTGCCTCACTGTTACACAAAGAGGGAACGAAGGAAATTGTCCCCATCGTGTTTCTGCTGCGTGGAACGAGCTGCTGTTCCCTCTCTCCTTCCTAAATACATCTGTGGATTTCATCGCAGAGCAAACTTAGGGCATGGGGGGAGCTAGGAGGGGAATAAGGGGATTTTAAAATAAATGCACATCTTAGGAGGAAATGTCAAATCACCCAATCCATTGCAGTGACCCCTAGAACTGGGCAGAGATCCACCAGGATGGTGGTTGTTTTGACAGCCAGCACCCCACTGCTGGTTTGGATGAGACTGCATCCAATTGTATCTCTCTTTTTGCCTCCACTGTGGGGGTGGGGAGAGACAGGAAAAAAAAAGAAAGGAAGAAAAAAATCATCCTTGATTTAATGTCTGAGAAAACTGGAGAGATTGGAGAAGGGACATCTGTTCTGAAAGTTTCATTTCATTTTATTTTATTTTTTTTTCTGAGTCAACACTGGAGTCATTTAGAGGCAGAACTGATGTACAGGATGCATTGGCTGGAATAGAAAAAGCTGAGGCTCGGGAGAGGGACCCTCATTTGTATCTCTACCTGTGCACAATGGGATTTGACCTTTTACCATGATGGCTCAAATGAAGGCAGGATTGAGTCTTTCCAGGGAATAAATGCCCTGCAATGTCTGGAACACTGTCTCATTGCCTTTGGCTCGAAGCATCAGCCAGTATCCACAGGGGGTAGAGGCCAAAGTCACCACTGAAGAGCCTTTCCTGATTATCACAGCACCTTGGGCTTGTCCCCTCTGCCCCATCCCGAAGCTTGTAATAATGTTGCATCATTGCCTTTAAAAAGTTTTTATCTTTTTTCTCCAAGCTGGAAGTGATTCTTTTTTTTTTACAGGTATGAATGTAATTTTTATGACTAGAGTCTCATGTTTCTGCCCAGCCTTGAATTAGATGGCGAGTCTCCTATCCATGCTGCCCAATGGCAGATATCAGCCACTGTGCCCAGTTTGTTCGTTGACCTAGGGTCTTGCAATTTTTTTGCCTGGGCTGTCCTCAAAAGGGAATCTTACTGATCACAACACCCCAGAGGTCATGAAAATCTACTCATTCCTGGAAATTACAGGCATGAGTCACAGCATCCAGCCTATAGCTGTGAGTGTCTTTGCCCACTGTTGTATTTTCAGTGCCTAGAGGATAACGTATGACCAGTTCAAGTAGATATTTTATCGAGTGAATGATTGATCAGTGCCATCTTTATACATGGCTGCTTCTGTTAGAAAAGAACTCATTTAGATCTGCTTCTTTCCTGCTACAAGACACTCTGACACATTCATGCTAATGAGTCATGATCCAAGGGGGAGAGAGAGGGTTAGAGAGAGAAATACAGCCCAAGGATCAGGATGCTCTTTAACCTTGACTGATGACCTTGAAAATGGCCTTACCCCTTTGCCTTTGAAATGACTGCTGTTTTCTGGGAAGTATGCTAGTCAGGAAGAATTGGAAACTTTGTGAGTTGTCAGTCACTGTGGGATTTTGTGCGTGCGCGCGCGTGTGTGTGTGTGTGTGTGTGTGTGTGTGTGTGTGTGTGTGTATGTAAACTCAATCTATATTCCATTGTATGCCTACATGAACTTCATTCTCTCTGGTATCTGTTCATTTCAGAAGACAGGAATGGCCTCTGCTTTGTCCTGGATCATTTGGCTTTTCACAGCAGCCCTACCCAAACCTTTCAGGCATTATGTAGAGTGTTCCCAGTTTACAGATGAGTAAACTGAACATTCTGGAAAAAGACTGTGTCTATACAGTGAGTTAGCAACAATGCCAGTACTAAAAAAGAAAAAAAAAGTATAGTTTCATTGGAGACGAATTATAGAAACTGCAATGTCTTTAAATTTAGAAAACAAAGTTAGCTCCTGCCAGAGTTGTGAGGCAGTTTTGACGTCCCACTGAAAGCCACCGCTCCCATTCAATTCTGTTCTTAAAGTAGGAAGGAAAAGCTCTCGGGTGTGTGTCTCTCTGCCCATGTATCACTATTTTTGCCTCTCCTTATACCCATGGCCTAGTTTTCTTGGGCTTCTTCGCTATCAATGGGCATGTTATACTAGGCATTGTCCTTGCGTAAGGTTTTGAAGTTTCTCGGGTATTATGAACAAGGTCTTAGACCCCAGCTGGATGCTGCAGCCTACTTTGGCTCTGTTTTCTTTCCTTAAGAAATCTAAAGGATAATGTTGTCATTTTTCTAAAGTGGAGGCCATAAAGAAAGGCTGCCCTCACACTGAGACTCCGCCCACTTCTCAGTGGAGGTGGAACCATTGCTAAAATTGAATTGTATTGTGCAAGGCCTTGTGGTCTTCTAACCGATGGAGAGCAAGCCGAGCCTTTGGGAAGGTGGGGTGACCTGGAGGAGGGAAGGCGTTTGATACCCAGCCTGATGGGGATAGGAAGTCAGTCCTTTACCTTGTCATTCCAGGCACTGCTTTATTGGGGAAGAGGAATCAGCCTAGCAATGGCTGCTGGGGATCTAGGAGGCCGCCTTTGGATGAGAGTTCTGTTTACTGTGGAGCTTTCAGAGGAGATTGGGTTTCTGTTTTTGTTTCTGCTCTGGACTTTACCCAGCCATGTGTCCAGTAGCCACCTGCTACTGGAAGTTGTCTTTGTAATTTGCTGGGCCAGAAGGGGACGCAGAGGGAACTGTGCTGGAGATTGTAGGAGGGAGAGTGTGGAGCTGGGGGCTTGATCTTCAGCCAGTGGAATGAACGTATACAATCGAATGGAAGGGAATCTGAGGAGACATGCTCAGGTTCCCAAATAGAACACCCTGCCCCACCCTTCTCCATTTCAGACTTCAGAAAATGTCAGTGTGTCTGTACTGTGTCTTGGCTTTCTATAACTTCCAGCTAGGAGGCAGTGCCTAAGCTGGCTGGCTGAACTGGCCTGTGGATTGTTGTTGCTTTTTCCTTATCAAGCTTTTCCTCTTGTCTGTCCATCTTGAGTTGGGGTGGGAGGGTGTGAAGGACAGAAGCTGGATGATACAATAAAGTGGCTGCCACTACTTTGGCACAGTAGAAGCTCTTTCAGTCTGCTGTCTCTCCTCTTTCCATCTCTTTCTCTGTCTATCTCTCTTTCTTCATATCTCCAACATTTGTGTTTTAGCAAGTGGGTTCACATGAGGTTGTACTCCTTCCAGTACTTAAAGACTGGGGGTATCTGAGGCAATCAGCTTGAGCTCACATACTGGATATAGGCGAAACGTCATTCTTACACTCTGGTCCCTCCAAAGGATGTGTGTGTGTGTGTGTGTGTGTGTGTGTGTGTGTGTGTGTGTGTGTGTGTGTGTGTGTGTAAAAGACAAGGAGATGAACTGAATGAACTCTTTATGGCTCATTGTTCCCTTTGAACAATAAAGTTATGTTGGATAATATTGTAAAGTATAAAGTGAATATCCATGAGTCATTTCGATAAAAATGGGTCCTATGAATATTGAGGGGGGAAGAGAGGACTCCTTCCATAGAGACTACTGCCCAGGAGAGGGAGGGGTGAAGCCACCAGCTCCTTCCATGTACTTCTGGTTCAGTGATCCCTTTGAAGGCCAATAGAACCAAGGAGAGTTGGAGAACCTGTCACAGGTCACAGCCAACAGGAGCCTAAGGGAGCAGGATATCCTGGGATAGGATTATAAGTGGCAGGTCAGTTGAAAAAAATCAAAGAAAGCAGAATGGACTGTGAACTTGGGTTAATAATGCCATCTCATTATTGGTTTGTGTATGGTAATAAATGTGTGAAAGGAATCTAGGATGTTAACAATAAGAGGTAGTAGGAAGAGGGCATGTGGGGACATTTCTTCTGTCTTCTCAGATTTTTCTGTAAATCTCCAAGTGTTCTGAAAAGTGAAGTCTATGAAAAAGTTGTTAATCATGATCATATTTTACCTTCTGGAGTTCTTTCTCCTGGACAAATTTAAGACTCCCAGAGAGTCTTGTAAGTCTAAGATGTCAGAGGCAGCTGTAACTCGCTGTGTGGGCCTCCGTCGTCCAGAGTCCTGTTCTTTTCTGGTGGTGATGTGGCCCCCGCATTGTCATCTGAAGGAATGCACCAGTTCGGGGAATGGGAACTCAGCCACACGCTAGAACTCATGTCCACCCAGAAAAAAGTGTTTAGATTAGGGAGGGTGTAGCTTCCCTCCTAGAAAAAAAATAAGAAAATCAATAGGTAATTTGTTTCTCTGCCAATACAGCCTTGTGAAGATGCCTCAGTTAAATCACTCTTTACATTGGATTTCCATTATTCATCTTTGCTGCTCAGCTGGGAACTCCCAGGTGGAGGGGTATTTTCTCAGTTATCTGTGTGTTTCTAGGCCTTCATCATCCTATGTCAGCTGAACAAAGCCTGACTCAGTGAAAGATGACTGGGTAGTGTTTAGACATACAACGCCAAAGCTCATACCCAGTGGCATGGCACCGGAGGAGAGCAGGTGAGACAGATGGCATTTCGGAAACATGGTTGCAATCATGTACCCTATCCCACAACGACCACCATCACCTCTTCCCTCTCCTCCTCTTTCTCCTCCTCCTCCTCCTCCTCTTCCTTCTCCTCCTCCTCCTTTTCCTTCCCTTCCTATTCTTCTTCCCCTTCATTTCCTAATATTGTATTTCTTTTGAATTTTATGTCATTTATGATTTGCTATTATTATTATTACTATTACTATGTAGTTGTACAAAGGGGTTACAGTTCTGTAAGTCAGGTTAAGA
Organism: Megascapheus bottae; assembly: GCF_031878675.1. NCBI lineage: Eukaryota > Metazoa > Chordata > Mammalia > Rodentia > Geomyidae > Megascapheus > Megascapheus bottae. The sequence continues at coordinate 615,215 of NW_028327559.1, read as the reverse complement.
GTACAGTGACTCTTTGTCGATATCACCCTTTATTTTCCCTGATTTTCTTCCCCCTTTAGTCAGTGTTTGTGTGTCAATGCATCCAGAAGCTAGGTGACTCTCTCAGGGATGCTTCTTTGTGAGGCTACCTGCACACTCTTGCTGTCTGGGTGCAGCATCTATGCTCCTTCGTCTTCGATGAACCTTACTCCACATCAGTCCCCCAAACTCACTAGACATGACATCACATCTCCTTATATACATCCCTTAAGTGACCCCCTGGGTTAAAAAAAAGGTAAAGTCAGGATCTGAGGAAGAGTTGGATCCCAAACAATAGAAGGGGACTTCTTTTTTTTTTATTGTGATTAATAGAAGGGTTACATTATATTTACCAGATAAAAGGTGTGTAACTTCACAAACATTGATACCCTTTCTCATGACATGGTCCCCATTTCCCTCCTACCCTCATCCGCTTATCTTGATTTCCCCCCTTCCCTATCCAATTTCAAATAACCAATTAAGCACATATAAAATATATCAGATAACAAGGTGAAATATTGTAACAATATGAGATAACCAAGGGATGGCAAAAGAGATGAGAGATAACATAGTACATTAAGGACAACAATCACTCATAATATGACTTTTGTTTCCTTATCCTGGAGGTCTTTACATTTAGTGCCATACTATTTGGCCTAATGTCTCTAGATTTTGTTCTATTGTAAATCTCTGCTAGAAGAGCCCAAGGTTTCTACTGATTATGACAAATGAGGGAGACTATTGGGCCTATGTTCCTTTGAGTCTGGCTTACTTCACTTAATAATGATTTTTTCTAAGTCTTTACATTTTAGAAGGGGACTTCTTAAAAGATACAAAGACGAATGTAGGCAAGAGAGACACAGTAAGTTCAGAAAATGATGGGGAAAAAAATGAGGTGTTACAGTGTGCAGTGAGTCCCATGCAGGTGGGGCGTCCTCTGTAAAATGTCACCCCTTAGGGGTGGTTGGTTAACTTTTCCCTTTATCCATATCATCTCCTCTTGTTACTCATTCCAATGTGAACATGCGCCTGACTCATTTCTACTCCTTTCTGGACTTAATTAGGTTTGTTGTTGTTATTATTATTATTTTTGCTTGTCTTTGGAACATGGAATACCCTTCTCAGGTTTTTCAAGTGACTCATTTGGCCTCAATATTGTCACAGACACAGGGATATATTTATGGTGGGGGTGGAAGTTTTCCCAGAAGTGGGCATGGTTAGATTAGATGTAGCCCAAGTTTCTTTTACAAATGTGCATTTAAAAAAAAAAGAAAGAGGGCTGGGAGGGACAAGGGCTGGGAGTGTGACCTAGTTGTAGAGTATTTGGCTATTATGCACAGAGACCCAGGTTCGATTCCTTGGTACCACCTACATAGAAAAAGCCAGAAATGGTGCTGTGGCTCAAGTGGTAGAATGCTAGCCTTGAGAAAGTCCAAGGACAGTACTCAGGCCCTGAGTTCAAGCCCAAGGACTGGAAAAAAAGAAAAGAAAAACCCTACTGGATTGTTTATCATGATTTTAAATGATAGACAAAATGGAAGGTCCTTATCATTTCCCTAATTGTCTAAAGGAGCCACAACGTACATGGAATTTGTGTGTGTGTGTGTGTGTGTGTGTGTGTGTGTGTGTGTGTGTGTGTGTCTGTGTGTGTGTGTGTGTGTTCCTGCTTGCAGGGAAAGCAGAACATACAAGTTCCTAATTAGAGCATTGACTCACAGAGTTCTCTTTGCCTTCCAGGCTCTGAGTTCTGCCTCTCTCCCACCTGTTTCTGACGTGTGTCTTCATTCCTAGCAGGTTAATGTGGAGGCCAACCCAATGTGTGCTTCTTGAATAGAACACTTAAGTGCAGCCCTGTTGCAGAGTGAACAGCCGGTCTCCTAAGATCTTCCTGGCTTTTGCTAAGCCTATTATGATGTTTCCTAGGAGATGGGACTCAGCAGAAGGCAAAGGGTGTTTTGTTGTGTGTTGTCAGGAAATGGAGAGTCCTATTTACTGAACTGGGCCTGGAGATTCATTTCTGTATTACTCATCTCGTGTTCCCAAGTCAGGTGTTGTGGAACTGTGTGCATCCAAGGTCCTAAGTTTTGGGGGCTGAGAATTACCTGTGTCAGATAAATAAAGAGTAGGATGTGAAATTCTCCAGCCTACTACTGGTTTGACGTAAGAGATGACTGGCATCTTAATCTGGCTTCAGTCTAGGAAAGGGTTGGAGAATTCACGAAGGTTCCCAGGGCAATGCTGTTCTTGCTGGTGTAAGTTTACCGAGTGCCAAACCTCTTGCTAGGCATTGCATTGGGGGCCTGGGGGCCGAGAGTGGGGTGTAAATTAGCATCTGTTATCGGTAACATAATATCCATCTGCTCTCAGCCTGCCATCTTACCTATTGAGGGGGGTTGAGATCTGAGTATTGTGGTTCAAAGCCAGCCTGGGGACAGAAAGTCTGTGAGACTCTTAGCTGTAATAAACCACTCAGAAAAAAAACCGGAAGTGTCAGTGTGGCTCAAGTGGTAGAGTGAAAGCCTTGAGGGAAAAAAAAAAGAAAGAAAAAAGCTCAGAAAGAGTGTGCAAGCCCCGAGTTCAAAAACAAGACCAAGGGGGGAGGGAAATGGGTACCAAGACATGTGAAAGGGTATCAATGTATGTGAATTAATGCACCTTCTATCTGGCAAATATCATGTAACCCTTTTACTAATTACAATAAAAAAATTTAAAAAAAAAAAGAAAAAAAAAACAAAAACAAGACCAAACAAAAATCCTGAAATGCATTTTTTTTTAGATCCCAAAGGAAGATATAATTAAAGAATTCAGTAGAATCCGAACACCTAGTGCAGGGCAGTGTTGCTTACGTGGAGAGAACTTACTGAACCGAAGGCTGACATTTCCTCTTTGCTCTGGATGACGGGGAAGAATTTCTTGAGTGCTGTTTGTTGAGGCCAGAACATTTGGCAAATGTGTTACCCTAAAGCAGGCCAAGAAAAGTTGGGATGCCTAGCTGAGTCATAAAACAGTTAAGAACTTTATGAGAGAGAGAGAGAGAGAGAGAGAGAGAGAGAGAGAGAGAGAGAGAGAGAGAGAGGGAGAGAGGGAGGGAGGGAGGAGGATTTCATTGTGGCAGCGTGGAAAGCAATGACGCTCCCATCCTCGCCCCTCATGCACTCACATTGCATTCCTGTATGTATCCTGCCCAGTCTGACCTTGTCCATTACACAGCCTCTGTCCCTTCCCCTTCCTGGTACCCACACACCCCGGTTCACCCATCCCTTCCAGGAGCTCAGCCCTGTATCACTTGTTCTTAAGGACCCAGAGAGTGCATGGTTGTCTGCAGAGATGTTAAGCAACCCAGCAGTATTCAGATGGCATCTATAACTACCAAGAAAGTGTTGACCCTTTCCCCCACCCCAGGAAGGGGGGGGCTAGAGAGCCCACAGGGAAAGCTCAGGCTTTACAGCTTTTAAATTATGGATATTTGGCTCGGTGAAGAAGGGAGGTGACCGAATCGTGTGCACGAGGAACATTTGATATGCGCCCATCTGGGCTGCTGCTATTCTGGATGGTGACAGTACAGAATTCTTCCCTGTGCTAGCCCGAATGCCTCCTCTGTTCTCCTTGAAGGCCTGGAGTGTTGATTTCTCACACATACAGTACGGTAGTCCCTTTGAGCTGTTAAAGCTTCTGTTTGGAAGCTTTAAACCAGGAGAGAATTATGGGGGAAAGATGGTGGAGAGGTACAGAATGCCCAAGATATACCTGGTATTATCCATTGTGCCCCAGATCCACTTAAAAAAAACCCAAAACAGCACTGGCAGGGACATGTCTGTAACTTTTTTTTTTTGGTTGAATGTGGGGCTTGAACTCAGGGCCTGATTAGTACTCTATGACTTTGCACCACAGTGCTACTTCCGGTTTTCTGGTGATTCATTGGATATAGCGTCTAGGCTGGCTTTGAACCATGATGCTCAGATCTCAGCCTCCTGAGTAGGATTATTGGCATGAGCCAGCAGCACCCAGCTGTCTGTGCATTCTTGAGATAGGAATCCCCATTGTTGGATGGGTTCACATGTAGCCAACAATAGATAGGGTTGGTAGCAAGCCCTTGACCTGGTAGCTAGCCTTGATCCTGTGTCTGGGGGCTTGATGGCTGTTGGAAAATCTTGTCTGGCTTTGGTTTGTGCAGCCGGGGCCTCCTAGCTCTTCTCCACAAGTCTCTTACTGTCCAGTGGTCTTCCTTCCCCCACCTCCCAAGTGCTGGGATTACATTGTATATGGCTGTGGAAGTAAGTAGTTCTTTTGGAATCAGGCAACATGTACCCTTTGCAGTGGGAGCTCCCGGAGCTGCCTATGCAAGTATGTTTTACGTTCTTAAATGCTAACTGAATTCTGAGTGCGTAGGCTTTTAGAAACCATTCTACACTCTAAATATGAAGTGTAAAAAAAAAGAAATCTTTACACAGAGACTCATGTGCAGGCCTGTTGCTCCAACATCATCATGGGAAATATAAAATATCTCCTATTTGTCTGTTAGTGGAAAATGAGGGGGAAATGATGGCCCGCCTAAATATTGGAATAATGGTAATTTCTTTTAACAATGGAGCCATTGAAAGCATAGATGTAGGTATACCAGAATGAAGTAAATTTTAGGATCTATTATAAAGAGATCCATATGTAACATGCTTGTATGAGACTGACATCTCATGCCTGTAAGGCTCAGATCCACCAAAACTCCAGAAGTAGAGCCTAGGCTCAGCTGGAGAGGAGGAAGCTGAGGGACAGAGCCTCAGTCTGGAGAGGAAGAAGTTGCAGGACAGAGCCTAGGCTCTGAGTTCAAGACCCAGTAACCACTCCGCCAAACACACATTTGTCTGAGTATGAGTCTCTATCTACGTATCTCTTTTTTATCTGTTTTTTGTTTTGTTTTGTTTTGTTTTGTTTTGCCAGTCTTGGGGCTTCAACTCAGGGCCTGGGCATTGTCCTTGGGCTTTCTCAAGGCTAGCACTCTACCCCTTGAGTCACAGCACCACCACTTTCTGTTTTCTCTGTGTATGTGGTACCAAGGGATTGAACCCAGAGCGTTGTACATGCTAGATAAGCACTCTACTACTAGGCCACACTCCCAGCCCCGTTATCTGCTTTTATATGTACACTTACATTTATTAAATGTACCTAAACTACATTGAGAAGCCTACTTTTAATAAATGCATTTCTGGCAAGATTTGTAAGACTAGTATTTTGAGGAACAGTTCTTCATTTGAAATGCTTTGGTTCTATTTAATTAAAAAAACACAACTATACACCTATGCTACTTAAAACAGTTTCTTTTAAAAAATTATAAATCATTGGATAAAAGCTTATTCTTTTAGCATCAAAGGAGTCAGCTGCACAAATGTACAGTGACTTGGGTTGGAGGTTAAAGTTAATTAACCAGGCAGAATCAGGTCCTTGACTAACCTGCAGCTGTTGGGCTTAAGGTTTGAATCTTTTTTTTTAAGCCTCCAGATACAAAGACAGACCCCAACTGGTTCCATCTAAGTTCAGCTATTTTGAGTTGAATCTAAACAGAGAGGAGGAGGGCTCAAGTTGGGGGCACAGGGAGGGGTTTCTCATCTCTCAGCTACATTAATTCAGCACAGAGACATTTCTGATGCCTTACTCACTGCCTGTGGAGAAAGCTTGAAATAGCCTTGAGGGTATGAAAAGAGGGGAAAAGAAAGCAGTGTATCTTAAATATCCTGTAGATTTTAGGAGCAGAACAACTGTAATTTCCTTAATTCTTACATGAGCTCCGAATTCTTTCCTTTTTCTCATGCATAGGGCAAATAATTTTTCCCCCCAAGGCCATCCACTTGGTCAGCTGAGATTTGAGTCCCTGACCAGTGAGGTCTACACATCTTAGGATAGTTCTATCAGGCTAGGATTTGCAAGTTGATGCTTATCTGCAGTGGACAGGATGGGGCCAGTTTAGGAGTGACGAGGTCCAGGGGACCCATCTTCTCATTCTTGTGAAGTAGGAAAAAGTAGTTTTGACAACAGTACATGCAGACATGAAGTCTAACAGGGGAGTCATATGAGTTTTGAGGATAGAGATGCTAGAGAAATTCCTTGTTTGCTTCAAAATCCTTTCCTCTGGAGGCCTTCAATCATTCATTTGTGTCTCATAGTCAGCATAAATGTTTTCTCCAGTCAGAAGGGAGCTTTTTAGAGTCAAACATTGTCCAGAAGCAGAGTGATGAAGATGCGGCCCTCTGTGTGAGTACTGGACCCATGCATCCAGCTTCCTGTTTCCATGCAGACATTGCTAATCACTCACCGAACATGTCCCTACTTGATGTGGAATGGAGCGTGCAATATTTCCCAGCACAGCCCCTCAGAGTTCTAGAATTAGGTAAACAGATTAGCATTGATAATGGAACCTGTCTGTTATGCAAGCAGTAAGTGCAGTGGTAAGCATACATCTGGGAGCCAGATGTTGAGATTTGAGAGGGAGGGGATGAGACAGAGACAGATAGAATAGTTTAATTCAGTGATTTTTAGTCCATGACTAGCTGCTCACAAGGGATGACAGGGTTGGGGAGTAAGGAGCTAAAGTTCTGGAAACTACCTGACTGTTAGTTAGTTAGTTAATTAATTTTCTGTTGGTCATGGGACTTGAAGTCTGGTCCTGGGCACTGTCCTTGAGCTCTTTTTCTTTTCAGGCTAGCACACTGCCATTCTGAGCCACAGTGCCACTTCTGGTTTTTAGGTGGTTAATTGGAGATAAGAGTTTCATAGACTTTTCTGCCCCTACTGGCTTTGAACCTTGATCCTCAGATCTCAGCTTCTTGAGTAGCTAGGAATGCAGGTATGAGCCACCAGCACCTGTTTTATTATTATTATTATTATTATTATTATTATTATTTATTTTTTTGTACTGGGATTAAATTCAGGGCCTTGTGCTTTCTAGGTAGGTGCTCTATTACTTGAGCCCTGTTCCCAGTCCCTTGGCTTTTAGTTTGGTTTTCAGATAGGTCTTGTATTTTCTCCCAGTTCAGCCTTGAACTGTCATCTTCCTACCTCTGCCTCCCAGGTGGTTGAGATTATAGGCAACTTTCAACAACCTTTCTTTTCTTTTTAAATCGGAGGCACTGAACAATCTATAGTCAAAATACATTTTTGTTTCACTCAAATACTTTTAAGAAGCTGTAGCTTCTTGAGAAAGTTTGAAATTCTCCATGGTGCACGCTCCTTTCTGTGTCCTCCAGAGAAGGTTGAGACATTTTCCTGGAAAGGTGATTTTGGCTCTAGTGAAGATGTCACCATCTGCTTGCCTGCCGGGCAGCTGGCCTGGCTGAAGGAGAGCTGGGGCTAGCTGCTTTGAGATCTGGGAGAGTAGGAGGTCCAGGGCACAGGTTGGGGAGGGGGATTGTTTGTGGCTCCCAAGGCTGTTCTTGGGTAGGGTCTTCCTTCCCCAGGCACCTGCTCAGTTGGGGAAGCCCCTCCAGCATCTCCCTCTGGCTCACTCTCGCTCCTGGCTTTCTTCCCCATCCTCTGTCAAGAGCTCCAGGCTGCCTGCCATTCCTGTTGGCACTGGCAGCAGCCAGAACAGTGCAGGCTTTCCTGGCAGCGGGGTCCATGACTGCTTCATTTCTCCTTCTGCTCTTTCACATTCTTCTGTCTTTTTCTCCATGGCCTGGTACCCAGCAGCCTGTGGCCAAAAAGGGCATTGATTACCTTTTTTTAAAAAAAAAATTTTTTTTTGCCAGTCCGGAGGCATGAGGCTTGAACTCAGGGCCTGAGCGCTGTCCTTGGGCTTTCTCAAGGCTAGTGCTCTACCTCTTGAGCCACAGCACCGTTTCTGTGTATGTGGTACTGAGGAATCGAACCCAGGTCTTTGTGCATGCCAGGCAAGCACTCTACCACTAGGCCAAACTCCCAGCCCTTACCATCTTACCTCCCCCCTTCTCTTCTCTCAGCCTTCACCCAGTAGGGATAGATTGCCCGCTTTCCCTCCCTCCCTTCAACAGGCAAGTAACAGACATGGGACGTGGGCTCTGACATTGCACAGGGCTCGAGTTTCCCCCTATCCCCATTTCAACCAACAAACCAACAGTAGTGCACACCTGAAATCCCAGCTCCATGTTGAAGCATAGACAGAGGAGGATTATGGTCCAAGGGCCCACTGAGCTGTCTTCTAGAGAGATCTTTCTATCAGCCAGGCCTTGGTGGCTGACATCTATAATTTCTGCTGCTCAGCAGGCAATGATTGGGAAGATGGCAGTCTAAGGCCCTCCTGGGCAGAAAAGAGCCTATTTTGACAGACAAGTGGTGTGTGTGTGTGTGTGTGTGTGTGTGTGTGTGTGTGTGCAAGCCTGTACGCACACACGTGTATGGTTTGTGCTTTTTCCATTATCGGCAAGTGCGATCTTGGCAGACATGGGAGGATGACATGCTAGATGATCAGGTAGAGAAAGCACCTTAAAGAGGAGCAGTACACACCAGCCAGCATTGATTGATTACTGATCAGTGCATCTGTAAATATCTCAGACCCAACACTTTGACCTAGGTGCTCTTATGATCTCATGTTACAGGTGACTGAAGTGAATTGATGAATGAACTTGTCACTACCGGTGCTTGAACTCAAGGCCTCACACTCATATTCCTGCCTGCTATCCCCAGCTGCATGGCTGGTGCTCTACCACTTGCCACACCCCTAACTTCTGGCTTTTTGATAGTTTATTGGAGGTAAGAGTCTCAGGGACTTTTCTGCCAGGACTGGCTTTGAACCGCCATCCTTAGATCTTAGACTTCTGAGTAGCTGAGATTACAGGTGTGAGTTATCAGAACTCTTGAGATGAAAAAAGGAATTGCAAGGAGAGTGACTTTTCTAGAACATGAGAATGCTTGGGAAGGGTCCTTCTCTTCCCTTGGCCTTTCCCTCAGGGAGATGTCCTTTGTCCCCTTACTGGCCTGGTTGCAGCCACAGTGGCCTTATAACATCCAAAACAGCAGTGGCACCCTCCTTGGAGCCAATTGGTGTAACCTCAGAGGGGTGTGCCTGCAGCGGACTGATTTCTAGTTCTATTCTTCTCCCCTGGAGATGGGGAGGTGTGGATGGAAAACAGCAGCTACAGCAACAAAAATCTGAGGCTGAAGCCTAAGGCTGGATTCAAAACCTTTAATTCAGAGTGAAAGACTTTAATCAGGCTATAACTTGGCTCCATTCCTAAATGCTACCATGTTAAAAAAGGAAAAGAAATAACAACAATAATAATTCAGAGAACGCAAATAATAGTCCAACCTAAAGCCAGGAATAGGTCAAAACAGCTGTAGTTTCTCTGGGAATGAAACATTCCACTCTTTAAATTATTGCAAGGAAATGTATCTTGTTTTCCCCAACTGAGCCTGGAAGTGAATTTAAAAAAAAAATCTATTACTGCTAGTTACTGATTCAGCAAGAGTTGCTTTATTGTTATTGTTGTTGTTTGCTTTTCTTTCCCTTTTCCTTTGCAAGCCACTGTCCACCTCCATCTTTTTCTGCCCTTTTTCTCCTGGGTGTACCAGAGGAACCTTCTAAGTAAAAAACAAAACTTCACTTTGTGTGTGTATGGCCAAGATTCAAATTTGCTATGATTCATTGGAAGGGGGGAGGGGCTGGCAGAATTGGAGGGAGAAAGGACCCATGGAGCCTCTCAGATGTAAATAATTCAGGGTTTGGAAGTGCTCATCTTTGGACGTATTGGAGCCATTGGGAGTGTGGACGGCTGGGAAGCAAAACTGCTGAGGCAAGCAGGAGAGAAGCAGAGTCACTGGCCTGGATTGGGTCAGCCAACAGAGCAGCTGCATGTGTTGGAGAAGCCAGCCCATGTGGGGCATGGCGGGGGGCCCAGATCTGGGGATCCCCGGACTCTCAGAACACATGAGGCTCAGTGTCAGGGGAGCCTCTTGTTACACAAAAAAAAAAATCTCAGGGAGGTGTAACACTCACAGCCTAAGAAAAGGGAACAGTGAAATCCTAAACAGTATTTAACAGGAATAAGTTAGTATGAGTGTATTCCTATTAATATACTATGAATGATATATTAATAACATTAATGACATAGTATAGCAATATATTCATGAGCTAAGGTTAATAGAGCTGATTCTAATTAGTATTAATAGAACTCTTACCACATACGAGGTTACTTTTCAAGTCAGGTAAGTATTCTCTCTCCTTTTTTGCTGGAATTTGAACTCAGGGCCTCATGTCTACTCAGCAAGCACTCTTCTGCTTAAGCAATGCCCCCAGCCCTCTTTTGGGGTTGATTATTTTTCAGATAGGGTTTTAATTTGAATCCTCCTACACAGCTGGGGTTACATGTATGCGCTACCATACCTGATTTTTTTTCTTTGAGCCAGGTTCTCGGTCTATATCCCAGTCTGACCTTGAATTTGTGATCCTCCTGCTTCCTCTTTGTGAGTACTGGGATTCCATGAATTTGTGCCACTAAATCGCTGACATTGATTTCCTTTCCTTTCCTTTCCCCTCCCTCCCTCCTTCCCTCTTTCTTTTTTTATTTTTTCTTTCTTTCTCCTCTTCCTTCCCCTCCCCTCCCCTTCCCTCCCCCTCCCCTCTCCTCTCTCTCCCCCTCCCCTTCCCTCCCCTCCCTTCCCCTTCCCTTCCCTTCCTTCTTCTGCTAAACCAACCTTGAATTCCCCAGGACAAATCTGATTCAATCATGCTCTTTCATCCTTCTTCTAAATTACCAGATTCCACTGGCAAATATTTTTGAGCATGTTTACTTCTATGTTCTTTAGGAATATTGATCAGTAATTGCATTCACTGTCCAATAGGATAAGCCTGGATTACATGATGCTCCATGCAACTAAATCTAAATGGATTACATTATGATGTAAAATTGAAATTCCACTGCTTTGGATATTCCAGACACATCTGAAGTCAAATCCATGGATTAGAAGTCAAAACCAATAATATTGGATGGTACCAGCATGTCTATCATATTGGACAGCACAGAGAGCTTTCCCTGCAACCTAAGCTTTTGTATGTCTTTGAGCAGAGTTCAAACTTTGACGTTTATCTGTTGTCTTTTATCCTTAGTGTGGTGGTGGAGCTCTTTCCAGCCTTGGAAAAGAAACTCTGTGATGGATCATCTGACATCTGTTTTTTTTTTCCCTACCCCTAAAAGTGTTCTTTAAATTCCCAGCCTAGGAGGGGGTCAGCTCAGTATTATGTAAAAGCAAGGTTTAGTTTCATTTAAAAAAGGGAAAGGTGTTTTAGTTTGGCCAGTTCTAGGCAGAACCCAGAAGTGCTCTTATAGGATGCATATTTCACAAACCAAGATTTATTCCAGAACAAAGCTCTAGCATAGCAAAGGTTTTGTCTGGCCAAGTGGGATCCATCCTTACTTTGCATGAGCAAACCTGCAGGTACAATATTTTACAAGGCACATCTCCTTTCAATAATTAAATACCTATGCCAGCATGTTGTAATTTCTAAGGACATAAAGATCACAGAGAAATAGAGCGCTTTATAGTCAAGCAAAGCTCAGGGAGGGTTGTAGATGGGGGGTGGTTTAGGGAGGGTTGTTAAAGAGGAGTATTCTGCTTAATGAGAATGAAAAGGAAATTGTAACTTGGTTCCAAATTGTTCACTGGGGTCAGGAGACATGGAGTAAGAAGGGCAGTGCTGAGATCTCAAGCCCAGCTGGGACTCCAGGATGGGCTCACATCACTGATTTTTTTTTAACTCTGTGAAGGAAGGCTTTCTCTTGGACATCTTGTGTCAAATTGGAAAAGAGATTTTTGTAACGGACCCCTCCACCCACCATCAGAGGCTCTGTACGAATCATATCCCTGAGATGCTGCTGGGTTTAGACAAGCTAGGATTTCTAATGGTGGTTTTCCCTTTCAGTGACCTTGGGCAAACCAGTAACCTCTCTGACCCTCTCTTTCTTTTCAGGGAAACAGAACAACAAACCCCATTCTCTTAGTGTGAGATCTGTGGGCCAGCCCCACTACTACTCTCAAGAGCTCTTGCTATAACCGTGGCTGTGTGGGCCACTCTTTTGGGAGGAGTGTCATAGTCCCCCCAGCTGGGTGGTTGGGGGTGAGGGGTGCTTGAGGGGACTAATAGAGAGAGGGGAACATTTTCATCCTTCTCAGCCCCCATTCTTTTCTAAGTTAGGATGAAGTTTAGATCAAGGGCCAGGACCTTGACTCCCCCTGCCCCCATAATTGTGAGCGGTTAAAAGAGGTTCAGGCGAAAAATACAGGCAATGGTCACAAAGGAGTTGGAGACTCATTGCCACCAGGAAGTCAAACACCATTGCGGAGTGAGGTGCTCTCAGAAGGCAATCGGAGGAGGATGTGTTTGGACAAGCAGGGATTAAAAAGAAGGGTATCTTAGGAAAAATGGTAAACACCATTGAGCATTATGAAGGGTTGGCAGTGCAAAGTGTCTGTCGGACTGTGGGAGAGTAAGCAGGATGTCCTCATAATAGTCCCATATGTGCCTGTGGTCCAACTTGATTTAAAATTTTATGTCTACAGGAGAAATGCCAGAGTAAAGAAATCGCGGGGGAGGGGTGTTTCCAGACATCAGGGATACCCGTGTGGCTCCACAAACAGCGCACGCACCTTTTTACCCAGACAGTTCTATTAATATTGGATTTCTGCTATGATTATAAAACATCATCCGACACAAGCTGTGCGGTAACATTTCTCCCCCAGCAACCAGGGAGCCCGGAGAAGCTGGATTGTCATTTGCAGGAGACAAATGACAATAATCCCTAGAGATGGGATGTGCAGAAAAAGATATAATCCTATTAAGAGATTGCCATTGTGCACGTTGCCTCTTGTGGTCCCAAGTGCAGATGCAGGAAGGAGACAAGGGGGCCTGTAACAGCTATAGGAAGGAGCTCTCCCTGCAGTTGGCAGTGACAGCGCCCTGCCATTTCTGAACAAGGGTCCTTGGGGTATCGGATCACAGTAAATGACTGAGGGGAAATGTACTCAAGAAAGGTGATAGACCTGAACAACTGGAGTTTCACTTCTGAAGGACCTGGAGGAAGCCTGGCCATGACTCAATTTTTTTCATATATTTTTATTGTAATTAATAGAAGGGTTACATTATATTCATCAGATAGAAGGTACATTACTTCATAAATGTTGATACCCTTTCTCATGTCATGGTTCCCATTTCCCTCCCCCTCTCCCCATACATCTTGATTTTCCCCCTTCCCTCTCCTATTTCAATTAAGCGTATATAAAATATATCAGATAACAAGGTGAAATATTGTAACAATATGAGATAAAGGGACAGCAAAAGGACAACAATCACTCATTATATGGCTTCTGTTTCTATATCCTAGAGATCCTTTCATTTAGCATCATACTGTATGGCCTTATGTATCTAGGTTTTGCTCTATTGTGAACCTCTCCTAGGAGAGCCCAAGGTTTCTACTGATTATTGTAAATGAGGGAAACCATTGAGCCTATGTTCCTTTGAGTCTGGCTTCCTTCACTTAATATGATTTTTTTCTAAGTCTTTCCATTTCCTTACAAATGGGTGATGTCATTCTTTCTGAGAGCACCATAGAATTCCATTGTGTATAAATACCACATCTTGTTGATCCACTCATCAACTGAGGGACATCTGGGTTGGTTCCATATCTTTGCTATGGTGAATAGTGCTGCAATGAACATTGTTGTGCTAGTGGATTTAGTAGGTCCTTGTTTCTGGACGATTGGTAAATGCCAAGTAGTGGAATTGCTGGGTCATAGGGGAGCTCTATATTTAGTCTTTTGAGGAACTGCCATACTGCTTTCCATAGAGGTTGAACAAGTTTGCACTCCCACCAACAGTGTAGTAGTGATCCCTCCTGTCCACCTCCCCTCCAGCATCTGTTATTATTAGATTTCTTGATCCTAGCCATTCTAAATGGAGTGAGGTGGAATCTTAAAGTTGTTTTGATTTGCATTTCTTTTATGACCAGAGATGCCATGACTCAAGTTTTACACTCTTAGAGCAAACCCTGTAACTTCATTGGGGTGAGGACCAGGTAGTTGGAGTTCTAAGTATGTGTGAGATCCATCAATTGGTAAAGGATAAACTATTATTATTATTATTATTATTATTATTATTATTATTATTATTATTTTATTATTATTTGTGCCAGTACTGGGCCTTGAACTCAGGGCCTGGGCACTGTTCCTGAGCTGCTTTTTTTTTTTAAATTGTTGAAGGCTAGCATTCTACCACTTGAGTCACAGCTCCACTTCCAGGTTTTTGTTGGTTAATTGGAGATAAGAGCTTCATGGACTTTCCAGACCATGATCCTCATATCTCAGGCTGGCTTTGAACCATGATCCTCATATCTCAGCTTCCTGAGTAGCTAGGATTACAGGGGTAAGCCTCCAGCATGGGGCTTAAGGTCTCTATTTGAGTGATGAAAATGAAACCCTTTAATTCATGCTATGTTTTAATGGGAAATGGAAGGGAGTGAATATTCAATTTATGACCCCAGGAAATGAGCACACGTGCACATGCAGATTTTAGTATTTAACAGTGAAGATTAAGACATTCACTGGCCCCCAAGCAATCACTTTGGATTATTTCATGCTCCATGCTTGCTACTCAGTAAGATACCAGCATGGTGTAGAAGAAGAGACATGAGTTTTAATAGTAGAGACATGTGGTGGGTTCAAGCCTAAGCACAACCATTTTCCAACTCTGGGACCTTGGGTAACTTCCTTAAACTCTTGCAACTTTGCTATTCTCATTTGTGCACTAGAGATACTATTCTCTGAAAAGTAGTAAAATATTAAATATTCAAGTAAATTATGATCAAAAAGAGTTACTTGTTTTTTGTCTTGGTGAAGGTTGACACCTCTTAGTTTACCTCTTAGGATCTCTTTCCTTCCCTTTCGGTTAATACTACTTTGATGATGGTGATAGTTGCTGCTGTTGTTATTATTACTATTATTTTAGTCCAGGTGGTTTGGATAGAGATCAATCTGATCCACAGGCAGATAGATATACCAATCCAGTCCATTTCTCTGCATCTATGGGATTGGTCCAGGGAGGTCATGTGATCAAAGATGGCCAATATGACCCCACTGTCTTTCTGGTTTCTAGAAGGAAAAGCTCTATGGCTCTTCTGGGTGCTGAAACTATATAAGAATATCCCTCGAGGGAGTGGTGCTGTGGCTCAAGTGGTAGAGCACTATCCTTGAGCACAAAGAGGCTCAGGGACAGAGCCCAGGCCCTGAGTTCAAGCCCCAGAACCAGCAAAATTGAACTCAAAATTGAGTTTGGGGCTTGAACTCAGGACCCTGCAGTTGTTATGCAAACACTCTACTGGAGTGACATCCCCAGTCTTTATTTAGAATTACTATGCTTTGAGATTTGCAATAGAGCAAAACCTTGATACATAAGGCCATATAGTATGAAGCTAATTGAAAGGACCTCCAGGATATTGAAACAAAAGCCATATAACGAATAATTGTTGTCCTTAATGTACTATGTTGTCTCTCATCTCCTTTGCTGTCCCTTGGTTATCTCATATTGTTATAGTATCTCACTTTGTTATCTGATATATTGAATTTATTTGTATTTGGTTATTTGATAGGGAAGGGGGGAAAACCAAGACAGGTGGGGGGTAGGGAAATGGGTACCAAGACATGTGAAAGGGTATCAATGTACGTGAATTAATGCACCTTCTATCTGGCAAATATCATGTAACCCTTTTACTAATTACAATAAAAAATGCAAAAAAAAAAGAATTGCTATGCTTTCCCATGGAATCTTTACAACCTCTAACTAGACTTGCAGAGCTATTTCACCAACACGGAGTTGCCTCATGGTTCTGTTCGGGGCTTAGGTCTTTTATTATTTATGTAACAGTTCCCCTACATTATAGTTCTGTTTGACATGCTCAAGTCACTTCCTGTCTCTGACTGGACGCTGAGAGCTGGAGGGCCTCAAGCAGGATTAGATGGGCATGGTTCTGTGGGTGGGTATTATCTTCACTTTACACAGGAGCAGAGATGTTCAGACAACCCTTTGCAAACTGTCAACTGTCATGGAGCCTTGTTGGAGTAGAAATAGATATTGAACTCAGGTCTTTGGGACTACAGAGATCTTCAGGATTTGGCTGTGTATGTGTATGTGTAATTATATATATGTATATATATATATATAATTTTTTTCAAAGGATTCGGCTAAGAACAAAAATCCCTTTTGAGAAGGAGGAAATCTTTTCAATGTGGAGAAGTATCTTAAAAGGTTCTATATCTGGGTCCTTTCAAACTTGAAATTTATATGCAAGGAATAAAACCAGACGAGAATGGATGGTGTTGGGATGAAACGAACAGGTTTGTGTCTTTTCTGAGCTGATTTGTCTCAGTAAATCCCCAGAAAATATCGCTTGTCTCATTTTCCCTTCAAACCTTTTGTCTGAGTTTCAGCTGAGAAGATTTTTTCCCCCTCTCTCGTTCTTTGTAAATTCTCTTGATTTTGGTTATATAACAGGAGCAAACAATTGCCTTTACTGAACAAAAGACTCAAATGAATAGCTATCAATGGTAATACTAGTAATTAACAGTTTTTTTCTCTGTCGTGCCTGCCCGAAACTGCTTTTATTGATTTATTTTGACTCTGTTCCATATAGGACAATTTTCCAGCTTGCACAAACATATGCTTATCTTCTTTTGGGCCCAACTATCTTGGACTCTATTTCAAAAAGAGCGTTAACTCTTCAGGACAGAGCTGACAGCAGACCAGAGGAAAGGAATTGGGGTGCCTCAAATGAACTGTACACTGGGAAAGATTATCAATGAGTGTGAAACATAGAGCACCTCTTAGTTTGAAGTTTGACATCCTGGCTTTCCTTTCTGAATGAAATTGGAAATTACACAGAATTGGGGGTGAGCGTGGTGGAGGGTGGCAAGATGGAGGGGTCCATCCAAACAAAAAAAGCCAAGGTCAGAGGGGAGAAACAGTGCAAAGAAAGAACCAGTTGGCTACTGGCAGCTCACGCTTACTCAGGAGGCTGAACTCAGAGGATTGTGTTATGAGCCCAATCCAGACTAAAAAGCCCGTGAGACTCCATCTTCAAAATATTCAGGAAGAAGTCAGGCTGGAGGCTTAGCTTGAGTTGGAGTGTCAGTCAAACAAGCAAGTGAAGTGAGTCCAAGGCCCTGAGTTTAAACCCTGGTTCTAAATAAAGAAACAAATAACAAAGTAAACAAATAGGCAAGGGCAGGGGAGGAAAAACCAGTCATCAATTCTCCCTTTCTCTCTGCTCTCCTGAGGTCAATCTCAGTTATATGAGTGTCTTTCTTGCAATCCAAGTGAAAAGGTAATTCATGGTACTGAAAAGAGAATTCATTGTGTTATTGAGTTTCTTAAACCCCAGAATTGAACCTTTTATAAAATTAGAGGTGAGAAAATGAAATGACACAGGAATAGCATCCCCCTCAATATATTTGAAACCCCACTGGACATAATCATAGTATGGAATATACAACTTTGTGATCTATTTTTTCAAATCAATAACTTTTCTTCAATGCTTGCACATATATACTCAGTCTTCTTGACTGAGTTGTATTTCATTGGATGGATGCATAGAGCATGCTTAACTAATCACAGTCACCTAGTGTTGGCTATTGGTTCCTTTTTTAGTTTTCTTTTTTTTTGGCCAGTCCTGGGCCTGGGCATTGTCCTTGAGCTTTCTCAAGGCTAATGCTCTACCACTTGAGTCATAGCACCATTTCTGGCCTTTTCTATGTATGTGGAATCAAACCCAGGGCTTCATGCATGCTAGGCAAGCACTCTACCACTAGGCGGCTGTCTTCTTGAGGGCTCTTCTGTCCTGCAGGCAGATGCTCAGGGTGAAGGACGAGCTGGCAGCGTCCAGAGTGAACGTCCCTGGAAGTCACCCAGCAGCAGATGGAGCTAGTGGATAAATGCAGCCTTGCAGGTGTGGAGTAATTCTAGGGTGCTGGCTCTATGGTGCTGAGTGGAACCCAACCTAGAGCAGAACCATTCCTTCCATGGCCTGCCTTCTGCAGTGGAATTTTACTACATGCTCTTGGAAGCTGGGCTAGCACTTAGACTCAGCAGCTGGAGGGTTCGCTGAGGCCATACACAGCCAACACTCCCACCCCCTCATGACCACAGAGCTAGTGTCAGGAGACAGACGTCCACAGACGGCCGTGCATAAATCTTGCCCACAATGTATTCCTGTGGATGGCAGGATCAGACGGTGGGCACTTGACAGCCAGCTGGCAGTAGTATTGGTACCCTGGAAGTGTCAGCAGGCTTAATTACCAGCCCTTGTGCCAATTCCAGGACAAACCACCAGCCGTCTCCTCACCCCTGCCACCGCTACCGCTCCACAAATCCCTGAGGCGACATCAATAATTCATCTGAGAACCAAAAAGTTCCAGGCCTCTGACACTGTTGTCTTCCAGCCTGGTCCTACCTTCTGGGCCTCGCCTGGTGTCCCTGTCTTCTCAAACGTCAGGTGTGGTGTGAGGTGAAGAACGATCTGCGGGGTGGACACGTGTTGTCATTTTCTGAGGAAACAAGTATTAGAGACAGGGATTAAATGCTCCTAATTAGAGGTCTTTCTTGCCAAGCTTCTTCAGGAGAAAAAAAGAATTTTCTCCTCAGTTGATGTGCTATCCTTATGGAGACCTTGGGGGAGGGGCAGAGGGTGGGTATGTGGAATTCATATCTGGGAGCAGGTGGCCATATCAGAAATAATGGCTCGAGGTACTGGGAAAATGTAATCAATATTTACCTGCTGAGAAGTCCCAAGAGGAGAAGGAAATGGACTCCTTCCCTACGGCACAGATTTCATTCTGGTGTCCTGCTTTCTTTGTGTATTTGGCAGCAGGGGAAAAGTGCATGATTTTTTTTTTCTGGTGGTGGTGGGGAGAGTGTTGGGATTGGTGGAATTATTCCATCATCAGCCTGCACACAATAATCCATTATTCAAGCATGACAAACTTAAAATACTCAGTCTGGTCTCCTGGTATCTGCCTGGTTTCTTATTTGTGTCCAAATGAATGCAACCCATGACATACTTTTTAAAAATATTATGATTCTCTCTCTCTTTCTCTCTCTCTCTCTCTTCCTCCCTCCCTCCATCCTCCCTGCTATCTTTTGTCTAGAACAATCATTATCAACATTAGGCTTCATTATCTGTGTCGTCAGCTCTGGAGAACAAGAAACTTATGTGGGTTGGTAATGTTTCTCTAGACTTCATTTTAAAAACAACAACAACACACACACACACAAACAAAAAAAAACCAACAAAGCTAGACTTGTGACAAAACAAAAGTTCTCTAAAACTCCAATGTAATATAATTTAATTCATTCTTTCCCTGCAGAAGTGTAGCAGCCGGAGTTTCTGTGGCACAAGAGACGACAGAAAAGGTGGCTGATGGCATTAGGCAGAAAAGAAATCTAAAGGTGAGGAACAGAGGAAGCAAGGCCATGCTTGGGGAATCAAGTAGCCGGAGATGTCGCTGCTGGTCCAGTGTCTTAGAATCCACTATATTGCTGAAGGCAATCTCTCATCATACTCTCCAGTTGGATTCCAGGTCCTGAAGAATTGCTGCTATTTCCGCACAGGTGTTGAGGCCAGCCAGACACCCAGCCCCTGTCCCCCACCCTCCACCATGTGATTGCATTTGGCAGGGGTCTGAGGACATTAGTATTCTCATAAGGACCCTAGGGTTGCCTTCTACCATCCAAGCAGGTCCCTGTCCCCTGTGGGAGTCTGCTCAGAACTCATTCAGATCACTGCTTTCTCCAGGGTCCCCAGGAAGAGGAGGGCTACAATGTCTATGAGGTGGATTGCTGGTTGATGGTTCCCCTCGATGCCTGCTCTTCACACACTGAGAAATGGACAACCCAAGGTGATTGCGTGTCAGGACGCAGTGTCAACGGAACCACCGTGGTCTGGCCTGTGGTTCGGGGCATGGTCTCTGCAGTCGAGTCAGCATCAGCTGAGATGCTGTCTAGACCCTGGCACACCTGGCAGCTGGGTGCGAATGGAGGAAAAGAGCAGAGATGTCAGGTAAGGTGCAAGATACCCGGTTAGATCTGAACTGTAGATAGACTGTGAATCATTTTGCCAAAAGAAGTCTGTTTCATGCAATATTTAGATCCTACTTGCCCTCAAAGAAAAAAAAAAGAATCGTTGGTTGTCTGAAATTTAAACATCCTTAGGCACCCGGCATTTATGTGTATCCCAGAAGTTTCAGGGCTTGCTTTGTCTCTGCCCGCTCTTGTCTTTATAGGAGGCTTCTTCTTCATCATCTCGCTCAGATGGGAAATCAGAAGTCATAAAAGGCTTGAGGGGGAAAAGAAAAGGACAAGAATTTTAATGTCCCTACAGCATGAACTCTATTTAGGTTCAGTGATGTGGAACAAGAGTCTTTTCCTATTTTCCTCTCTTTACTGGTGTCCTGTACCAAGACTCAAGATGGACCCAGAAACCATCACTTCCATTCCAAGGATGTTTGTGGGACATTTCTTTCTGATGTAGAAAGAAGGTAGTCTAACGGGCCCGTTGGACAGGTATGCATTCTGTAATTCAGCAGGTAGCTTATGGTTCAAAACCATCCTGGGCAGGAAGTACCTGAGACTTTTTTTTTTGCCAGTCATGGGGCTTGAACTCAGGGCCTGAGCACAGTCCTTAGTCTTTTTCTCTTTTTTTTGCCAGTCCTGGGTTTGAGCTCAGGGCCTGAGCACTGTCCTTGGACTTTCTCAAGGCTAGAGCTCTACCACTTGAGCCTCAGCACCACTTCGGCTTTTTTCTATATGTGGTACCGAGGAACTGAACCCGGGTCTTCATGCATGCTAGGCAAGCACTTTAACCACTAGGCCAAACTCCTGGCCCATCCTTAGTCTTTTTCTCAAGGCTAGTGCTCTACCACTTGAGTTACAGCACCACTTCCAGCTTTTTTCTATGTATGTATTACTGAGGAATCGAACCTGGGTCTTCATGCATGCTAGGCAAGCACTCTACCGGTAGGCCAAACTCCCGGCCCCGTACCTGACACTCTTATTTCCAATTAACTACTGAAAAAAAAGCCAAAAGTAGATCTGTGGCTCAAGTGGTAGAGCATTAGCCTTGAGCAAAAAAAATAAAAAAAGGAAAAAGCTTAGGGACAGTGCCCAAGCCTGAGTTCAAGTCTCAACACACAACACAACACACACAGGAGAATATTAGATAATTCCTTAAGCTTACTCTCCAAACAAAAACTAGCTCCTATGTAGCCAACCAAGGGGTCCTTAAAAGAGTATAGTAGGAAGTAGAGAGAGATTTACTACAGAGGGGAGAGACGACACAGGATAACTTCAGTAGAGAGAGAATGAAATAGAAAAATGGAGGGGGAACAGGACGGGGGCGAGAGAGAGGAAGAAGAGAGAGGGAGGGAGAGAAGCTTCAAGTAACGGAAGGGTGCAAGGATGGAATTCGTGACCATGTGAAGGTCACAGGCCCCACATGCTCTTTGAAAGGAAAAACAATGGCTTTATTGAAGGTTGGAGACAAGAGCATACCAAAAGACCTGTCTGTCCATTGGCCAGGAGTGATGGCTTTTTCATCTGATTGGCCAGGGCAGGGGAACTAGAGGTGTGGGTTGTTTACAAGCAGAGTCTTGGTAGAATCAACCCCACCTGGTCCCAGTCCAGGTGCAAGGGTTAAAGAGTTCTGATCCACTGCGAAGCCCGCTGATGGCGGCATGCTTCTTCTCTTCTACCTGGGCTGTGCTTGCTCCTCAGCTTCTTCTTGACAGGGTATTTTAGATTAGACTCGAAGGTTCTACAGGTGCACCCCAAGAAAGAGCTCTCCTACAGATCTCCAGGAACAGGGAAGTTGCTGTTTGATGGCTGGGTTTCAAAGCCTTTCGCCCTCATGTTGATTTTTTTTTTCACAGCTGCAAGGCAGTCTGTAAGCCCTGCCCTTTTACATGACAACGCCCTTGCATTTCTAGATGGAAGAAGAGTGGCTGAAGGGTTGGGGGTACCTCACGTCTCTGGCCTTTCCCTTCGTCATGCAGCCTCAAAGTGAACTCCATCAGCCAGCCATCAAGGGGATGATGTCTCTGCAGCAGCAGACTCTTCTCCAGTCACGCGGCTGTCTGGACACGGGGTCCACAAGCTGCAGACCAGGTAAGCTGGGCCTAAACCACAGGAACTATGAGGTGACTCACCAGTGTCTGGTATGTTGGAAATGTGCTTTGGCAACTGAAAAGCAATGCCATCCCCTGCCTGTAAAGAGCATCCTGGGAAGTAGTTTTGGGGTAACCTTCAGTCTTTTGCTACCCATTCCTCTGCTGTTTTCTGTACAAGGCTGACCTCAGGGACTTGAAGGCCACAAAGATAGATTTTTTAAAAATATGGAATGATTATCAGGGTTTTCTTCTTGTTTTCATTTTTTTTGGTGTTGAGAGCTCAACTCAAGACCTAGGCAAATGTTTTAAATTTAGATCAAGAATTTGAGAAATTGAGAACAGAGTGTGGTACAGAAAATAATGTTTGCTTGCTGTCCTTTTGTGTCTTTTGAGACAGTGAATTTGAGGTTCTCTGCCTCAGCCTCTCAAGTTCTGGGCTTACAGGTGTGCAAGATCATGCCCAACTCATAGAAAACACTTGGATTGAGGCAAAAGGCACAACCTGGAGTCACTCGGCGTCAGATAGAATTTACTGTTTAGTAGCATTGGCCGTGTCAGAGCTCACACTTAATGTCAGCCATTTACCACCTAATATTTCAGTCAACAGTTGATTTGCCTACACTAAAAAAATTGCGTGATTTAAATACATATTTGTAGCCGTTATATTTTTATTGTAACTTTATTATAATCTTTCACTCGTTGTACAAAGGAGTTTCACTTCCACATGTCAGTTTATGAGCACATGCATCTTGATCAGCGTCAGTCCTTTCATCGTTCTCAGTAGAAGAGATAAAAAAAAATTGCAATATAGTTTTGGCTTACGATGAATCCCTTTTGAGACTGTGTTTGGGTATCTATTTCTTCTGGAACTAGACCTACCTCCCAACGACAGGGGTGAATACACATCTCAAATAGGGCCAATTCTTTCTCTCCCACCATCCAACTCATCTTCCTTCTCTTTCTTCTCCCTCTACCTATCTCTCCTTCCTTCTTTGTTGTTGTTGTCATGGTCCTTGTCCTCCTCCTCCTCTCCCCTCCTCCTCCCCCTCCCTCCTCCTCCCCCTCCCCCTTCCTCCCCCTCCCCTCCCTCCTCCTCCCCCCTCCCCCTCCCTCTTTCCTCCCCCTCCCTCCTTCCTCCCCCTCCCTCTTTCCTCCTCTCCCCCTCCCTCCCCTCCCCCTCCCTCCTTCCTCCTCCTCCCTCCTTCTTCCTCCTTCTTCCTCTTCCCTCCTTCTTCCTCCTCCCTCCTCCTCCCTTTCCTCCTCCCTCCTCCCATTTCTAAGTAGTGGCCTGAAGGGAAACACAGGCATGTAGAGTCTATCTGTGGTCTTGTGCAGACAGACCAAAGCAGAGTGGGGGCCTTCTTGATTGTTGAGCTCCTAGTGTTGCCAGCACCCAAGGTCCTCACATGTGCAGTAGTTGGGACAAGGTTACCTTGCAGAGGTGCCCAGGCCGTCATGGAGAATTGAGAAAGAGATGAGCGGGGTGGGGTTTACAGTCTTTCCGTGTATCCTATCTGCTGTTTGAAATGAAGGCTGTTGGTGGTGTGACCCACTATTTTCTTTCGTTCTTCAGCTTTAAGGAGATGCGGTTGATGTAATAGCTTGTGTACGTTTTCACGTGTGTCATTAGAGGATGTTCCTTGAGTCACCACCAATACCGTGAATAGATCCACAGCATCCCAGCGTGTACTGGAGCCCCTTTGAGGCCTTTCTCTTCATTGCCCTCTAAACCCCAGGCAACCACCGATCTGTTTCCGTCACAAGTAATTTTTATTTTCTAGTATTTTGTGTCCAGGGAACTCTACAATATGTATTCTGTGTTTTGGTCTGGCTTGTTTAATTCAGCATAATAATTTGAAGATATGTTTCTGTTGATCCTCACATCAATAGTCCAGTAGTTCATGATTGATCCATTTGTCTGTTGTTGGGTGGTTTCTCCCCCCCCAACTTTCAATTTCTGACTGAAAATGATGAGTAATAGTGTCTTGTACATTTGGCTATATATCTTTTTGTGGACATAGACTTTCATAGTCTTTCTCTTAAAAGTACAAGGGCATGGGAAAGCTGGTTACATGGCAAATGTATGCTTTTAAAGAAACTACTAAGCCATTTTCTTGTCTGTTGCCTTTCTCTCTGTCTCCTTTTATTTCTCTCTCTTCCTCTATTTTTCTCTTGATTTCTTTCTCCCTCTCTTTGCCTCACTTTGTTTTCTCTTCCCTTCCTCCCTCTCCCTCTCTTCCTTCCCTTCCACCTTTCTCCTCTCTCTTTCTGTCTTTCTTCTGTGCTGGCACAAGGGCTTGAACTCAAGGCCTGGGCACTGTCCCTGAGATTTTTCACTCAAGGCTGGCATTCTACCACTTAAATCACAGCTCCACTTGTGGCTTTTTGAATAGTTAATTGGAGATGAGTCTCATAGACTTTTCCTGCTTGGGCTGGCTTCAAACCAAGATCCTCAGGTCTCAGCCTCTCTGTAGCTCAGATTACATATCTGAGCCCCCAGCCATCTTCCTGCTCTTACACAGCACAATCAATCTTTCCCTTCCTTACTTTTGGTTCAAATCAGTTCTAGTTATGTTTCTTGCAACCCAAGAGTCACGGTAAGTATGGAAGACACTGCTTTGGGGAAATTTATTTGTAGGATTGGGAATCTGCATATTATCAAATAATATTTACTTAGAACAAATAATGCTCAGAAGAAGCCATGTGAAGGCTTGAGCCATACCTAACATGATTTAATCTGATCAGCTCAGGACCAATGATTTTAAACCCTCACACTGGGAGAAATTGCAACCCAAACAGCCCATAAATACTATCATTTATCATCTGATCTCATTCCTTGTTATTCCTGAGAGCAAATGGGATTCACAAACTGAGAGAAGACTAATGGTTGATGTGGTTAATTTGAGCAGTGCTTTTTTTTTAAATTCTCTAATGAGTTAATAAGAATTTAATAAGAAGTTTATAATTGTTGCCAAGATGCCTGTGAGGTAGGGAAATGTTCTGCCAGGGGCAGAATATTTGAACCAAGTGATGCAAAGACAAAAGTGGCAGCGTGCCCGAGTTAATGTGGGGCTTTGCCACGTCTAAGGCCACCTCTGGCTGAAGAGCAGGTGAAAGAAGAACAACAGAGGGACTAAGAAGCATGGCTCCAGGCTAGATGGCTTTCTTGAATTCTGATGCGGGCTCCTATCATCTTGTGACCTTGCCCTTGCCCTTGACCACAGGCTTGCCGCTTCCCTGTGCCTCAGTTTCCTACAAAGCAGAGATACCCAAGCATGTTCCCTGTTGATTAAGTTCTCATTGCTGGGACAAACAACAGAGAAAACTACCTAAGAGAAAAGGCATTTGCTCTGTGCTTAAGGTCATTCTGGTAGGAATGGTGCAGGAAAGATCAAAGCAAGTTATGTCCTGGTGGCCAAAGAGGAGAGGGGAGGGATTGAGAAGATGAGGAAGAGAAGGGAGGGAGAAGGAGAAAGTTTGCTTGAGGTGGCTTCCTTTCCCTTTTTCCTCTTACCCTGATTAGGCCCTGGGAGGATTCTGCTCACTTTCAGAGAGATTTCTACCCCTTCATTGGGTCTTCCCTTCAGTTATTGCTCTCAGGAAAGGACTCAGACACACCCCAAGGTGGCCTTTCCTAACTTCCTAGGTTTCCCCCAAGCCAATCAGGATGCCATTCAAGACTAACCATCACACTGCCTCTGCTGTGCTTCTCTCTCTCCCTCTCTCCCTCTCTCCCTCTCTCCCTCCCCCCTCCCTCTCCCTCCCTCTCCCTCCCTCTCCCTCCTTCTCCCTCCCTCCCCCTCCCTCCCCCTTCTCCATCCTCTCCCCCCCTCCTCTGTGTGTGTGTGTGTGTGTGTGTGTGTGTGTGTGTGTGTGTGTCCTGGGCTTGAACTCACGGTTTGGGTGCTGTCCTTGAGCTTTTTTACTCAAGGCTAGCACTTGAGCCACATCTCCTCTTCTGGCTTTTTTTTCTTATTATGGCTAATTGGAGATAAGAGTCTCACAGACTTTCCTACCTGGGCTGGCTTTGAACCATGATCCTCAGACCACAGCCTCCTGAGTGGCTGGGATGAGAGCTATCGGTTTCTCTCAGGGTTCTTTAGAAGATAAAATGGGTTGATAGTCAGGGGTGCAGGGGACGCCAACAGCAGTCAACACAGTTAGCAAATGTTCATCCACAGTTTTATCACAACGACTGTTGGTAGGTTCATCATGCATAGCATTCTCCCCAGTTGAGTGCAGGAAATTCACTTTTCCCATTTCTCACTTAGATGTTTCGGACAGTCTGCTTTAAAACAATGGATCATCATTTTCATTACTGATGAGAATCTGGGGGTTCAGTAACATGAACAAGTGGCCAACTGATGGAGCCAGTTTTCCAACCCAGAATAGCGGGTCCCTAACGGACATGCTTTCTTCTATGTACTGTTTTGAAGCTGTCCTAGACTCCAGGGACTCCAAGGTCAGCTTAGAGCTGTCTTGCGCTTAGATGCAGGAGAGAAAGAGCTCTTCCACAGGAATGAATGCTCAGGATTTCTATCAGTTCTCCTAAGATCCAGATGGGACCTGAGGGCTTTGGGTGAAGAAGGCCTTGTGAGCCTTTTCTGTCTTAGGGCAAAGCCAAGGGAGCCCACCATATCCTGTAGGCCAGGGGGTCATTTCCCAGCATGTAGCTTTTCCTTCTCACTGCAGCTCTGTGAGGCCTGGGATAGGAAATGTTGGCAGGTATCTCTGAAGCCATGGGCCCTCAAGTGTGGTCAACCTCACTACTCAGGTGTCTCGTGACTCAGAGGAAACCGGTATGCCTGTGAGTGCATGCCACCACTCGAGCTCAGGGCCTGGGTGCTGTCCCTGAGCTTTTTTTGCTCAAGGCTAGCATCAATGTCAACTGAGCCACAGCGCTCCTTTTGGTCTTTTAGAGGGGGCAGTAGTTAATTGGTGAATCTCAGGGATATTCCTTTCTGGGCTGGCTTTGAACTGTGATCCTCAGATCTCAGCCTCCTGAGTAGCTAGGAGGACTGGCACGAGCCCATCAGCACCCAATCCGTTATCCCAGTTTTACAGGTCTGGAAAGTAGATTGGTGGGGCTCAAGTTCCTAACCCAGAAGTGATTTTAATGTGTAAATGATGGAAATGGGATTCCAACTCCAGTCTCTACTGATCTGAACACTTAAATTGCTGACATGGCTGAGTGGGAAGGTAGCCAGGTGGTTTGGTTATACAACTGATCCATTCCCAGGGTCTCTGTGTCCTAAGAGGTGCAGTTTTCCACGTTGGGTGGTTAGACAGATGAATTAGTTGGGTGATCCATTCCTGTTAGTAGTGGAACAGTCTCTGGGTAGCACATTCCTCAGGTTCTGGGGTGATTTTGCTTCTTCCTTCCTTGTCATGCTCAGCTCAAGGGCTGTAGACTCATGTTATAATTCTCTGTCTTCCTTCCTGGCTAGCCCGGCTCTGGCTGCATCTGCTTTGATATGCGTTCCTGGTTTGATCTCTTATTTATGAGAGGCAGTTTTCACAGACAAAACAGAGAAGCAGGCCTTTCCATTCCAGCAGCAAATGTTTGCCTCACTTCTGGAGCAGGAGGCAGGCAGCCATGGCTTGACTGCTCTGTACCCGCACCTGAGACCAGGGCCAGAATCTGGACACTGGGTGGGGACATTTAGCTCATCGCCGTATTTTGCACCCACTGCACAAATGGGCCGTGTATTTACACCCAGGCTCGGCTCGGCCTCGGGGAGACCCAATGCTTTCCCTCCCCTGCACCACCTATTAATATATCGAAACACTAACCCACTGTGTGGTGGTGTTGAGAGATCAGACTTTGCTGGAGTCATGACAGGATAATGAAATTACAAGGGTGGGGACCCTCCTGACAGATCAGTGACCTGTAAAAAGAGAAAGGGAGATTAGACTTCCCCTTTCCTCTACCTGTGAAGAAAGAGATAACGAGAAAGCACCAAGGACTCCATACAGAAAGAGCTCTCACCAGAGGGCAGCCAAGCTGGATAACCTGGGTGCCAGACTTTCAGCTCCTCTGAATGTAAGAGAGAGATGTTTGTTACTTTTCACCGTATGGCATTTTGTTCAAGGACAAATGAAGATAGATTGCTCTTTGTCCAGAGAAGCCAATCTAGATTGCTGGATCCACTTTGAGTTTGCTAATGTAGATGGGCAGTTAGCAACTCCAGCAGAATGAAGCCTAAACTGAATGGAGGTGGCTGTGAGCCGTTTGAGTTTAGGTGGTTTGGGAAATATAACTTGAAAGGACAGGCATGTCTGGAGAGTGCTGTCTCCCTTACTGGTTTTGGCATATTTAAGTTAGGGAATCCTCAATTTACTTTGAAATTAGTTCTTTTGAAAAACATATCCTACAAAGTTGATGTAATGGTATATTTTATGTTATATGAACTTCAATTTTAAAATGTAGTAATCAACCAAATTAATCTATTAGGGTCTAGATTTATGTATTAATATGTTAATCAATTAATGTATTTACTAATCTACAGATATAAATCTATAAATCTGTCTACAGAAGTATAATCTATACACAGTACATGCATTTATATATAATATATTTAGTGTATATATTACAGCATATACAATCCAGTAATATACACTATACTATTTATATACTATATATACTATACTACTATATATTATATTTAATAATATAATTATACCATATTCTAAATGTTTTTATAATGTGTTGTAAGTATATAATATAATACATTTATAAATATAGGGGCTGGGAGTTTGACTCAGTGGTAAAGTACTTGCCTAGAATGCACAAAGACCTGGGCTCTATTCTTCCATATCACATACACAGGAAAGCTGGAAGTGGTAGAAAACTAGCCTTGAGTAAAGCCCAAGGACAGTGCTCAGGCCCTGAGTTTAAGCCCCAAGATTGGGAAAAAAAATAAATATAATCTATAAACATATTTTCTAATAATATAATATACTATAATAAGAGTGTATATTACAAATATATTAAACATGCTAGCTATATATTAGTACATTATATATCAATACATTACATACTAGTATATATTAATCCATACTCTGACCAATAAATGAGTTTATATTGACAAAAATTTACATGAACATGATTCTGTGTCATAGAGCTATGATAATGGATGAATGGGTATGTGCCAGCCCAAATGGGTCTTTGAAAATAATGTCAAGGATAAACAAATGCTGCAGGGAATAGATGAAACTATACCACAGTTCTATATGTTGTTGCATGTTGTTTATGGGATTTACACATGGCTTTAGTAATCTCTCCAGCAAACACATGAATAAGAAGATTGCTCAGCTGATAAAGAGCAAGCTGTCTATAAAGCCTGAGTGAACTTGGGAGAGGCAACGAGGAAAATTCCAGTGTTACTGAGTGTTATTCTAGATGTTAAATACACCCTAACGGATGTAAATAAACATTAACTTTTAATTGCAGAGGGTGGATATGTAGGTGTTGGGTTTATTATGCTGTATACCTTTCTATATAATTTTTTTCTCATTTAAAACCACGCTTGGTTATGCACAGAATGCTGTTAGAAAACAGAAAAGAAAATGGCCTCAGTGCTTGTTTGGGGAAGAGGAGTGGGGGTCAGAGGTGGTGGGACATTTATTTGTGCTTTGTGAGATGAGGGCAGCTGCCTAAAAACTATGCCCCTTTCCTGTCTGCTGTTCAAAGGTGGTGTTAGGAGAATGTGCCTGCAGGGGTGTAGCGAGCAGAGAATTAAACTTAATTAAACATGGAGAAGAATCCCTGGGTACAGAATTTGTGCTTAATGATTATTAACTGCTATTGGTACACGGATGTTACACATGATATATATATATATATATATATACATACATATTTAAATTATGCCATCTGTTTTGTTTGTATTTTTGGAAGCTTATTTAAAAGAAACATTAGTATATGTCTTCTAACTTCTGGTAGTGTTTGACTTTTTTTTCCCCTTCCTAAGGTAGAAAAAAAGCTGTATTGGCTTGGTGATGCTTTTCTCAACTTGTTACATGTATTTACAAATAGCTAGGTACAAACATACACAACGCATACACCATCCATGCACCTGTCATGATCTATTCATCCATCTCTGTCTACACTTACATACATGACATGAGTGTGTGCATTGATGCATACAGTACTTGCCCAAGGAATGTACGTTTCCACCATTAAGTTGGCTACTCCACACCGTATGAAAGACAGAACCGAGATGCCTGGGTTCCTTATTCTAGAGCCCAAGGCTCTAGAACGTGCAATTGTAGTGATCTGAGAGAAAGGCTTTAATCTGAGGCAACTGGTGCACTAGCATGGCATAGAAGAAAGGCCTCACACTAGTAGTCAGCAGTTTCAACTAGCCGGCAGGTGTGTGCTTTGTGTAACTCCTACATTGTTTTAAACTCAATTAATGAATAAAAAAATCCTAAATGGTGTTTGATCTTGGGTAAGTTACATCTCCTCTGTCTCTCTCTCTCTCTGTCTGTCTGTCTCTGTCTCTGTCTCTGTCTTTCTCTCTCTCTCTCTCTCTCCCTCTCCCTCTCTCTCCCTACCCCCCCTTATAACCTGAAAAATGAAAGTTAATGCTGTTTCAGTGAGCCCTAAATGAGAGATTGCCAAGTATGTATGGTCGTGCACACTGCGTAACTCAGCGCCTCGTGAGTCTTTGACTTTAGTCTCTAATGGCAGGGCGTCGCTTTCCAGTCTGATGAACCGAGAAGCAATGTTGATGGCTTTTTCATTCCACTTCAGAATTCAATAGCCGCAGTGGGCACTGCAGCCACATGACCTCCAGATGTCCTTTGAAGGAACTGCTCCTCCTGTAGGCGATGGGCTGGGAAGTGGTGATGCCTGGCCTGGGGGTGGGGAGTGGGGTGCTGGATTGGGGCCCATGGTTGAGCTCCAGGGCCTTGTCTTCCTTTGGGATTTCAGACTAGGTGTCCTACCAGGATGGTAGGAGAAACGGCTCAGATTCTTGGATGATGGGCAGGACAGTGGTTAAACGAGATGACAGAATGAACAATTTGCAGAAGTCCTCCCTGCAGGTTCTGTCACGGATGGTCCCCAACATGGGAATCTCCTAAGAGGCCTCTCAGACTTATGAACTGAAACACATGTAATACGATCGAGTGGACATGAATGCATTGTGTATCTTTGTATGTCTCATCCTAGCATCAGACCCAACACAGGACACAGCTCAGTGGGAGTTCATTCATTCTGCCTCTGAATAGCTACTTTGCTAGTCCTGGACCTAGGTGTTGTCCCTTAGCTCCTTTCATTCAAGGCTGGCACTCTACCACTTGAGCTACAGCACCACTTGTGGCTTTTTCTGTAATTAATTGAAGATGAGAGTCTTGAGGACGTTTCTGTCTGGGCCATTTCTGTCTGGGCTGGCTTTGAACTGTGATCCTCAGATTTTATCTTCCTGAGTAGCTAGGATGACAGATATGAACCACTGGTACCTGGCTTTTTTTTTGCCAGCCCTGGGTTTGAGCTCAGGGCCTGAGCACTGTCCTTGGATTTTCTCAAGGCTAGAGCTCTACCACTTGAGCCTCAGCACCATTTCCGGCTTTTTTCTATGTATGTGGTACTGAGGAATCGAACCCGGGTCTTCATGCATGCTAGGCAAGCACTTTAACCACTAGGCCAAACTCCCGGCCCTGCTTTTTAATTTTTAAAGTATTTCATAGGAAAATTTCCAACGTGTACAAAAAGTAGGACAATTATATAATAAACTTCCAGGCACTAATCCCGTGGCTTCCACAGTCATTAACATTTACAGGTCTGGGTCCAGATCTTCTCCCAAGCTTTTATTTCTATAATAATTTAAAGCAAATAAGATATTCTAGCATTTTACTCACAAGTACATTAGTATGCATCAATAACAGATAAAGACATTTAAAGGCCACATCGACATTTGACAATAATTTCTTATGTCTCATCTGTTGCTTAGTGAGTGTTCAACATTCTATATTTGCCTTAGAAATATAGTTATGGCTTTTTTTTCAGAGCAAGATTCAAATTCCTTACATTGTAACTATAGTAATGGTTTAGGACCATCAGTTACAATAGCGAATATCCTTTTCTCTACATGCTTATTTGTCTTACAGATGCCCCATATTCTGGATTTGACTGATGATAATCATATTTCTTCCCAACATCATACTCTGTGCCCTTTATTTCAAACTATATGTGTCCTTTACATACAGCCAGAGGCATTACTTGTCTTCTTGTGGTTGAAAATAGTGATTACCAAAGGATGCACATTTCAAGTTATTTATTCATAGGTGTTCTCCTATTAAAAACCATTTGAGGGGCTAGTAGCATGGTAGAGTGCTTGCCTAGCATTCATGAAGACCCAGGTTCGATTCCTCAGTATCATATATATGGAAAACAGCTGTGCTGTGCTCAAGTGGTAGAGCTCTAGCCTTGAGGAATGCCCAAGGACAATGCTCAGGCCCTGAATTCAAGCCCTAGGTCTGGCAAAACAAAAAACAAAAACATTTGATGCTGGGTGCCGGTGGCTCATACCTGTAACCCTAGCTACTCAGAAGGCTGAGATGAGAGGATCTCAGGTCTCACACATGTTAGGTAAACATCCTGCATTGAGGAAGGCTTTCATGTGGTAGGCAAACTAAATCCCTAGCTTATAACCTCTGATTTTTTTTAAAGCTCCCTGCTTTCAAGATACAAAAAAGTGCCTGTAGTTTCTCTTGCTCATCTCCTAATGAGCCCTAAAATCCAGCACTTCCCAGGTAGCCATACTTACTTTTCATAGGGAATTGCATATAGAAACAATTCATTATGAATGGGCTGGGACACTAATAGTCAATGTTTGGAAACACACACCGTTTTAGTAAAAAGAACATAAGTCCTGGATCCAGGCCGATATATTCTTGGTTCAGATAAAAGTTACTCCTTAAAAAAATGTGTTTTGATTTTCTATTTGCTTGTGTTTTCACTTAGGTACAACGTGACACAAGCCTTGTATGTGTGTGATATCTATTTATATGTGTGAAGGGACAATTTAAAACTAAAAATAACAACACCGTTATTAACATAAAGATTAATAGAAATAACTGAAGTTTTTTTTCCCCTGTTGGCATACATCCCACTCTGAATATGAATCCAAATATTTACATGGAAACCACTCAAGTTTGGTCTCTGAAGGATTGTGCTGGTAATTTTTTTTTGTTTGTTTTTGGTTTTTTTTGCCAGTCATGGGCTTGAGCTCAGGGCCTGAGCACTGTCCTTGGACTTTCTCAAGGCTGGAGCTCTACCACTTGAGCCTCAGCACCACTTCCGGCTTTTTTCTATGTATGTGGTACCAAGGAATCGAACCCGGGTCTTCATGCATGCTAGGCAAGCACTTTAACCACTAGGCCAAACTCCCGGCCTGTGCTGGTAATTTTACACACAAGTCAGATGCTCTTTTTTTTGTCTCTACAACCTTCACCTGTATCCTTCCAGCCTTTCAGTGCTGATGTTAAGTACTTGAAGTTAGCAGCTGGTCTAAAAGTTAATAAGGAACCTTGCCCCACCCCAGTTCTTCCCTGACCTCAGATTCTACTCAGTAATAGGATCCCCTAGCACCCTGGCACTTGTGTCTAGTTGATGATCCTTTGGGGGGATTCCTGCACTCTCTTCCTATGTGGTAGTCTGTTAGAAGGACTTTTTGGGGGGATTCCTGCACTCTCTTCACGTGTAGTGGTCTGTTAGAAGGACTTGGCAGAACTTAGCCAAGTCCTGTGGTTAATTTAATGTCATGTCCTTACTATATAGGACACACACAATCAGAGGAGAGTAGGGTACAAAGGTTGGGGAGTGCCCCAAGTGTGGGAGTGCCTGTCCTCGTGGGGCAGGCCAACTTGCCACCCATTGATATGTCTTCCAATCAGTGAGGTCCCTGTTTATGAAGGTTTCATTACAATCACCATTGACCCACCAATCAAATCAATGGCCAGTCGATTGAATTCAACCTCCAGACTCCTTCACTTCCCTGGAGGCCCAGTGGCTGAAAAAATCCAAGCCCTCTAGTTATCTGGACTTTTTTTCCCCCCTACTGACCAGTGTCCATCCCCAAATCATCTCTATCACTTGGGCCACACCTCTACTTCCAAGTTACATGGATTCTAATTCAACCGACCTGAACTGGGCTATGGACATTTCTATCACTGAAAATGTACTCAGGCAATTGTTTGCTAGATGATGAAGGTTGCAGTTAGAAGTGTTCACAGACAAGTGTGCGTGTGTGTGTGTGTGTGTGTGTGTGTGTGTTCTCTGTCAGTTGAGAGGACCCTGAAGAAATAACAGTGTAATAACAAGCCCTCCTGGAGAGTCAGCATCCTGGTTTTAGGTAAAATCTGGAGTCTTAAAATGCCAGAAAATAGAGAAGCAGCAAAGACCAGTCCCCACTCTGAGGGGGGTTGGGGGGGGCTAGGCAGGTCAAAAGCATATAGAAGTCGACTGGACAAACTTCTGATGGCTGAGGCTAGAAGAATTGTTCAACCTAAACATCAAGTAGAGTTGGATGGTAGCCCAGTGTATAAGATAAAATATCTACAAGTGCATACTGTTTAGGTAAATCATTTAAATAAAAATCTTCCATAAAGAAGAAATCTTAAATAATTTACTTGGACATTCTTTATTCAAGGAGGGAGATAGCTAGTTCTGACTGCCTTCAGTGTGTGAGGAAACCTGAAAAGCCAAGTTTACCACCACCAGCCATAATTTCTTTTCTTTTTTTTGTGGGGGGGGGTCTGGTGCTTGAACCCAGGACCTTGTCCTTGCTGGGTGAATACTTTGCCATTAAGCGACACCCAGCCCTACCAGCCATAATTTCATGTGGACTACATGGACCCTACATAGCACAGTACAGCGCTGTACCTTAGTGTGCTTTTCCTCTAAAAGACTCAGTGTCATCAGGAGAATAAATGCATGGAGGCTTGGAACCTTCCAAAACCTATTTGACCAGTAGCACTATTCAAACTGTCAAGGTGATCTCAAACAAGTCAGAGAAACAGCGATGTGGAGACCTGACGGCGAAATATACTTTCCAGGCCCTACATGGGAATCTCAGCATGGAGAAAGGACGTCCAGTGAACCCAGAGGTAGCTAAAATTCAGTAACATGTCACTATGGGCTTATTAGTTGTGATGAGTGCTAGTGCAAGATAGTAAAAATAAGAAGACCCATGCCCAGGCTGTATGGAGACCCTGTCTTCTTTCCAGGACTTTTTTTTTCTTCTTCTTCTTCTGTGAATTTAAACTTGTCTTACAATGAAGAGTTTCTAGTTAAAAGAAAATGCTCTTCTTTTGCAGAGTCTCAGCTGAATGGAAAGGGAGAAAATGACTCATTATACCACCCTGTTCCCAAACCCATTCACTATGTTCCTAAGTAGAAATTGGATTATCTAACTGTTACACCGGAGGTGTGACTTTCTAATAGACTTAACATTTTTTCAGATGGTATTTACATCTTAAAAGAGGCTCTTTACTCAAATCTCAAAAAAAAAATACCCAGGAGAGGGATTTCTGAGCAGAGCCTTTTGAAGCTGTATGCCTGTGATGCCATAGGCCATCTAGGGAGGGCAGGCGGACAAAACCACAGAGCTCCACCCACTTTCCAACAGGCTTCTGAGCTCTGCCTAGGCAAAAGGTACTGGCCTTTGCACAATATACTTAATTAAAATTTCAACGGACTATCGAAGTAGAGACAGAACTCAGTGCATGGGAGGGAAGATGGTGAATGATACCAGACAGATCAGGGTTTAATTATGAGGGCAACAATTACACCTTTATAGCTTGGGTGTTGCTGTGTGATGCTTGGGTCTTGCTGGTTCCTAGGTACCTTATTGTGTGTGTTCGAGTGGCAGTAAGTGTGAACTTTAGTCACAACTCTACTTCAGGCTTTCTGTGGTTAGCTGGTGGTAAGGATCTGATGGCTTTTTCCGGCCCATGCTGGCTTCAAATCATGATCCTCAGATCTCAGCCTCCTGAGTAGTTAAGATGACCGGCCTTACAAGGGATAATGATAAGATGTATTATGCCTAAGTGACATAATACACACAAAATACCAAATATAGTATCTAACACACAGAGCATGCTTGAAAAGGTGATGGTTGTGATTTATTACTAGCACCACCGCTATCACCATTATCCACCTCTTCTTCACTGGCTCTTTCATTCAGAGCTGAGGACAAGTTACTAGCATTCCTAAGCTTCATTTACTCATGTAAAAGGCATAGGGGTGGGGGCAGGGGTGGGAGTGGTGTAAAAGTGGAGGTTCTATACACCATTCCTGTGATGATTGCCAAAGAAATGCTTCTGCTGTGGGGTTTTCACTAGTGTAAGGGCACACATGTTTTTGTCTATTTCTACCTAACATCTCTATCAATCTGTCCATCCATCCATCCATCCGTCCATCTATCTAATCTATTGTTATCATATCTGTCTGTTGCCTCTATTTCTATCCTTTATTAATCTATCTGCACATCTATCCTGTTTGTTTCTTTGTCTCTGT
This sequence comes from Megascapheus bottae, assembly GCF_031878675.1. NCBI lineage: Eukaryota > Metazoa > Chordata > Mammalia > Rodentia > Geomyidae > Megascapheus > Megascapheus bottae. Next base: position 578,506 of record NW_028327559.1, on the reverse strand, counting down.
TTAATATTTAAACGCACAAGTCCAAGTTATCCTAGGCCTGGTTAAGAAAGCAGAACTGCACTGGAATGTGTTGTTACTAATAACGGCAAGGAACGCTTACATGATTTCACATGAATTCTTGGTTTTGAAAAGGCGCTGAGAGATTTGTGTCTCAGAGGAGATTTTCAGATAGTGCATACACATAAAGGGAACTTTACTCTGCAGTAATTTAAGGGATTTTTTAAAAAAAATTTGTTTTGGATATATATATATATAATATATATAGTTTGTTTGGCCTAGAGTTGGTGATTTGAATTGTGATCGTATACATCTCAGACTCCTTCCTGAGTATCTAGGGAAGATTTTCAGGTTTCTCCTTCTACCTTGAACACATTTTTACACACACACACACACACACACACTTACTCTCTAGAGATATATCATCCCAAACTATAAGTCCCAAGTTAGTCCATGTCATCTTTGTCATTCATGTCTCTGCTACACTCTCATTCTTGCCTTTTTTTTTTGTTTCGGTCTGTGCAAGGTAAAATCTTATTCAACATTGGTTTTGCTCTCTAGAGTGTAACATCATTCTTGAAATATAATAAGTGCATAATAAATATTTTTTTAGGAGAATGATAAAAACAACTAGTTTATGTGTGCCATTTCATTTGTTGTGAGAATGGCTTTCAGAGTGTTGCATTAAAATCTCCTTTGCATCAGCACATAGGGTAGTGGGCATTGTCTTATTTCAACACCAGAAATGAGCTGCCTCATGAATAAATAACTTATTTTTTTTAATTTTGTCTATGGATAGTGAGAGTTAAATAATGTATTCGTTTTCTCCTTTTGTTTGGGTTTTAAGCAAGCCAGAGGGAAATTTAGCATTGAATTCAAGCTGTTTATGTTCATTAACCAAAATCCATTTATTCAGCAAACATTTATCGAGTGCTTTCTGTGTGGAAAACAGTCCCAGGCAGTAGAGATTCAGGAGTAAGCAAACCAGATAAAACATCTCCTAAAGGAGCAAAAAGTCCTCAGGTAGCTGTCAGACAAAGAATCATAAATATGTCTCCCAATTGAATATTCATACGAGCTATAGAAACTTAGTCCATTGGTTTGTGCAAAGCTGAAATAGGAAGATTACGTATGGCCAGAGTGTTTCATGAGGGTTATCTAAATACAGGGCAGAAGTGAACTGTAGGAAAAAAAAAACAAAGGGAAGAAAATCTCACACTAAAGCATGAGCAACTTCTCCAGTAGAAAGAAGTAGCCTAAATAGGAAGAATCATTAGTCCAATAAAGATGAGGAGGGATGGTTGGGAAAGGTGGACAGACAGGGCTCAGAGATGGTATACAAGGCCTCTTACTATTCTTTTTAAATTTTGAATTTATGCAGGGGTCAATGGAAAGCCATGAGTAGATTTTAAGGAAGATTACTTTTCTTCTTCTTCTTCTTCTTCTTCTTCTTCTTCTTCTTCTTCTTCTTCTTCTTCTTCTTCTTCTTCTTCTTCTTCTTCTTCTTCTTCTTCTTCTTCTTCTTCTTCTTCTTCTTCTTCTTCTTCTTCTTTCTTCTTTTCATAATGTCAAAGAGAAAATAAAGGGAAAAGGAACTCAGTCGGTGGGAGAAAATGTATAGTGCAACCACTAAACAGATCTACCATATGATTCTGCTATACCACTCTTGGATGTACATCTGTCTATGTATCTTTTCCTTTCCTTTTTTTTGTGGGTCATGGGGCTTGAACTCAGCCTGGGCACTGTCCTTTAGCTGAAGTCTACTGCCCTTCCCCTGGGCCTGGGTGCTGTCCCTGAGCTCTTCAGCACAAGGCTACTGTCCTACCCTTGAGCCACAGCCCCACTTCCCATTTTCTAGAGGTTAACTGGAGATAAGAGTCTCAGGCCCTTTTGTGCCTGGGCTGTCTTTGAACCTTGATCCTCAGATCTCAGCCTCCTGAGTAGCTGAGTAGCTAGGATTACAGGCGTGAGTCACTGCCTGGCTTGCCTATGTATCTATGAGATACTTTCACAACCATGTTGAAAGCAGCACTATTTGTGAATATGGTGGCTAATCAAAACTAGGGAGCCCAGTCACAGACGGTTGATAAAGAAGAGGTTGTGCGTACATAGACAGCGGAGAATTATTCATTCATAAAGAAGAATGGATTTGTCATTTACTGGAAAATTGGTGTTGCTGCCAATCATCGTGGTGAGATAAGCCAGATTCAGAGAGACAAATATTATGCATCTCTACTCCAATGCAGAATCTAGACCAATAATAGTAATAATAAAAAAAAGTGGGGATGTTGAGGCTGGCACAGTGAATCTTGTGGTAGAGCATCTGGGTAGTAAGTGCCAGGCCTTGATGCCAAATCTCAGTACTGTCAATAAAATAGAATAATATAATAATTTGCTGGGTGTCCTTCAGAGGTAGGCGATCTCTGTTTATCTCTTACTGTTTGTAAACCAAATTATAGCATGGTGCTTCTCTTGTTCTTCACCTTGTTCTTTTCATTAGCGATATAAACTTGGAGAACATTCTGTGTCAGAACACAGAAGCCTGGAGTCATTTCTTTCAGGAATTGTAGTGGGCTGTGATGCTTGCATGGGGTCTTGCTTACTCACCTTAGGGTTTTTCCTCTGATTCTGCCTCTCCAGCTGTACCCTAAATGGTGGACATAGCGTAGAAGGTAAACAATGAACACCAGTGTATGAAGTCTCATGTGTCCTGGGAGAGTTCACCTGCCATGGTACTTCTGGGATCTGGGATTCATACACTCAGAGAGAGAATTCTATTTTTGCTTATGTTATCCCCTGAAACCCAGTCAGCATTGAATATTCAATTTGCAATGGCCGGAGAATCTTGGCTGAAACTCTTAGTTCATCTCAACATGGCAGAATTCCCAAGCCAATTTCAGAACATTTTGTAGGTTATCAAGGGACCCATTATGACTTTATGAAAAGCACTCCAAACTTGGGTCCACACACTCTTTATTGATTGAATGGAAAGCTTAATAATATTCTATGGCTTGAAACTAAACCAGCCCTGAATTAGCTTTGAGCTCAAAGGCAACAGTGATAGTGCTTTGTAGATAGACGTCTTAATCTTGGAGCGATTTAATTATCTTTTTCTAAGTCAGGGTTTAATGGGAACAGAAGGTCTGAAACACTTGGTGTGTAGCAAGGTGAACAGCTGACACTCTTTCGAGATAAAGAGCTGCTTCAGATTGAGAGGCTCCAGGGAGAATCTTGGCTCTTCCCCACCTCCACCCTCACCTCAGCTCCTGCTTAGCCAGGCCTCACTGCCAGATGCATCTTGGAGCAGAGTCAGGACAGGGTGCTGGCCTTTCCCTAGACAGTCTCCCTGGACTCCTCTTCATCCATTCCAGAGGACAAATTCCCCATGGCCAGAGTTTAAGGAGCGATACACTTGGCCCCAAATCGGATGGAACGCCATACTTCTCACTTGATTATCTAAAGCCAGGTACATGGGGCTTCAAAGCCTGCTTTTCCTCTGATAGGAATATATCACCGAAGGACAACAAACACCCAGATTTAGTTGTTGTTTCATCTTTAGATAGTTGTACAAAAAGGTTGCCATTTAACTCAGCAATTTATGAATATACACTATTATTTTGATCAGTGTCACCCCTTTCCTATCCTTACCCTCTTCATTTTGTAGGATATCCATTAGAATCTTTTTTTCCATATATTTTAATTGTAATTAATAGAAGGGTTACATTATATTCACCAGATAGATGGTGCATTACTTCATAAACATTGATACCCTTTCTCATGTCACAGTCCCCATTTCCCTCCCCCTTCCCCCCCACCGCTCATCTTGATTTCCCCCCTTCCCTATCCAATTTCAAATAACCAATTAAGCATATATGAAATATATCAGATAACAAGGTGAAATATTGTAACGATATGAGATAACCAAGGGACAAAAGAGATGAGAGATAACATAGTACATTATGGACAACAATCACTCATATGGCTTTTGTTTCTATATCCTGGAGGTCCTTACATTTAGTGTCATACTATATGACCTTATGTATCTAGATTTTTTTTTTCTATTGTAAATCTCTGCTAGGAGAGCCCAAGGTTTCTACTGATTATGACAAATGAGGGAAACCATTGTTCCTTTGAGTCTGGCTTACTTCACTTAATAAGATTTTTTTCTAAGTCTTTCCATTTCCTTACAAATGGGGCGATGTCGTTCTTTCTGACAGCAGCATAGAATTCCATTGTGTATAAATACCACATCTTGTTGATCCACTCATCAACTGAGGGGCATCTGGGTTGGTTCCATATCTTTGCTATGGTAAATAGTGCTGCAATGAACATTGTTGTGCTAGTGGGTTTAGTATGTCCTTGTTTCTGGACAGTTGGATAAATGCCAAGTAGTGGAATTGCTGGGTCATAGGAGAGCTCTATGTCTTTTGAAGAACTGCCATACTGCTTTCCATAGTGGTTGAAGGAGTTTGCACTCCCACCAACAGTGTAGTAGTGATCCCTCCTGGCTACCTCCCCTCCAGCATTTGTTGTTATTAGATTTCTTGATCCTGGCCATTCTAAGTGGAGTGAGGTAGAATCTTAAAGTTGTTTTGATTTGCATTTCTTTTATGACCAGAGGTGTTGAGCATTTCTTCATGTGTCTATAGGCCATTTTTATTTCTTCTTCAGAGAAGACTCTCTTTAAGTCTTTGGCCCATTTTTTTAATGGAAAGGTTGTTTCTTTGGAGATTAGTTTTGGAGTCATTCCATTTTTTGAGCTGTTGATATATTTTAGATATGAGGCCTTTGTCCATTGTTCCATTCGACTCTTGACTGCATTCACCCCATCTTCTCCTCTTCGTTCTTCTATCTATCCTTCTTCCCTGATTCCACCCCACCCATTTTGAGTACCTGCTTTCTGGTGTTTTATTTTGCTGAACTTCTAAGTTTTCCTTTTGAGGTCTCCCTCAAATCTATTATATTTCAGTTAATAGGTTTGTATGTAATTGCATACCACTCAATGCCTGCTCTTATGAGTTTGTAAGCTAAATCTAGCGTTCACATAAAAGGGCAAGCATGAATCCTTTTTCTCTCAGGGCCTAATTTACCTAAGATAATTTTCCCCCAAGTCTTTCCATTTCTTTACAAATGGTACAATATCGTTCTTTCTAATGGTTGGATAAAATTCCGTTGTGTGTATATATACCACATTTTCTGGATCCATTTGTCCACTGAGGGGCATCTGGACTGATTCCTTACCTTGGCCATAGTGAATAGTGCTGCCATAAACATGGCTGTGCTGGTGGCTTTTACTGTATCCTGGTTTGTAATCATTTAGTTAAAGGCCCAGAAGAGGAACTGCTTAAAAATTATCCTCAATTAGTCATACAACATGTACCACTATTCAACATGTCATCTTGAGAGTACAAGGAATCTCCATCAAGGTGTCCCCTTTTGGTTAATGAGCCACCATGAAGCACTGTATTTGATTTTGTCTGGCGTCCATGACTAAAAGTCTTAGACTTTGTCCTTTATTGTCTAAAGAGCTGGAGGTTGAGATGAGACCAAGTGTTTGGCATGAAGTGGGCATTGACTGTGACTTACTCTGTTTTCCTGGCATCCTATCTTTGGAGAAAGTCGAATTGAGGGGCCAATATCAACGTCTTCACCCAGAGCTGCTCAGGCAGGCCTTCTAATAATGAATTCCTAATTCCCACCCCCGCTGGATCTGAATTCCAAAACACAGAGCATGGATTTAGGCCTGCTGTGCTTACTGGGACCCCAGGCCCCAGATCAGTGTCTAATAGAGGGTATAATGGCACTCTCAACAGAGTCAGTCTGTAGATAGACCATTTCTTCTTTCCAACTTATTTTGTTGACCATTTGCTGGATGCTGGAACCCATCCAAGATCTAATATTTGATAATACTCAGATAAATACTCCCAGATTCCTTGGAGTTCAGAGAGCCATGAGATGGTTGTCCAGATTCTGAGAGGTTAAGCTCCGTAATGCCCTGAGCCCCATGCTTAAGGCATCATAATCACTTATTCAAAATATTTTAATCAAGTTCATTTATATATATATATATAATGTACATATAATTCATGACCATAAACCTCATCAGCCAAATTGTCTGAAAAGCTATTCTCTTTTTTTTGGGGGGGGGTGATTATCAAGGCTTATTTAGGAAGTTAAAAAGAGTGAATATTGACTATTTCCATTCTCATCAGAACAATCCCAATTCCTTTTGAATGCCTCTGATTAACTAGGAGATAGAGTATGTATAATGGAGTAGAGGAAAAAAATCACAAAGATTAATATTTCAGGATATTATCTCATCATAAATGAATGTATCATAATTTACTTAATCACTCTTCAATCACTGGACATTTAGAATACTTCCAGTTTTTAGTTATTAAAATGACATTGTGATTAACATGGCTAAAAACCCTTCTATAATTTGGATGACTTCAGATAAATGACCAGAATTAGAAATTCCCGATCAAATAATACAAAATAAGGAAGGCATGCAAAATGTTAATGGACAGTACTTTAAGAGTTTCCTTTCCTGGGTTAGATATAAACTATCCTGCTCTATCAGGTAGCAAAATTTCAAGCATAAGACCAGGGTCAGATTCTTAAAAATATTTCCACATGTTTACTCGTAATATTCTTAGTGTTGACTAAGAGATTTCCTGGTAGGTTTTATTGTGTAGTGTATATCCTGGTACTGAGGCTTGAACTCTGGAACTCATGCTCTTGCTTTGCTTTTTTTCCACTTAAATCTGACAGTGCTACCACTTGAGCCATACCTCTACTTCTGACTTTGTGTGGGCTAATTGGAAATGAGTGTCTCATGGACTTTTCTTCCTGGGCTGGTTCTTTGAACTAGGATCCTCAGATCTCAGCTTTCTGAGTAGCTAAGGTTACACTGGTGAGTCACCAGTGTCTGTCCCTGTTAGCTTGTTGCTGTCTGAATTTCTCTGGCTAAGGGCTTTATTCTCCTATTAAACAGTTATTAAAACTTGAGAAAGTATCCAGCCAAAAGAACATTTTATTTTCTTAGATCTTTGGCAAGAATTGATTCATGGGGTAAGAAGACAGAAACAACCAAGATGGTGAACGTAACCGGAGTAAAAGGAAGGCTGATGGGAAAGGGCAGAGAGGATGAGGAGGAAGGATAAGAAAGGGGAGAATGTGGTCAAAGTACATGACTGGCATGTCACGATGAAACCCATTGCAACATACGACCCAACAGACACCAAGGTGAAAAAGCAAACCGGGCATGGTGGCTCAATCCTGTAATCCTAGCTACTCAAGAGGCTGAGATCTGAGGATTGCAGTTCAAAGCCAACCCCAGCAGTAAAAGACCATGAGACTCTTATCTCCAATGAATCACTAGAAAACAGGAAGTGGCGCTGTGGCTCAAGGGGTAGGGCGGTAGCTTTGAACTGAAGAGCTCAGGGACAGCTCCCAAGCCCAGAGTTCAAGCCCCATGACCGACAAAAAAAAATCAAAGCAAGCATCAGGAACAGGACTGTTCATTCCTGACAGCCTTGGCAGGGAGAGGAGGGAGTTGTTGACTGTTAACTGCCCCATGTCATAGAGCACCTTCTGCATGGGCCACCATAAGCCCAAACTAACCACGAGTACCATACTCTTAAACAAGATGGGCTTTGAAAACCAGGCATGAAGGGCAAGGGAGGCTTCACAGCAAATGGATAAACAATATTATGGAATATTATGCACACTTCCACCATGCACTTGGCACAGCATGATTAGTGATCAGACTATACACACTGCAGTAGGATCTGCAGCGGATAACCAGTAATCGTTCTTCTTGAGAAGAATTACTGGAAGCTCTCCTGAATTGACCTTCCTTTTGCAAAGTACCTGCGATCTGTGAACTATTTTTTTTTGCCTTCTTTCACATCCTTCTTGCCTTATGTGGACCTCTGCTGGAATGCTTGCTTCTCTGAGTTAAAGAGAACGCGATACCAAAAATGACAGAAAATTTGGTCTCTGGGAAATATGAAAGCTTAACATTTAATTTAAACACGGAACCGTCATCCACTGAGTTGCTATGGAGACCCTTCCTCCATGTGCTCCGTTACGTGTCTGCTGCCAATTATCCAGAAATAACTTTTCTATTTCTATGGAATCTTCTGGGCCTCACCTACTGCTGCTTCTATATTCTGTTTTGAGCTTTGCTGAAAGGAGGCGGGCTTTTCATTTCTATTCCTTATAGTCAAGAAAGGAAAAAAAAAAACAACTTTTAACATGTCCAAGCTGAAAAGGGTCCCCTACTGAGCCACTTCCTGTGTAACCCTGTTACACATCCTTCTCAGCTGACGCAGATGAAAGTTAATATTTTCCCTTCACTTTTAACAATACAACGGGCTACTACCTTGATGGCTGTGGTTGGAAGCATGCATTATGGGTTGATGAGATTTTTCTTTTAAACAGTTATCTTTAAGTTGTTATACAAAAGGGGTTTCAGTTCACCATGTTAGTTTTATGAGTACAGTGCACCGGAATCAATGTCACCTCTCTACATCATTCTCTTCCAGCTCTTCCAACCTCACCCATCCCCTCAATTAGATCTGGTTTCCATGTTCACATGGGAACACTGAATATTATGCTTGCCCTTGCTCATCTGTCCTCTCATCATTGGTCTGTCCTTCCTGTTTCCTCCCACCTCTCCTGACAACACGTGTCACCTTCCTGGTCTTCATTTTTGTTAGACTGTGAGTTTGTTCCTCAAAGGACTTAATACCATTGGAATCATCCCAGCCCATTTATTTTTGTATAGATGTCTTTGTTATGGGTTAATGCGATAGATTATTTTTGTTTTACATGGTGGGATCTCCAGTCTCATTTGTCCCCTTTTTGCAGTAGTTTGACACGTCATTCTCTTCTCACCTGAGCTGTTGTTTCAGAGTCATCCCACATGGAGCAGTTAAGGGCTGAGGATGAGATTTGCCTGCTTCCTCTATCTTGATGTAGGTCAACTATAGCTGGGAACGAAAGAGTCTTTTCCTCAAACGATTCAGCCCCTGGCAGGCAGATCTGAAAACACACTGTGTGTGAACCCTGGGCTAGACTCCATGGGTGGCTCTACAGAACAGCAGGCTTCCGGAGGGCTGTGGGCTGTGCACCTCCTCTCTGCCCCTTGCATGGGTCTCTCTGTGGGCCAAAGGCCTCTGAGTTGACAGGAGCTGATGACCATTTTGTGGTTCGTTGCTCGTTTTTGTAGGTTCAAGCCAAGTGGTGACCCCAGTGGCTTGTGAAGAAGAATGATCACACAGATAAAGGCTATGGAATGTGAAGTTTCCCACGTATACAGCAGTGATGGGGAAACGGGAGGATACCTGCATACTTTGCCTACCTTAGTGGCCACTGCAGGAGAGGAAATGGAAAGGGTTGTATGACCCGTCTCCTTCCTCCGATTTTACTTTGGACTTGAAGCCTGTAGAGAGAAAGTAATCACAAAGGCTCTCATGCCATTCAACATCTACATAACATGGAACAGAGCTAAGTATGTCACTGGCTGGGTCTAAGTAAAAGATGAGGGCTCACAGGGGGAGAGTAATGAGAAAACTCTTACTATTTCTATGTCAGTCTCCATCCTTCAGACTTGAAGATTTCAATTGTCCCAGATCATGAATCATAATCTCCAGAAAGTCAGCGGAAAAGAATGCTATCAGTAAATATAACCTTTGTGCTGGGTTTCTCTACTTTAATATGTGGTATCTACTCACTCTCCTCTTCCTCTTCTTCCTCTTCCCTTCCTCTTTTTCCTCCTCTTCCCTCTTGCCTCTTTCTGCTTCCTTCTTCCTTCTTCTTTCTCCTTTTTTTTGTGGTCCTGGGGCTTGACCTCAGGGCCTAGGTACTATTTCTGACCTTGTTTGTTCAAGGCTATCACTCTACTGCTTTGAGCCACAAAGTCAATTCCAGCGTTTGAGTGGTTAATTGGAGATGAGTCTCTCATAGGGACTGCCTGGCTGGCTTTGAACCATGATCCTCTTTCTCTCTGTGATTGTAGGCATGAGCCACTGGCACCAGGACCTAGTAGCATTTTAAGAATTTTATCTTTTCCTCAATCTCTGGTACACAAACCTGCTTGTATAGGGATATCTATTGCAACATCATTTTAATATAAAAGGGGCATTTAATTGTCTCCATGGTCTAATAAAATGTCTAAAATGTCTCAGTTAACAAACAGAAGAAAATATCCATGTCCTACAAGAGGAAATGAATGGAGGATGGGCACTGGTTTGAGGAAGGCTGTATTAGCCTCTGCCCCCCCCTGTCCTAGGGCTTGAACTCAGGGCACTGTCTTTGGTCAAAGCTAGTGCTCTGCCACAGCACCACTTCTGGCTTTTTCTATGTATGTGGTACCAAGGAATTGAACTCAGGGCTTCATGCAAGCGCACTACCTAGGCTACGCTCCTGGCTTCATGCATTGGCCTGTGTAAGAGACAGTATTTTTTTTTTGGTGGTACTTGGATTGAATCCAGGGGTTTAAGTGCCCTGCATCAGTGTTCTACCACTTGAGGTTATGCTCCTAGCCCTTTGAGGATGTGATTTTTTTTAAGCTAGGATCACACTGACTTTGCCCAAGCCAGCCTCACCTTTGTCAGCCTCTTGCCCAAGCCTCTCAAATCGCTGGGAAAGGGTGGAACCTCACAGGGCGACTCCATACAAGAATAACCCAGGCTTCCGCCAACACAGAAGGTCATGAACCAGCCTGCTGGCACACGATTAGCATGCTAAAGCCATGGAAGGGTAAGAGAGACAAAGATTGATCTCTGGAAAACATGCCAGCCTTCATGAAGACAAAGGGGCTTTCGATGATGCATCCACATCCTACCAGAACATCGTGGTGCATTGTGGGAGGCCATGCCATGGCTATCCACTGCATTGTCCTCAAGCAAATGCTGTGGGGTCTGCCACCGAGCAAGTCCTTCACGAATAGATCGGGATGACGGATTGTGGCTGGACTCCAATTACTGGACAGAAGACAAAGGGAAGAATGGGACCTATGCCAGAAAATGGGTTACTGACTCCCTATGAGAACAGTATTTTTTAGGAAGGTGCACATTTACAGTGCATCCTATAGTTAAGTCTGTTCAAGTGACCTCACAGGAATCACAGAGCGGTGATGGATAGTTTGAAATACTGTTCCTCATTTTCATCTATAGATAAATACATATATATATAATTTTTATTAACTTCAAGTAGTTGTACCAAAGAGTTGTCATGCAGCAAAGTGGTATATGAATACATCTTGATCCACGTCTTCTTATTTCTCTTGTACCACATCTAGAATCTGGAACTAAAGGGATTTGTCGCTTGTCTTGAAGCCAAGGAGCTGAGGGGGGGGGAAACAGATATCAAATGTTTCTCTATCTGGCTTCTCACCTAGGCTGGGACCCTGGCAGCTCTGTAAGCATCTTAGGAAATTTGAGGAGGTCATGCTTTCTTGCTGTAAATTTAGGTGTGCAGAATAGGTTTGTGGTCTTCTGGGGGAGAGAGAAGAGAAGAAGACAAAACAAACAAACATATACCTCTGAGATTCTCCCTTAGCTCAAGGTATGCAAATCATGCCAGTGCTTATGGGAACATGGGAATGGAAGGCTCTGCTTTGTTTTGTTTTTGAGTCTGGAGATACCAGGAGGAGAATTTGCATTTCAGCCCCCACCCCCATTCTTGCTTGGAAGTCTTATTGCAATTCTTTTTCTGGTTTCTTCTGAAGATAGCCTTCATTAATTTCTGATGAGAAAAACTCATCTTTTCCTGTCTGCCTTCCAATAGTTATTTTGTTTTGTTTTGTTTTTACCTCTTCTACATACTTCAGGCATTTGGCTGGTTAAGTCATAAACCATTTATGTTCAGAGTTAAGGTCAGCCTTGAATAACTTTGTGAAATATTTGCCTATTCTTTTTTTATTCACATACCCAATACTGACTTATCTTACATTTCTCTCCTTTTCTATATCTAAACCCAGCCTCTTTCTCTAGGATTGCATAAGAGAATGGAAATTGGAAATGTGTCCAGTCAATAACATTTTTCTATGGGCACTCATGAACTATTATCTATTGCTGTGTAGCAAACGAGCACAAATGAAGTGGTACAAGCAACACATAATTGTTGCCCCATGTTTTCCCGTGGGCCAGGAGTTCAGGGACAGCGTCGACAGTTACTTCTCTATCGGTGTCTCATCATTGCATCTCCTTATACTGGAATCTAGGTTCTAAGCAGGCTTCCATCTTACTTAACCTGCTTCTCAGTGTGTTCTCTCAAGCTCAGGAGTTGTCTGCAGAATTCGTTTAATTTAGCTGTGGTTGGGTGGGTGTCCTGGTTATTTGAAAGTGCCTTAACTCCCAGATCCTTGCCAGATAGCTTCTTTAAAACTCAAGGCAGGTGTCTGCTGCATTGTCGCTTCTCTGACAACGTTGAAGGAGGCAACACTTCTGTGTGGGTAAGGCCCCTAGATGAGGAACTCGAAGTCTCTACCTTAATGACATCTTCACAATGTCCTGGAAGTTAAACTCCACCCTAACACTGAAATCCTGCCTCTGGTCAGGGGCTATGCGGGATGAGTACCACAGCAGGCATGATGGTAGACATTTGTCTACATGCTAAGCAAAACATCCCAAGACTCTCTCCTGATTGCACATTTGCTGAAAGGGCCAGAATATATATATATATATATATATATATATTCATATATATATATATATTATTTATTTATTTTTTTGCCAGTCCTGGGCTTGAGCTCAGGGCCTGAGCACTGTCCTTGGACTTTCTCAAGGCTAGAGCTCTACCACTTGAGCCACAGCGCCACTTCTGGCTTTTTTCTATGTATGTGGTACCAAGGAATGGAACCTGGGTCTTTGTGCATGCTAGGCAAGCACTCCACCACTAGGCCAAACTCCTGGCCCCAGGGCCAGAATATATTAAATAAACATTTAAAAATGTGCTGATGGTCATAAGAAAAAGAAAAAACCAGAAATGACTGGGGGGCATAAAAATCACTGCAAGCATGCATGTTTTTTCTTGTAACAGTTTGAGGGCTATAGCTAGCTCGTGGGGGTGTGTGGGGGGAGTTGCTCAGTAAACATGGCACAGTGATTTCTTCATGGCAAACCCAACTGTGGCGATACTTGGTGATAGGCCAGGGTGAATCCAGCATGGAGAACTCAACCAGCGCCTCACCAAGACCCCAGAAGAGAAGAATCACTCTTCCCAGGGTCATTTGTAAAAGCACCCAGCATGGAATTCTAGATTCGGGCTGGGATTCATCTTGTGAACACACCATGGCGTAATAACCAAGGGAAGCAGGCAAGGAGCAAAGGACTCTAGCATAGATTTTTTTTGGGGGGGGGGCGTCATTTGCGAATTCAATTCTCCCATTTGTAAATTAGGTTTGAAGGCTAACATGACCCACAGAGCTATTCCAATGATTGTAAAAACAAACTTCCCCACTGCCTGCCCCCCTCTGCCCTGCAGAAGCACTGTCCTGAGGCAGACAGAAACATTTGCATAAGCACCAGACTAAATGATTGGTGCCTATTAATCTACAGGCTCGAGATAATTGTTTTGTTTGTTTTTTTCTTTTAAATAGCTGTAAGTTACGTTAACACAGACAGAGCCAGTGAGAAATGAAGTGTCTTAAACTTGTCAGTGTTAAATCAACAGGCTTAAATGGCAACTTGTGGCATGGGGTGTGTATGGATGGATGGATTTATTATTATGTTTTAATCTTGGTTATCAGCTCAAAGCCTGTTGGTCTGTGAGGAAACATAATTAAATATATGTCTCTGAAGAAGAGCACTTCAGAGAGGAGTGCTGTCCATGCAATAGCTTGGGAAATACTGCAACGACCAAGGGTCATTGAGAAGTGTTTCAAAGCTTTCTGTGTTCCTGGATTTTCCAGTTGTAGGACACTGGCATAGCAGCTACAGCTCATCATCTCAGTAAATGTACAAGCTAACGGAAATGACAGACAGATCTCTATGTTAACTGTTTTACACAAACTATCTTATTTAATTCTTAGGATAATCTTACCCTGCAAATAGCTGTATTGTCCTATTTAAAGAAACAGATGCTTAGATCAATTAAGACACTACTTTAAGGACAAACAGTGTATGGCAGAGCTAGTATTTAACTCAAACATATCTTTCTCTGGGCTCAGTGAATTTCATCTACCCACCTGTCATTTATTCTTTATTGTCATTATAATAACTACATTCATATTATAATTATTTTAATCATTATTAACAAAGTATATTATATTAGTTACTGTGACATGTATTATTTGTTATCATTATTTCTTTTCTTTTTGTGTGTGTGTAAGATCCAGGGCTTAGGCACTCTCTCTAAACTTCTTTTGCTTACGGCTACTCTAGCACTTGAACCATTGTTCTGTTTCAAGCATTTTTTTTTGATAATTTGTTGGGAGGTAAGAGTCTCAGAGCCTTTCTTGCTAGGATTTGAATCATGATCCTCAGATCTTAGCCTTCTGAGTAGCTAAGATTACAGGCATGAGCCACTGGTTCCTGGCTTCATTTCTTTTATTGTGTGTGTATTTTCTTCTTTGTTTACTGAAGATTGAACCTAGGGCCTCTGGATTGAGCATTTTTATAGTCTTTCCATATCGAATCCCTGCCTCAGATGCTTTACATCTTAGAAACAGCTAAGTTAACCCTGTCCATCCCTTTTCCTAGTCATATCATGACTAGAACTGACTTACCTGGGGTGTGGGGTACATTTTTCAAAAGAAAAGCTCACTGAGTGCTGGCTTTAAACCAGTTCATGGTTAAATTTTAGAGCAAATAAGTGATAAAGAGAAGGTCAGGGGCTTATTCTAGCTTTAAAAAAAATGATCCTAATTGTGTGGTATGAAGTGAAATGGTATCAAGATTTGAGAGAGGAAATACTGGAAGGTACGGTGTGTTCAAAATCACAATGGAGGGCTGGGAGTTTGGCCTAGTGGTAGAGTGCTTGCCTACCATGCATGAAGACCCGGGTTTGATTCCTTGGTACCACATACATAGAAAAAAGCCAGAAGTGGTGCTGTGGCCCAAGTGGTAGAGCTCTAGCCTTGAGAAAGTCCAAGGACAGTGCTCAGGCCCTGAGTTCATGGTCCAGGACTGGCAAAGAAAAAAAAAAGTCCTAAAAAATAAATCACAAAGGAAAAAGATTTCAGTTTCCTATCTAAAAATCTCAATCTGTGAAAGCCTGGTGGCAGAAAAGAAGTCTTGAGGCCGACAAAAGAAAAAGTAAGACTCAGAGCTTTGGAAATAAAAACCTCCCATTCAGGGAGAGAGGCAAAGGGACTGTCTGGCTGATGAAAGGGATTTCTAGGGTAAGGAAGCTTTGAGAATCAAAGATAATAACATAGGCAAGGAAAACTGGAGGACTGTCTTTAAGTAATTGGGGAAAAGAAAACAGCCCACTTTCAGTGCTTCTCTCCTGTGTCCTTTGTCCTCTCTTTCTCTCCTTTGCTGGAGATGACAAAATTGTGCGTAGATCAAGAATTCTGAAGCTGGCTGACATAGTACAAATTGGGAAACCAAAGGCCGGGGAACTAAAAACGTGACCATAATTTCAGACTTCTGCCTCTGCAGACTCCAAGTGAACTGTCCAATCTGGAGATCTGTAACTCCGAAGCCGTTAACTGCACAAGAATTAGAAACATTCCGTCTCCATTTAAAGGTATTAAAGAAGATCAAGGAGTCACACTCCTGAGGATGAAATTAGTGGATTTTGGATTATGCCGGATTTAAATCTGAAGACGTAACCCTAACAAAGCCTTTTTGTTCCCCCTCTGTAGAAATGAATGTAATCAACACCACCCATTCGAGGAGCAGATGAGAGAATTACTCCTCCAGCCTTATGTTCCTCTGCTTTTGTTGTTGTTGTTTTCTTTTCCCAACTCCATGATCTTTGCCAGGTATTCTGAATGAAGGGAGGAAAGAGGCGGCATTGGCATGGAAGAGAGAGACCAAAGTGCCGATGGCTAGGTAGAGGGGGGGCGGGGTTCAGAATTTTCCCTTGGAAGTTGTGGAATTGGGATATTTTCATGTGTCCTTCTTTCCTCTACCTCTCCTTCCTCCTCTTTTCTCTCCTCCTCCATTATAGTCTGAGGTAGACCCAGTCCATCAAGCCTTGATCTACTGACTTCTCCACATTTACAGGAGAAAAGAAGAAACTATTTTAGTTTAAAGCATTGATATTCTAGGTTCTGTTAGTCAAAGCCAATGCAAATCCTTTTATTCCCCACAGAACATTCCATTATTCTATTCTTTCCACAAACTTTTTTTTAAAAAAAGATAGGGTGATAGCTATGCATTCAGTGGGAATGTCCAATGGTAAATAATACTACTTCTTAAACCAATAAGTAAGTATATATATATATATATATATATGATAAATCTGTGATTACAGGTTTAGGCTTGTAATTCTAGCCACTCAGGAAGCTGGGATCTGAGAATGATGGCTCCATGCTCCACCTGGGTAACAAAGGCTTGGAGACTCTTATCTCCAATGAGCCACCAGAAACCCAGAAGTGGAGTTATGGCTGAAAGTGGTAGGGTGCTAGCCTTGAGCAAAAGAGCTCAAGGACAGCACCCAGGCTCTAAATTCAAGCCCTATGACCCACAAAAAGGAAAAAAAATCAGATTAGTAAGATGAAGACTCGAGGCACAGTGGGCATGAGATACAGAGTAATGAGATTTAAATGCTGGAGCCCAAGACCTTTTGAAGATGATTGAAGGCATGACACAGGTGGAATCGAGAGGTTAATCAAGACAGGGAGCCTCTCCATCTTTGGGGTGGAGATCAGTGCTAGCTGTGCTTTAAGCCTAACCACTCCATCTGACCATGATACCTTTCCTCCCTGACTTTGTCCTATACATGTGGGAAGGCTGGGAAGGCTCATTCATGTGTGGCAGTCACCCCAATGCATTTCAAATATGGAAGTCATTTGACTGATCCATAGATGAGATCATATAGGCTTAAAATAACTTCTTACCACCAGGGCCACTGCTGAAGATGCTCTTAGACAGTCACTGCCATTCATCCAGTGGAACAGGGAAAAGAACCCACAAAGCTATTGGTAGCTCAGGAATAAAGGCAGGTGGAGAGAAAGAACCCAGCACCTGCCATCTTCATCCCAGAATATCTCCTGTCACGGGGTATATCATTCTCATGGCTACAAGCTCAGGGAGGTTGTAGAGTGGAGTCAGGTGAGGGGTGGGACTGGTTTCTTTAGGAAGCTGCTGGCTATTCAGTCTGTTCTATGAATATCTGTCAACTACCTAATGTGACATTCACTGAGATCCAGTGGTTAGAAAAGTCCCCTGTCCTTCTGAAGCCCACAAACAAGCAGAAATTGAGAGTTGAGAGAGAGAGAGAGAGAGAGAGCCAGAGCCAGAGAGATGGAGAGACAGAGAGACAGAGATGGAGAGAGTTGGGGGGTTTGGAGGAAGTGACAGGAAAGTGGCAGAAAAAGGATGTTAAAGAACAGTATTTATGTGGGTCTTAGTTAATCTCTGCAAAAACTAGGAAAAACACTATCATTTCCATTGTCTTCATTGTAGGGCTGAGAAAGTTTGAGATAATTGTCCCCAAATGGCTTTCAAAGTAGCATAAACAACCCCATAAACAGAATTCTCATCTAGGTCAGTCTGACTCTACCACTTTGTCAGTGGTTGGATGTAGGAATGAATGTCTTCTATCCATTTCTTAGTTTGAGGGTTTATGCTGGTTTCATTTCTCTGTGAAACTCACCGTCAATCTAAGCTACCCCAACAGTGACAAGGGGTAAAATCCAGTTTACCATGAACTGCAATCAAATATAATGAAGAGGACAAGTCGGCCCTCTTATAGATTTAGAACATTTAACCCAAATCATTTTGCTAGGGCATTAAAAATGATCACACTATAATCCTGGTCTCTTTGTGTGCCTGTATTTTATGGCCATACTGTGGCTTTCATGTGTGGGCAGATGGCTGTGAGGAATCATTATTGATTATATAGTCCATTATTTGGAACTTTTATCCCCCGACTCCCCAAACACAACCCCCCGCCCCGCCTCCGATTGCAAAGCAATGGAATGAATTTTTAATAACGCAGTCCAATCAGATGTTTATAATAGTAGATGGCACCAGCACATTAAATTCTAGCCACTTTTCTCAGGGCTTTAAGGCACATCATTTCATCTGATCCTGGCATCGCCTCTCTGAAATGGTTCTGATTAGCACCATTTCATGTGACAAAGGATTCCGGCTCAGACAAAACCGCACGTCCATTTTTTGGGCAATAACTATTCATCACAGTCAAGTCAGAACCAGCTGAGGGGCCCATCAACTTAGGAATGGCTGCTGAAATGGGGTTGATATTCCCTGTGGAATATCATTCTGCCAGAAAGAGGAGTGAAGTTTGGCCACTTGCAGGGAGATGTGTAGAACTGGAGAAGCAGCATGATGTGCAGATATATGGCTATTTGTCAGACCCACCTAGTTCACTTGTGCATCACCTTACGAATATATCACTATCTTTTGGTGGCAGCACTTCAGTCCTTCTCTCTTGGAAGGTTTCAAGTATGTAAGCCGATGTCATCGACTGTCGTCACCATGCTGGACTGACCACACTTGGGTTTCCCAGCGTTCTCAGTGGCTTCCGCTTCTGTACCCCTCTCTCCAATCATTGAAGAGATGAGTAGAAAAGAAGGTACAATGACAATTAGGAAATGCTCATTCTAGGCCCAATTCTGCCCTCCCTCTGGCCCTGTGATCCTGAGTAAATCCACTTCAAACATCGGGACTCTGTTTCCCCATCATTAAGAAATGAAGGGATATGGCTAAACAAAGTCTATTATGATTGATGATGATTATTTTATCTCTGATAGTGCTGTTTGAATGAACATAGGGGTGTCTTCCCCCTCTTGGCTGGGGCAAATATGCGGGTTCTCTAGCTTCTCTTCATCCTAGCGTCAAGGAAAGCTCCTGTTAAAAACACTACAAACTCCCACCGGCTCTGTCTGCAGGGTGAATGACTCCCTGGTGATTTCATCTTCAGGGAACTTTAGTGGGGGGGAAAAAAAGCAACACACAAAAAACCCAAGCTGCTCAGCTAATTGGATTTCATGGCTGATATGCTTTGATGTGCTATTTGTTCTAGTTAAAATATTTACTCTTGAAAAAAGATCTTGGCTGTCGAAACCCAAAGTTCCACAGTGTGGGTTGAGGGTACTGCAGGGTGAGGAGGAAGGGTTTGTAGAGAGCCTCCCAAATGCTTCGGAACAGCCACGAGTCACATAATCGTATCTGCTGGTCCAGGTTGCCATGATGACACCTGTTCCTTAACTTCTCCAGGACTCAATTTCCTTGCTTGTAACGGTGGGGGGGGCGGTTAACATTGTACGAACCTCACTGATGACTGAGAGAGCTATTTTGCTTTTGCAACATGCCTGACACCTCAAATACAGTGTTTTTCCATTGATCCAAGGAGAGCTGTTCAGTTTTCCCATTTGTGTGTATGCCTGTGAGTGCATGCCACCACTCGAGCTCAGGGCCTGGGTGCTGTCCCTGAGCTTTTTTTGCTCAAGGCTAGCATCAATGTCAACTGAGCCACAGCGCTCCTTTTGGTCTTTTAGAGGGGGCAGTAGTTAATTGGTGAATCTCAGGGATATTCCTTTCTGGGCTGGCTTTGAACTGTGATCCTCAGATCTCAGCCTCCTGAGTAGCTAGGAGGACTGGCACGAGCCCATCAGCACCCAATCCGTTATCCCAGTTTTACAGGTCTGGAAAGTAGATTGGTGGGGCTCAAGTTCCTAACCCAGAAGTGATTTTAATGTGTAAATGATGGAAATGGGATTCCAACTCCGGTCTCTACTGATCTGAACACTTAAATTGCTGACATGGCTGAGTGGGAAGGTAGCCAGGTGGTTTGGTTATACAACTGATCCATTCCCAGGGTCTCTGTGTCCTAAGAGGTGCAGTCTTGAGATAGGAATCCCCATTGTTGGATGGGTTCACATGTAGCCAACAATAGATAGGGTTGGTAGCAAGCCCTTGACCTGGTAGCTAGCCTTGATCCTGTGTCTGGGGGCTTGATGGCTGTTGGAAAATCTTGTCTGGCTTTGGTTTGTGCAGCTGGGGCCTCCTAGCTCTTCTCCACAAGTCTCTTACTGTCCAGTGGTCTTCCTTCCCCCACCTCCCAAGTGCTGGGATTACATTGTATATGGCTGTGGAAGTAAGTAGTTCTTTTGGAATCAGGCAACATGTACCCTTTGCAGTGGGAGCTCCCGGAGCTGCCTATGCAAGTATGTTTTACGTTCTTAAATGCTAACTGAATTCTGAGTGCGTAGGCTTTTAGAAACCATTCTACACTCTAAATATGAAGTGTAAAAAAAAAGAAATCTTTACACAGAGACTCATGTGCAGGCCTGTTGCTCCAACATCATCATGGGAAATATAAAATATCTCCTATTTGTCTGTTAGTGGAAAATGAGGGGGAAATGATGGCCCGCCTAAATATTGGAATAATGGTAATTTCTTTTAACAATGGAGCCATTGAAAGCATAGATGTAGGTATACCAGAATGAAGTAAATTTTAGGATCTATTATAAAGAGATCCATATGTAACATGCTTGTATGAGACTGACATCTCATGCCTGTAAGGCTCAGATCCACCAAAACTCCAGAAGTAGAGCCTAGGCTCAGCTGGAGAGGAGGAAGCTGAGGGACAGAGCCTCAGTCTGGAGAGGAAGAAGTTGCAGGACAGAGCCTAGGCTCTGAGTTCAAGACCCAGTAACCACTCCGCCAAACACACATTTGTCTGAGTATGAGTCTCTATCTACGTATCTCTTTTTTATCTGTTTTTTGTTTTGTTTTGTTTTGTTTTGTTTTGCCAGTCCTGGGGCTTCAACTCAGGGCCTGGGCATTGTCCTTGGGCTTTCTCAAGGCTAGCACTCTACCCCTTGAGTCACAGCACCACCACTTTCTGTTTTCTCTGTGCATGTGGTACCAAGGGATTGAACCCAGAGCGTTGTACATGCTAGATAAGCACTCTACTACTAGGCCACACTCCCAGCCCCGTTATCTGCTTTTATATGTACACTTACATTTATTAAATGTACCTAAACTACATTGAGAAGCCTACTTTTAATAAATGCATTTCTGGCAAGATTTGTAAGACTAGTATTTTGAGGAACAGTTCTTCATTTGAAATGCTTTGGTTCTATTTAATTAAAAAAACACAACTATACACCTATGCTACTTAAAACAGTTTCTTTTAAAAAATTATAAATCATTGGATAAAAGCTTATTCTTTTAGCATCAAAGGAGTCAGCTGCACAAATGTACAGTGACTTGGGTTGGAGGTTAAAGTTAATTAACCAGGCAGAATCAGGTCCTTGACTAACCTGCAGCTGTTGGGCTTAAGGTTTGAATCTTTTTTTTAAGCCTCCAGATACAAAGACAGACCCCAACTGGTTCCATCTAAGTTCAGCTATTTTGAGTTGAATCTAAACAGAGAGGAGGAGGGCTCAAGTTGGGGGCACAGGGAGGGGTTTCTCATCTCTCAGCTACATTAATTCAGCACAGAGACATTTCTGATGCCTTACTCACTGCCTGTGGAGAAAGCTTGAAATAGCCTTGAGGGTATGAAAAGAGGGGAAAAGAAAGCAGTGTATCTTAAATATCCTGTAGATTTTAGGAGCAGAACAACTGTAATTTCCTTAATTCTTACATGAGCTCCGAATTCTTTCCTTTTTCTCATGCATAGGGCAAATAATTTTTCCCCCCAAGGCCATCCACTTGGTCAGCTGAGATTTGAGTCCCTGACCAGTGAGGTCTACACATCTTAGGATAGTTCTATCAGGCTAGGATTTGCAAGTTGATGCTTATCTGCAGTGGACATGATGGGGCCAGTTTAGGAGTGACGAGGTCCAGGGGACCCATCTTCTCATTCTTGTGAAGTAGGAAAAAGTAGTTTTGACAACAGTACATGCAGACATGAAGTCTAACAGGGGAGTCATATGAGTTTTGAGGATAGAGATGCTAGAGAAATTCCTTGTTTGCTTCAAAATCCTTTCCTCTGGAGGCCTTCAATCATTCATTTGTGTCTCATAGTCAGCATAAATGTTTTCTCCAGTCAGAAGGGAGCTTTTTAGAGTCAAACATTGTCCAGAAGCAGAGTGATGAAGATGCGGCCCTCTGTGTGAGTACTGGACCCATGCATCCAGCTTCCTGTTTCCATGCAGACATTGCTAATCACTCACCGAACATGTCCCTACTTGATGTGGAATGGAGCGTGCAATATTTCCCAGCACAGCCCCTCAGAGTTCTAGAATTAGGTAAACAGATTAGCATTGATAATGGAACCTGTCTGTTATGCAAGCAGTAAGTGCAGTGGTAAGCATACATCTGGGAGCCAGATGTTGAGATTTGAGAGGGAGGGGATGAGACAGAGACAGATAGAATAGTTTAATTCAGTGATTTTTAGTCCATGACTAGCTGCTCACAAGGGATGACAGGGTTGGGGAGTAAGGAGCTAAAGTTCTGGAAACTACCTGACTGTTAGTTAGTTAGTTAGTTAATTAATTTTCTGTTGGTCATGGGACTTGAAGTCTGGTCCTGGGCACTGTCCTTGAGCTCTTTTTCTTTTCAGGCTAGCACACTGCCATTCTGAGCCACAGTGCCACTTCTGGTTTTTAGGTGGTTAATTGGAGATAAGAGTTTCATAGACTTTTCTGCCCCTACTGGCTTTGAACCTTGATCCTCAGATCTCAGCTTCTTGAGTAGCTAGGAATGCAGGTATGAGCCACCAGCACCTGTTTTATTATTATTATTATTATTATTATTATTATTATTATTATTTATTTTTTTGTACTGGGATTAAATTCAGGGCCTTGTGCTTTCTAGGTAGGTGCTCTATTACTTGAGCCCTGTTCCCAGTCCCTTGGCTTTTAGTTTGGTTTTCAGATAGGTCTTGTATTTTCTCCCAGTTCAGCCTTGAACTGTCATCTTCCTACCTCTGCCTCCCAGGTGGTTGAGATTATAGGCAACTTTCAACAACCTTTCTTTTCTTTTTAAATCGGAGGCACTGAACAATCTATAGTCAAAATACATTTTTGTTTCACTCAAATACTTTTAAGAAGCTGTAGCTTCTTGAGAAAGTTTGAAATTCTCCATGGTGCACGCTCCTTTCTGTGTCCTCCAGAGAAGGTTGAGACATTTTCCTGGAAAGGTGATTTTGGCTCTAGTGAAGATGTCACCATCTGCTTGCCTGCCGGGCAGCTGGCCTGGCTGAAGGAGAGCTGGGGCTAGCTGCTTTGAGATCTGGGAGAGTAGGAGGTCCAGGGCACAGGTTGGGGAGGGGGATTGTTTGTGGCTCCCAAGGCTGTTCTTGGGTAGGGTCTTCCTTCCCCAGGCACCTGCTCAGTTGGGGAAGCCCCTCCAGCATCTCCCTCTGGCTCACTCTCGCTCCTGGCTTTCCTCCCCATCCTCTGTCAAGAGCTCCAGGCTGCCTGCCATTCCTGTTGGCACTGGCAGCAGCCAGAACAGTGCAGGCTTTCCTGGCAGCGGGGTCCATGACTGCTTCATTTCTCCTTCTGCTCTTTCACATTCTTCTGTCTTTTTCTCCATGGCCTGGTACCCAGCAGCCTGTGGCCAAAAAGGGCATTGATTACCTTTTTTTAAAAAAAAAATTTTTTTTTGCCAGTCCGGAGGCATGAGGCTTGAACTCAGGGCCTGAGCGCTGTCCTTGGGCTTTCTCAAGGCTAGTGCTCTACCTCTTGAGCCACAGCACCGTTTCTGTGTATGTGGTACTGAGGAATCGAACCCAGGTCTTTGTGCATGCCAGGCAAGCACTCTACCACTAGGCCAAACTCCCAGCCCTTACCATCTTACCTCCCCCCTTCTCTTCTCTCAGCCTTCACCCAGTAGGGATAGATTGCCCGCTTTCCCTCCCTCCCTTCAACAGGCAAGTAACAGACATGGGACGTGGGCTCTGACATTGCACAGGGCTCGAGTTTCCCCCTATCCCCATTTCAACCAACAAACCAACAGTAGTGCACACCTGAAATCCCAGCTCCATGTTGAAGCATAGACAGAGGAGGATTATGGTCCAAGGGCCCACTGAGCTGTCTTCTAGAGAGATCTTTCTATCAGCCAGGCCTTGGTGGCTGACATCTATAATTTCTGCTGCTCAGCAGGCAATGATTGGGAAGATGGCAGTCTAAGGCCCTCCTGGGCAGAAAAGAGCCTATTTTGACAGACAAGTGGTGTGTGTGTGTGTGTGTGTGTGTGTGTGTGTGTGTGTGTGTGTGTGTGTGTGTGCAAGCCTGTACGCACACACGTGTATGGTTTGTGCTTTTTCCATTATCGGCAAGTGCGATCTTGGCAGACATGGGAGGATGACATGCTAGATGATCAGGTAGAGAAAGCACCTTAAAGAGGAGCAGTACACACCAGCCAGCATTGATTGATTACTGATCAGTGCATCTGTAAATATCTCAGACCCAACACTTTGACCTAGGTGCTCTTATGATCTCATGTTACAGGTGACTGAAGTGAATTGATGAATGAACTTGTCACTACCGGTGCTTGAACTCAAGGCCTCACACTCATATTCCTGCCTGCTATCCCCAGCTGCATGGCTGGTGCTCTACCACTTGCCACACCCCTAACTTCTGGCTTTTTGATAGTTTATTGGAGGTAAGAGTCTCAGGGACTTTTCTGCCAGGACTGGCTTTGAACCGCCATCCTTAGATCTTAGACTTCTGAGTAGCTGAGATTACAGGTGTGAGTTATCAGAACTCTTGAGATGAAAAAAGGAATTGCAAGGAGAGTGACTTTTCTAGAACATGAGAATGCTTGGGAAGGGTCCTTCTCTTCCCTTGGCCTTTCCCTCAGGGAGATGTCCTTTGTCCCCTTACTGGCCTGGTTGCAGCCACAGTGGCCTTATAACATCCAAAACAGCAGTGGCACCCTCCTTGGAGCCAATTGGTGTAACCTCAGAGGGGTGTGCCTGCAGCGGACTGATTTCTAGTTCTATTCTTCTCCCCTGGAGATGGGGAGGTGTGGATGGAAAACAGCAGCTACAGCAACAAAAATCTGAGGCTGAAGCCCAAGGCTGGATTCAAAACCTTTAATTCAGAGTGAAAGACTTTAATCAGGCTATAACTTGGCTCCATTCCTAAATGCTACCATGTTAAAAAAGGAAAAGAAATAACAACAATAATAATTCAGAGAATGCAAATAATAGTCCAACCTAAAGCCAGGAATAGGTCAAAACAGCTGTAGTTTCTCTGGGAATGAAACATTCCACTCTTTAAATTATTGCAAGGAAATGTATCTTGTTTTCCCCAACTGAGCCTGGAAGTGAATTTTTAAAAAAAATCTATTACTGCTAGTTACTGATTCAGCAAGAGTTGCTTTATTGTTATTGTTGTTGTTTGCTTTTCTTTCCCTTTTCCTTTGCAAGCCACTGTCCACCTCCATCTTTTTCTGCCCTTTTTCTCCTGGGTGTACCAGAGGAACCTTCTAAGTAAAAAACAAAACTTCACTTTGTGTGTGTATGGCCAAGATTCAAATTTGCTATGATTCATTGGAAGGGGGGAGGGGCTGGCAGAATTGGAGGGAGAAAGGACCCATGGAGCCTCTCAGATGTAAATAATTCAGGGTTTGGAAGTGCTCATCTTTGGACGTATTGGAGCCATTGGGAGTGTGGACGGCTGGGAAGCAAAACTGCTGAGGCAAGCAGGAGAGAAGCAGAGTCACTGGCCTGGATTGGGTCAGCCAACAGAGCAGCTGCATGTGTTGGAGAAGCCAGCCCATGTGGGGCATGGCGGGGGGCCCAGATCTGGGGATCCCCGGACTCTCAGAACACATGAGGCTCAGTGTCAGGGGAGCCTCTTGTTACACAAAAAAAAAAAAATCTCAGGGAGGTGTAACACTCACAGCCTAAGAAAAGGGAACAGTGAAATCCTAAACAGTATTTAACAGGAATAAGTTAGTATGAGTGTATTCCTATTAATATACTATGAATGATATATTAATAACATTAATGACATAGTATAGCAATATATTCATGAGCTAAGGTTAATAGAGCTGATTCTAATTAGTATTAATAGAACTCTTACCACATACGAGGTTACTTTTCAAGTCAGGTAAGTATTCTCTCTCCTTTTTTGCTGGAATTTGAACTCAGGGCCTCATGTCTACTCAGCAAGCACTCTTCTGCTTAAGCAATGCCCCCAGCCCTCTTTTGGGGTTGATTATTTTTCAGATAGGGTTTTAATTTGAATCCTCCTACACAGCTGGGATTACATGTATGCGCTACCATACCTGATTTTTTTTCTTTGAGCCAGGTTCTCGGTCTATATCCCAGTCTGACCTTGAATTTGTGATCCTCCTGCTTCCTCTTTGTGAGTACTGGGATTCCATGAATTTGTGCCACTAAATCGCTGACATTGATTTCCTTTCCTTTCCTTTCCCCTCCCTCCCTCCTTCCCTCTTTCTTTTTTTATTTTTTCTTTCTTTCTCCTCTTCCTTCCCCTCCCCTCCCCTTCCCTCCCCCTCCCCTCTCCTCTCTCTCCCCCTCCCCTTCCCTCCCCTCCCTTCCCCTTCCCTTCCCTTCCTTCTTCTGCTAAACCAACCTTGAATTCCCCAGGACAAATCTGATTCAATCATGCTCTTTCATCCTTCTTCTAAATTACCAGATTCCACTGGCAAATATTTTTGAGCATGTTTACTTCTATGTTCTTTAGGAATATTGATCAGTAATTGCATTCACTGTCCAATAGGATAAGCCTGGATTACATGATGCTCCATGCAACTAAATCTAAATGGATTACATTATGATGTAAAATTGAAATTCCACTGCTTTGGATATTCCAGACACATCTGAAGTCAAATCCATGGATTAGAAGTCAAAACCAATAATATTGGATGGTACCAGCATGTCTATCATATTGGACAGCACAGAGAGCTTTCCCTGCAACCTAAGCTTTTGTATGTCTTTGAGCAGAGTTCAAACTTTGACGTTTATCTGTTGTCTTTTATCCTTAGTGTGGTGGTGGAGCTCTTTCCAGCCTTGGAAAAGAAACTCTGTGATGGATCATCTGACATCTGTTTTTTTTTCCCTACCCCTAAAAGTGTTCTTTAAATTCCCAGCCTAGGAGGGGGTCAGCTCAGTATTATGTAAAAGCAAGGTTTAGTTTCATTTAAAAAAGGGAAAGGTGTTTTAGTTTGGCCAGTTCTAGGCAGAACCCAGAAGTGCTCTTATAGGATGCATATTTCACAAACCAAGATTTATTCCAGAACAAAGCTCTAGCATAGCAAAGGTTTTGTCTGGCCAAGTGGGATCCATCCTTACTTTGCATGAGCAAACCTGCAGGTACAATATTTTACAAGGCACATCTCCTTTCAATAATTAAATACCTATGCCAGCATGTTGTAATTTCTAAGGACATAAAGATCACAGAGAAATAGAGCGCTTTATAGTCAAGCAAAGCTCAGGGAGGGTTGTAGATGGGGGGTGGTTTAGGGAGGGTTGTTAAAGAGGAGTATTCTGCTTAATGAGAATGAAAAGGAAATTGTAACTTGGTTCCAAATTGTTCACTGGGGTCAGGAGACATGGAGTAAGAAGGGCAGTGCTGAGATCTCAAGCCCAGCTGGGACTCCAGGATGGGCTCACATCACTGATTTTTTTTTTAACTCTGTGAAGGAAGGCTTTCTCTTGGACATCTTGTGTCAAATTGGAAAAGAGATTTTTGTAACGGACCCCTCCACCCACCATCAGAGGCTCTGTACGAATCATATCCCTGAGATGCTGCTGGGTTTAGACAAGCTAGGATTTCTAATGGTGGTTTTCCCTTTCAGTGACCTTGGGCAAACCAGTAACCTCTCTGACCCTCTCTTTCTTTTCAGGGAAACAGAACAACAAACCCCATTCTCTTAGTGTGAGATCTGTGGGCCAGCCCCACTACTACTCTCAAGAGCTCTTGCTATAACCGTGGCTGTGTGGGCCACTCTTTTGGGAGGAGTGTCATAGTCCCCCCAGCTGGGTGGTTGGGGGTGAGGGGTGCTTGAGGGGACTAATAGAGAGAGGGGAACATTTTCATCCTTCTCAGCCCCCATTCTTTTCTAAGTTAGGATGAAGTTTAGATCAAGGGCCAGGACCTTGACTCCCCCTGCCCCCATAATTGTGAGCGGTTAAAAGAGGTTCAGGCGAAAAATACAGGCAATGGTCACAAAGGAGTTGGAGACTCATTGCCACCAGGAAGTCAAACACCATTGCGGAGTGAGGTGCTCTCAGAAGGCAATCGGAGGAGGATGTGTTTGGACAAGCAGGGATTAAAAAGAAGGGTATCTTAGGAAAAATGGTAAACACCATTGAGCATTATGAAGGGTTGGCAGTGCAAAGTGTCTGTCGGACTGTGGGAGAGTAAGCAGGATGTCCTCATAATAGTCCCATATGTGCCTGTGGTCCAACTTGATTTAAAATTTTATGTCTACAGGAGAAATGCCAGAGTAAAGAAATCGCGGGGGAGGGGTGTTTCCAGACATCAGGGATACCCGTGTGGCTCCACAAACAGCGCACGCACCTTTTTACCCAGACAGTTCTATTAATATTGGATTTCTGCTATGATTATAAAACATCATCCGACACAAGCTGTGCGGTAACATTTCTCCCCCAGCAACCAGGGAGCCCGGAGAAGCTGGATTGTCATTTGCAGGAGACAAATGACAATAATCCCTAGAGATGGGATGTGCAGAAAAAGATATAATCCTATTAAGAGATTGCCATTGTGCACGTTGCCTCTTGTGGTCCCAAGTGCAGATGCAGGAAGGAGACAAGGGGGCCTGTAACAGCTATAGGAAGGAGCTCTCCCTGCAGTTGGCAGTGACAGCGCCCTGCCATTTCTGAACAAGGGTCCTTGGGGTATCGGATCACAGTAAATGACTGAGGGGAAATGTACTCAAGAAAGGTGATAGACCTGAACAACTGGAGTTTCACTTCTGAAGGACCTGGAGGAAGCCTGGCCATGACTCAATTTTTTTCATATATTTTTATTGTAATTAATAGAAGGGTTACATTATATTCATCAGATAGAAGGTACATTACTTCATAAATGTTGATACCCTTTCTCATGTCATGGTTCCCATTTCCCTCCCCCTCTCCCCATACATCTTGATTTTCCCCCTTCCCTCTCCTATTTCAATTAAGCGTATATAAAATATATCAGATAACAAGGTGAAATATTGTAACAATATGAGATAAAGGGACAGCAAAAGGACAACAATCACTCATTATATGGCTTCTGTTTCTATATCCTAGAGATCCTTTCATTTAGCATCATACTGTATGGCCTTATGTATCTAGGTTTTGCTCTATTGTGAACCTCTCCTAGGAGAGCCCAAGGTTTCTACTGATTATTGTAAATGAGGGAAACCATTGAGCCTATGTTCCTTTGAGTCTGGCTTCCTTCACTTAATATGATTTTTTTCTAAGTCTTTCCATTTCCTTACAAATGGGTGATGTCATTCTTTCTGAGAGCACCATAGAATTCCATTGTGTATAAATACCACATCTTGTTGATCCACTCATCAACTGAGGGACATCTGGGTTGGTTCCATATCTTTGCTATGGTGAATAGTGCTGCAATGAACATTGTTGTGCTAGTGGATTTAGTAGGTCCTTGTTTCTGGACGATTGGTAAATGCCAAGTAGTGGAATTGCTGGGTCATAGGGGAGCTCTATATTTAGTCTTTTGAGGAACTGCCATACTGCTTTCCATAGAGGTTGAACAAGTTTGCACTCCCACCAACAGTGTAGTAGTGATCCCTCCTGTCCACCTCCCCTCCAGCATCTGTTATTATTAGATTTCTTGATCCTAGCCATTCTAAATGGAGTGAGGTGGAATCTTAAAGTTGTTTTGATTTGCATTTCTTTTATGACCAGAGATGCCATGACTCAAGTTTTACACTCTTAGAGCAAACCCTGTAACTTCATTGGGTTGAGGACCAGGTAGTTGGAGTTCTAAGTATGTGTGAGATCCATCAATCGGTAAAGGATAAACTATTATTATTATTATTATTATTATTATTATTATTATTATTATTTTATTATTATTTGTGCCAGTACTGGGCCTTGAACTCAGGGCCTGGGCACTGTTCCTGAGCTGCTTTTTTTTTTAAATTGTTGAAGGCTAGCATTCTACCACTTGAGTCACAGCTCCACTTCCAGGTTTTTGTTGGTTAATTGGAGATAAGAGCTTCATGGACTTTCCAGACCATGATCCTCATATCTCAGGCTGGCTTTGAACCATGATCCTCATATCTCAGCTTCCTGAGTAGCTAGGATTACAGGGGTAAGCCTCCAGCATGGGGCTTAAGGTCTCTATTTGAGTGATGAAAATGAAACCCTTTAATTCATGCTATGTTTTAATGGGAAATGGAAGGGAGTGAATATTCAATTTATGACCCCAGGAAATGAGCACACGTGCACATGCAGATTTTAGTATTTAACAGTGAAGATTAAGACATTCACTGGCCCCCAAGCAATCACTTTGGATTATTTCATGCTCCATGCTTGCTACTCAGTAAGATACCAGCATGGTGTAGAAGAAGAGACATGAGTTTTAATAGTAGAGACATGTGGTGGGTTCAAGCCTAAGCACAACCATTTTCCAACTCTGGGACCTTGGGTAACTTCCTTAAACTCTTGCAACTTTGCTATTCTCATTTGTGCACTAGAGATACTATTCTCTGAAAAGTAGTAAAATATTAAATATTCAAGTAAATTATGATCAAAAAGAGTTACTTGTTTTTTGTCTTGGTGAAGGTTGACACCTCTTAGTTTACCTCTTAGGATCTCTTTCCTTCCCTTTCGGTTAATACTACTTTGATGATGGTGATAGTTGCTGCTGTTGTTATTATTACTATTATTTTAGTCCAGGTGGTTTGGATAGAGATCAATCTGATCCACAGGCAGATAGATATACCAATCCAGTCCATTTCTCTGCATCTATGGGATTGGTCCAGGGAGGTCATGTGATCAAAGATGGCCAATATGACCCCACTGTCTTTCTGGTTTCTAGAAGGAAAAGCTCTATGGCTCTTCTGGGTGCTGAAACTATATAAGAATATCCCTCGAGGGAGTGGTGCTGTGGCTCAAGTGGTAGAGCACTATCCTTGAGCACAAAGAGGCTCAGGGACAGAGCCCAGGCCCTGAGTTCAAGCCCCAGAACCAGCAAAATTGAACTCAAAATTGAGTTTGGGGCTTGAACTCAGGACCCTGCAGTTGTTATGCAAACACTCTACTGGAGTGACATCCCCAGTCTTTATTTAGAATTACTATGCTTTGAGATTTGCAATAGAGCAAAACCTTGATACATAAGGCCATATAGTATGAAGCTAATTGAAAGGACCTCCAGGATATTGAAACAAAAGCCATATAACGAATAATTGTTGTCCTTAATGTACTATGTTGTCTCTCATCTCCTTTGCTGTCCCTTGGTTATCTCATATTGTTATAGTATCTCACTTTGTTATCTGATATATTGAATTTATTTGTATTTGGTTATTTGATAGGGAAGGGGGGAAAACCAAGACAGGTGGGGGGTAGGGAAATGGGTACCAAGACATGTGAAAGGGTATCAATGTACGTGAATTAATGCACCTTCTATCTGGCAAATATCATGTAACCCTTTTACTAATTACAATAAAAAAATGCAAAAAAAAGAATTGCTATGCTTTCCCATGGAATCTTTACAACCTCTAACTAGACTTGCAGAGCTATTTCACCAACACGGAGTTGCCTCATGGTTCTGTTCGGGGCTTAGGTCTTTTATTATTTATGTAACAGTTCCCCTACATTATAGTTCTGTTTGACATGCTCAAGTCACTTCCTGTCTCTGACTGGACGCTGAGAGCTGGAGGGCCTCAAGCAGGATTAGATGGGCATGGTTCTGTGGGTGGGTATTATCTTCACTTTACACAGGAGCAGAGATGTTCAGACAACCCTTTGCAAACTGTCAACTGTCATGGAGCCTTGTTGGAGTAGAAATAGATATTGAACTCAGGTCTTTGGGACTACAGAGATCTTCAGGATTTGGCTGTGTATGTGTATGTGTAATTATATATATGTATATATATATATATAATTTTTTTCAAAGGATTCGGCTAAGAACAAAAATCCCTTTTGAGAAGGAGGAAATCTTTTCAATGTGGAGAAGTATCTTAAAAGGTTCTATATCTGGGTCCTTTCAAACTTGAAATTTATATGCAAGGAATAAAACCAGACGAGAATGGATGGTGTTGGGATGAAACGAACAGGTTTGTGTCTTTTCTGAGCTGATTTGTCTCAGTAAATCCCCAGAAAATATCGCTTGTCTCATTTTCCCTTCAAGCCTTTTGTCTGAGTTTCAGCTGAGAAGATTTTTTCCCCCTCTCTCGTTCTTTGTAAATTCTCTTGATTTTGGTTATATAACAGGAGCAAACAATTGCCTTTACTGAACAAAAGTCTCAAATGAATAGCTATCAATGGTAATACTAGTAATTAACAGTTTTTTTCTCTGTCGTGCCTGCCCGAAACTGCTTTTATTGATTTATTTTGACTCTGTTCCATATAGGACAATTTTCCAGCTTGCACAAACATATGCTTATCTTCTTTTGGGCCCAACTATCTTGGACTCTATTTCAAAAAGAGCGTTAACTCTTCAGGACAGAGCTGACAGCAGACCAGAGGAAAGGAATTGGGGTGCCTCAAATGAACTGTACACTGGGAAAGATTATCAATGAGTGTGAAACATAGAGCACCTCTTAGTTTGAAGTTTGACATCCTGGCTTTCCTTTCTGAATGAAATTGGAAATTACACAGAATTGGGGGTGAGCGTGGTGGAGGGTGGCAAGATGGAGGGGTCCATCCAAACAAAAAAAGCCAAGGTCAGAGGGGAGAAACAGTGCAAAGAAAGAACCAGTTGGCTACTGGCAGCTCGCGCTTACTCAGGAGGCTGAACTCAGAGGATTGTGTTATGAGCCCAATCCAGACTAAAAAGCCCGTGAGACTCCATCTTCAAAATATTCAGGAAGAAGTCAGGCTGGAGGCTTAGCTTGAGTTGGAGTGTCAGTCAAACAAGCAAGTGAAGTGAGTCCAAGGCCCTGAGTTTAAACCCTGGTTCTAAATAAAGAAACAAATAACAAAGTAAACAAATAGGCAAGGGCAGGGGAGGAAAAACCAGTCATCAATTCTCCCTTTCTCTCTGCTCTCCTGAGGTCAATCTCAGTTATATGAGTGTCTTTCTTGCAATCCAAGTGAAAAGGTAATTCATGGTACTGAAAAGAGAATTCATTGTGTTATTGAGTTTCTTAAACCCCAGAATTGAACCTTTTATAAAATTAGAGGTGAGAAAATGAAATGACACAGGAATAGCATCCCCCTCAATATATTTGAAACCCCACTGGACATAATCATAGTATGGAATATACAACTTTGTGATCTATTTTTTCAAATCAATAACTTTTCTTCAATGCTTGCACATATATACTCAGTCTTCTTGACTGAGTTGTATTTCATTGGATGGATGCATAGAGCATGCTTAACTAATCACAGTCACCTAGTGTTGGCTATTGGTTCCTTTTTTAGTTTTCTTTTTTTTTGGCCAGTCCTGGGCCTGGGCATTGTCCTTGAGCTTTCTCAAGGCTAATGCTCTACCACTTGAGTCATAGCACCATTTCTGGCCTTTTCTATGTATGTGGAATCAAACCCAGGGCTTCATGCATGCTAGGCAAGCACTCTACCACTAGGTGGCTGTCTTCTTGAGGGCTCTTCTGTCCTGCAGGCAGATGCTCAGGGTGAAGGACGAGCTGGCAGCGTCCAGAGTGAACGTCCCTGGAAGTCACCCAGCAGCAGATGGAGCTAGTGGATAAATGCAGCCTTGCAGGTGTGGAGTAATTCTAGGGTGCTGGCTCTATGGTGCTGAGTGGAACCCAACCTAGAGCAGAACCATTCCTTCCATGGCCTGCCTTCTGCAGTGGAATTTTACTACATGCTCTTGGAAGCTGGGCTAGCACTTAGACTCAGCAGCTGGAGGGTTCGCTGAGGCCATACACAGCCAACACTCCCACCCCCTCATGACCACAGAGCTAGTGTCAGGAGACAGACGTCCACAGACGGCCGTGCATAAATCTTGCCCACAATGTATTCCTGTGGATGGCAGGATCAGACGGTGGGCACTTGACAGCCAGCTGGCAGTAGTATTGGTACCCTGGAAGTGTCAGCAGGCTTAATTACCAGCCCTTGTGCCAATTCCAGGACAAACCACCAGCCGTCTCCTCACCCCTGCCACTGCTACCGCTCCACAAATCCCTGAGGCGACATCAATAATTCATCTGAGAACCAAAAAGTTCCAGGCCTCTGACACTGTTGTCTTCCAGCCTGGTCCTACCTTCTGGGCCTCGCCTGGTGTCCCTGTCTTCTCAAACGTCAGGTGTGGTGTGAGGTGAAGAACGATCTGCGGGGTGGACACGTGTTGTCATTTTCTGAGGAAACAAGTATTAGAGACAGGGATTAAATGCTCCTAATTAGAGGTCTTTCTTGCCAAGCTTCTTCAGGAGAAAAAAAGAATTTTCTCCTCAGTTGATGTGCTATCCTTATGGAGACCTTGGGGGAGGGGCAGAGGGTGGGTATGTGGAATTCATATCTGGGAGCAGGTGGCCATATCAGAAATAATGGCTCGAGGTACTGGGAAAATGTAATCAATATTTACCTGCTGAGAAGTCCCAAGAGGAGAAGGAAATGGACTCCTTCCCTACGGCACAGATTTCATTCTGGTGTCCTGCTTTCTTTGTGTATTTGGCAGCAGGGGAAAAGTGCATGATTTTTTTTTTCTGGTGGTGGTGGGGAGAGTGTTGGGATTGGTGGAATTATTCCATCATCAGCCTGCACACAATAATCCATTATTCAAGCATGACAAACTTAAAATACTCAGTCTGGTCTCCTGGTATCTGCCTGGTTTCTTATTTGTGTCCAAATGAATGCAACCCATGACATACTTTTTAAAAATATTATGATTCTCTCTCTCTTTCTCTCTCTCTCTCTCTTCCTCCCTCCCTCCATCCTCCCTGCTATCTTTTGTCTAGAACAATCATTATCAACATTAGGCTTCATTATCTGTGTCGTCAGCTCTGGAGAACAAGAAACTTATGTGGGTTGGTAATGTTTCTCTAGACTTCATTTTAAAAACAACAACAACACACACACACACAAACAAAAAAAAACCAACAAAGCTAGACTTGTGACAAAACAAAAGTTCTCTAAAACTCCAATGTAATATAATTTAATTCATTCTTTCCCTGCAGAAGTGTAGCAGCCGGAGTTTCTGTGGCACAAGAGACGACAGAAAAGGTGGCTGATGGCATTAGGCAGAAAAGAAATCTAAAGGTGAGGAACAGAGGAAGCAAGGCCATGCTTGGGGAATCAAGTAGCCGGAGATGTCGCTGCTGGTCCAGTGTCTTAGAATCCACTATATTGCTGAAGGCAATCTCTCATCATACTCTCCAGTTGGATTCCAGGTCCTGAAGAATTGCTGCTATTTCCGCACAGGTGTTGAGGCCAGCCAGACACCCAGCCCCTGTCCCCCACCCTCCACCATGTGATTGCATTTGGCAGGGGTCTGAGGACATTAGTATTCTCATAAGGACCCTAGGGTTGCCTTCTACCATCCAAGCAGGTCCCTGTCCCCTGTGGGAGTCTGCTCAGAACTCATTCAGATCACTGCTTTCTCCAGGGTCCCCAGGAAGAGGAGGGCTACAATGTCTATGAGGTGGATTGCTGGTTGATGGTTCCCCTCGATGCCTGCTCTTCACACACTGAGAAATGGACAACCCAAGGTGATTGCGTGTCAGGACGCAGTGTCAACGGAACCACCGTGGTCTGGCCTGTGGTTCGGGGCATGGTCTCTGCAGTCGAGTCAGCATCAGCTGAGATGCTGTCTAGACCCTGGCACACCTGGCAGCTGGGTGCGAATGGAGGAAAAGAGCAGAGATGTCAGGTAAGGTGCAAGATACCCGGTTAGATCTGAACTGTAGATAGACTGTGAATCATTTTGCCAAAAGAAGTCTGTTTCATGCAATATTTAGATCCTACTTGCCCTCAAAGAAAAAAAAAGAATCGTTGGTTGTCTGAAATTTAAACATCCTTAGGCACCCGGCATTTATGTGTATCCCAGAAGTTTCAGGGCTTGCTTTGTCTCTGCCCGCTCTTGTCTTTATAGGAGGCTTCTTCTTCATCATCTCGCTCAGATGGGAAATCAGAAGTCATAAAAGGCTTGAGGGGGAAAAGAAAAGGACAAGAATTTTAATGTCCCTACAGCATGAACTCTATTTAGGTTCAGTGATGTGGAACAAGAGTCTTTTCCTATTTTCCTCTCTTTACTGGTGTCCTGTACCAAGACTCAAGATGGACCCAGAAACCATCACTTCCATTCCAAGGATGTTTGTGGGACATTTCTTTCTGATGTAGAAAGAAGGTAGTCTAACGGGCCCGTTGGACAGGTATGCATTCTGTAATTCAGCAGGTAGCTTATGGTTCAAAACCATCCTGGGCAGGAAGTACCTGAGACTTTTTTTTTTGCCAGTCATGGGGCTTGAACTCAGGGCCTGAGCACTGTCCTTAGTCTTTTTCTCTTTTTTTTGCCAGTCCTGGGTTTGAGCTCAGGGCCTGAGCACTGTCCTTGGACTTTCTCAAGGCTAGAGCTCTACCACTTGAGCCTCAGCACCACTTCGGCTTTTTTCTATATGTGGTACCGAGGAACTGAACCCGGGTCTTCATGCATGCTAGGCAAGCACTTTAACCACTAGGCCAAACTCCTGGCCCATCCTTAGTCTTTTTCTCAAGGCTAGTGCTCTACCACTTGAGTTACAGCACCACTTCCAGCTTTTTTCTATGTATGTATTACTGAGGAATCGAACCTGGGTCTTCATGCATGCTAGGCAAGCACTCTACCGGTAGGCCAAACTCCCGGCCCCGTACCTGACACTCTTATTTCCAATTAACTACTGAAAAAAAAGCCAAAAGTAGATCTGTGGCTCAAGTGGTAGAGCATTAGCCTTGAGCAAAAAAAAAAAAAAAGGAAAAAGCTTAGGGACAGTGCCCAAGCCTGAGTTCAAGTCTCAACACACAACACAACACACACAGGAGAATATTAGATAATTCCTTAAGCTTACTCTCCAAACAAAAACTAGCTCCTATGTAGCCAACCAAGGGGTCCTTAAAAGAGTATAGTAGGAAGTAGAGAGAGATTTACTACAGAGGGGAGAGACGACACAGGATAACTTCAGTAGAGAGAGAATGAAATAGAAAAATGGAGGGGGAACAGGACGGGGGCGAGAGAGAGGAAGAAGAGAGAGGGAGGGAGAGAAGCTTCAAGTAACGGAAGGGTGCAAGGATGGAATTCGTGACCATGTGAAGGTCACAGGCCCCACATGCTCTTTGAAAGGAAAAACAATGGCTTTATTGAAGGTTGGAGACAAGAGCATACCAAAAGACCTGTCTGTCCATTGGCCAGGAGTGATGGCTTTTTCATCTGATTGGCCAGGGCAGGGGAACTAGAGGTGTGGGTTGTTTACAAGCAGAGTCTTGGTAGAATCAACCCCACCTGGTCCCAGTCCAGGTGCAAGGGTTAAAGAGTTCTGATCCACTGCGAAGCCCGCTGATGGCGGCATGCTTCTTCTCTTCTACCTGGGCTGTGCTTGCTCCTCAGCTTCTTCTTGACAGGGTATTTTAGATTAGACTCGAAGGTTCTACAGGTGCACCCCAAGAAAGAGCTCTCCTACAGATCTCCAGGAACAGGGAAGTTGCTGTTTGATGGCTGGGTTTCAAAGCCTTTCGCCCTCATGTTGATTTTTTTTTTCACAGCTGCAAGGCAGTCTGTAAGCCCTGCCCTTTTACATGACAACGCCCTTGCATTTCTAGATGGAAGAAGAGTGGCTGAAGGGTTGGGGGTACCTCACGTCTCTGGCCTTTCCCTTCGTCATGCAGCCTCAAAGTGAACTCCATCAGCCAGCCATCAAGGGGATGATGTCTCTGCAGCAGCAGACTCTTCTCCAGTCACGCGGCTGTCTGGACACGGGGTCCACAAGCTGCAGACCAGGTAAGCTGGGCCTAAACCACAGGAACTATGAGGTGACTCACCAGTGTCTGGTATGTTGGAAATGTGCTTTGGCAACTGAAAAGCAATGCCATCCCCTGCCTGTAAAGAGCATCCTGGGAAGTAGTTTTGGGGTAACCTTCAGTCTTTTGCTACCCATTCCTCTGCTGTTTTCTGTACAAGGCTGACCTCAGGGACTTGAAGGCCACAAAGATAGATTTTTTAAAAATATGGAATGATTATCAGGGTTTTCTTCTTGTTTTCATTTTTTTTGGTGTTGAGAGCTCAACTCAAGACCTAGGCAAATGTTTTAAATTTAGATCAAGAATTTGAGAAATTGAGAACAGAGTGTGGTACAGAAAATAATGTTTGCTTGCTGTCCTTTTGTGTCTTTTGAGACAGTGAATTTGAGGTTCTCTGCCTCAGCCTCTCAAGTTCTGGGCTTACAGGTGTGCAAGATCATGCCCAACTCATAGAAAACACTTGGATTGAGGCAAAAGGCACAACCTGGAGTCACTCGGCGTCAGATAGAATTTACTGTTTAGTAGCATTGGCCGTGTCAGAGCTCACACTTAATGTCAGCCATTTACCACCTAATATTTCAGTCAACAGTTGATTTGCCTACACTAAAAAAATTGCGTGATTTAAATACATATTTGTAGCCGTTATATTTTTATTGTAACTTTATTATAATCTTTCACTCGTTGTACAAAGGAGTTTCACTTCCACATGTCAGTTTATGAGCACATGCATCTTGATCAGCGTCAGTCCTTTCATCGTTCTCAGTAGAAGAGATAAAAAAAAATTGCAATATAGTTTTGGCTTACGATGAATCCCTTTTGAGACTGTGTTTGGGTATCTATTTCTTCTGGAACTAGACCTACCTCCCAACGACAGGGGTGAATACACATCTCAAATAGGGCCAATTCTTTCTCTCCCACCATCCAACTCATCTTCCTTCTCTTTCTTCTCCCTCTACCTATCTCTCCTTCCTTCTTTGTTGTTGTTGTCATGGTCCTTGTCCTCCTCCTCCTCTCCCCTCCTCCTCCCCCTCCCTCCTCCTCCCCCTCCCCCTTCCTCCCCCTCCCCTCCCTCCTCCTCCCCCCTCCCCCTCTCTCTTTCCTCCCCCTCCCTCCTTCCTCCCCCTCCCTCTTTCCTCCTCTCCCCCTCCCTCCCCTCCCCCTCCCTCCTTCCTCCTCCTCCCTCCTTCTTCCTCCTTCTTCCTCTTCCCTCCTTCTTCCTCCTCCCTCCTCCTCCCTTTCCTCCTCCCTCCTCCCATTTCTAAGTAGTGGCCTGAAGGGAAACACAGGCATGTAGAGTCTATCTGTGGTCTTGTGCAGACAGACCAAAGCAGAGTGGGGGCCTTCTTGATTGTTGAGCTCCTAGTGTTGCCAGCACCCAAGGTCCTCACATGTGCAGTAGTTGGGACAAGGTTACCTTGCAGAGGTGCCCAGGCCGTCATGGAGAATTGAGAAAGAGATGAGCGGGGTGGGGTTTACAGTCTTTCCGTGTATCCTATCTGCTGTTTGAAATGAAGGCTGTTGGTGGTGTGACCCACTATTTTCTTTCGTTCTTCAGCTTTAAGGAGATGCGGTTGATGTAATAGCTTGTGTACGTTTTCACGTGTGTCATTAGAGGATGTTCCTTGAGTCACCACCAATACCGTGAATAGATCCACAGCATCCCAGCGTGTACTGGAGCCCCTTTGAGGCCTTTCTCTTCATTGCCCTCTAAACCCCAGGCAACCACCGATCTGTTTCCGTCACAAGTAATTTTTATTTTCTAGTATTTTGTGTCCAGGGAACTCTACAATATGTATTCTGTGTTTTGGTCTGGCTTGTTTAATTCAGCATAATAATTTGAAGATATGTTTCTGTTGATCCTCACATCAATAGTCCAGTAGTTCATGATTGATCCATTTGTCTGTTGTTGGGTGGTTTCTCCCCCCCCCAACTTTCAATTTCTGACTGAAAATGATGAGTAATAGTGTCTTGTACATTTGGCTATATATCTTTTTGTGGACATAGACTTTCATAGTCTTTCTCTTAAAAGTACAAGGGCATGGGAAAGCTGGTTACATGGCAAATGTATGCTTTTAAAGAAACTACTAAGCCATTTTCTTGTCTGTTGCCTTTCTCTCTGTCTCCTTTTATTTCTCTCTCTTCCTCTATTTTTCTCTTGATTTCTTTCTCCCTCTCTTTGCCTCACTTTGTTTTCTCTTCCCTTCCTCCCTCTCCCTCTCTTCCTTCCCTTCCACCTTTCTCCTCTCTCTTTCTGTCTTTCTTCTGTGCTGGCACAAGGGCTTGAACTCAAGGCCTGGGCACTGTCCCTGAGATTTTTCACTCAAGGCTGGCATTCTACCACTTAAATCACAGCTCCACTTGTGGCTTTTTGAATAGTTAATTGGAGATGAGTCTCATAGACTTTTCCTGCTTGGGCTGGCTTCAAACCAAGATCCTCAGGTCTCAGCCTCTCTGTAGCTCAGATTACATATCTGAGCCCCCAGCCATCTTCCTGCTCTTACACAGCACGATCAATCTTTCCCTTCCTTACTTTTGGTTCAAATCAGTTCTAGTTATGTTTCTTGCAACCCAAGAGTCACGGTAAGTATGGAAGACACTGCTTTGGGGAAATTTATTTGTAGGATTGGGAATCTGCATATTATCAAATAATATTTACTTAGAACAAATAATGCTCAGAAGAAGCCATGTGAAGGCTTGAGCCATACCTAACATGATTTAATCTGATCAGCTCAGGACCAATGATTTTAAACCCTCACACTGGGAGAAATTGCAACCCAAACAGCCCATAAATACTATCATTTATCATCTGATCTCATTCCTTGTTATTCCTGAGAGCAAATGGGATTCACAAACTGAGAGAAGACTAATGGTTGATGTGGTTAATTTGAGCAGTGCTTTTTTTTTAAATTCTCTAATGAGTTAATAAGAATTTAATAAGAAGTTTATAATTGTTGCCAAGATGCCTGTGAGGTAGGGAAATGTTCTGCCAGGGGCAGAATATTTGAACCAAGTGATGCAAAGACAAAAGTGGCAGCGTGCCCGAGTTAATGTGGGGCTTTGCCACGTCTAAGGCCACCTCTGGCTGAAGAGCAGGTGAAAGAAGAACAACAGAGGGACTAAGAAGCATGGCTCCAGGCTAGATGGCTTTCTTGAATTCTGATGCGGGCTCCTATCATCTTGTGACCTTGCCCTTGCCCTTGACCACAGGCTTGCCGCTTCCCTGTGCCACAGTTTCCTACAAAGCAGAGATACCCAAGCATGTTCCCTGTTGATTAAGTTCTCATTGCTGGGACAAACAACAGAGAAAACTACCTAAGAGAAAAGGCATTTGCTCTGTGCTTAAGGTCATTCTGGTAGGAATGGTGCAGGAAAGATCAAAGCAAGTTATGTCCTGGTGGCCAAAGAGGAGAGGGGAGGGATTGAGAGGATGAGGAAGAGAAGGGAGGGAGAAGGAGAAAGTTTGCTTGAGGTGGCTTCCTTTCCCTTTTTCCTCTTACCCTGATTAGGCCCTGGGAGGATTCTGCTCACTTTCAGAGAGATTTCTACCCCTTCATTGGGTCTTCCCTTCAGTTATTGCTCTCAGGAAAGGACTCAGACACACCCCAAGGTGGCCTTTCCTAACTTCCTAGGTTT
This sequence comes from Megascapheus bottae, assembly GCF_031878675.1. Lineage (NCBI taxonomy): Eukaryota > Metazoa > Chordata > Mammalia > Rodentia > Geomyidae > Megascapheus > Megascapheus bottae. Next base: position 536,701 of record NW_028327559.1, on the reverse strand, counting down.
CCCCCAAGCCAATCAGGATGCCATTCAAGACTAACCATCACACTGCCTCTGCTGTGCTTCTCTCTCTCCCTCTCTCCCTCTCTCCCTCTCTCCCTCCCCCCTCCCTCTCCCTCCCTCTCCCTCCCTCTCCCTCCCTCTCCCTCCTTCTCCCTCCCTCCCCCTCCCTCCCCCTTCTCCATCCTCTCCCCCCCTCCTCTGTGTGTGTGTGTGTGTGTGTGTGTGTGTGTGTGTGTGTGTGTCCTGGGCTTGAACTCACGGTTTGGGTGCTGTCCTTGAGCTTTTTTACTCAAGGCTAGCACTTGAGCCACATCTCCTCTTCTGGCTTTTTTTTCTTATTATGGCTAATTGGAGATAAGAGTCTCACAGACTTTCCTACCTGGGCTGGCTTTGAACCATGATCCTCAGACCACAGCCTCCTGAGTGGCTGGGATGAGAGCTATCGGTTTCTCTCAGGGTTCTTTAGAAGATAAAATGGGTTGATAGTCAGGGGTGCAGGGGACGCCAACAGCAGTCAACACAGTTAGCAAATGTTCATCCACAGTTTTATCACAACGACTGTTGGTAGGTTCATCATGCATAGCATTCTCCCCAGTTGAGTGCAGGAAATTCACTTTTCCCATTTCTCACTTAGATGTTTCGGACAGTCTGCTTTAAAACAATGGATCATCATTTTCATTACTGATGAGAATCTGGGGGTTCAGTAACATGAACAAGTGGCCAACTGATGGAGCCAGTTTTCCAACCCAGAATAGCGGGTCCCTAACGGACATGCTTTCTTCTATGTACTGTTTTGAAGCTGTCCTAGACTCCAGGGACTCCAAGGTCAGCTTAGAGCTGTCTTGCGCTTAGATGCAGGAGAGAAAGAGCTCTTCCACAGGAATGAATGCTCAGGATTTCTATCAGTTCTCCTAAGATCCAGATGGGACCTGAGGGCTTTGGGTGAAGAAGGCCTTGTGAGCCTTTTCTGTCTTAGGGCAAAGCCAAGGGAGCCCACCATATCCTGTAGGCCAGGGGGTCATTTCCCAGCATGTAGCTTTTCCTTCTCACTGCAGCTCTGTGAGGCCTGGGATAGGAAATGTTGGCAGGTATCTCTGAAGCCATGGGCCCTCAAGTGTGGTCAACCTCACTACTCAGGTGTCTCGTGACTCAGAGGAAACCGGTATGCCTGTGAGTGCATGCCACCACTCGAGCTCAGGGCCTGGGTGCTGTCCCTGAGCTTTTTTTGCTCAAGGCTAGCATCAATGTCAACTGAGCCACAGCGCTCCTTTTGGTCTTTTAGAGGGGGCAGTAGTTAATTGGTGAATCTCAGGGATATTCCTTTCTGGGCTGGCTTTGAACTGTGATCCTCAGATCTCAGCCTCCTGAGTAGCTAGGAGGACTGGCACGAGCCCATCAGCACCCAATCCGTTATCCCAGTTTTACAGGTCTGGAAAGTAGATTGGTGGGGCTCAAGTTCCTAACCCAGAAGTGATTTTAATGTGTAAATGATGGAAATGGGATTCCAACTCCAGTCTCTACTGATCTGAACACTTAAATTGCTGACATGGCTGAGTGGGAAGGTAGCCAGGTGGTTTGGTTATACAACTGATCCATTCCCAGGGTCTCTGTGTCCTAAGAGGTGCAGTTTTCCACGTTGGGTGGTTAGACAGATGAATTAGTTGGGTGATCCATTCCTGTTAGTAGTGGAACAGTCTCTGGGTAGCACATTCCTCAGGTTCTGGGGTGATTTTGCTTCTTCCTTCCTTGTCATGCTCAGCTCAAGGGCTGTAGACTCATGTTATAATTCTCTGTCTTCCTTCCTGGCTAGCCCGGCTCTGGCTGCATCTGCTTTGATATGCGTTCCTGGTTTGATCTCTTATTTATGAGAGGCAGTTTTCACAGACAAAACAGAGAAGCAGGCCTTTCCATTCCAGCAGCAAATGTTTGCCTCACTTCTGGAGCAGGAGGCAGGCAGCCATGGCTTGACTGCTCTGTACCCGCACCTGAGACCAGGGCCAGAATCTGGACACTGGGTGGGGACATTTAGCTCATCGCCGTATTTTGCACCCACTGCACAAATGGGCCGTGTATTTACACCCAGGCTCGGCTCGGCCTCGGGGAGACCCAATGCTTTCCCTCCCCTGCACCACCTATTAATATATCGAAACACTAACCCACTGTGTGGTGGTGTTGAGAGATCAGACTTTGCTGGAGTCATGACAGGATAATGAAATTACAAGGGTGGGGACCCTCCTGACAGATCAGTGACCTGTAAAAAGAGAAAGGGAGATTAGACTTCCCCTTTCCTCTACCTGTGAAGAAAGAGATAACGAGAAAGCACCAAGGACTCCATACAGAAAGAGCTCTCACCAGAGGGCAGCCAAGCTGGATAACCTGGGTGCCAGACTTTCAGCTCCTCTGAATGTAAGAGAGAGATGTTTGTTACTTTTCACCGTATGGCATTTTGTTCAAGGACAAATGAAGATAGATTGCTCTTTGTCCAGAGAAGCCAATCTAGATTGCTGGATCCACTTTGAGTTTGCTAATGTAGATGGGCAGTTAGCAACTCCAGCAGAATGAAGCCTAAACTGAATGGAGGTGGCTGTGAGCCGTTTGAGTTTAGGTGGTTTGGGAAATATAACTTGAAAGGACAGGCATGTCTGGAGAGTGCTGTCTCCCTTACTGGTTTTGGCATATTTAAGTTAGGGAATCCTCAATTTACTTTGAAATTAGTTCTTTTGAAAAACATATCCTACAAAGTTGATGTAATGGTATATTTTATGTTATATGAACTTCAATTTTAAAATGTAGTAATCAACCAAATTAATCTATTAGGGTCTAGATTTATGTATTAATATGTTAATCAATTAATGTATTTACTAATCTACAGATATAAATCTATAAATCTGTCTACAGAAGTATAATCTATACACAGTACATGCATTTATATATAATATATTTAGTGTATATATTACAGCATATACAATCCAGTAATATACACTATACTATTTATATACTATATATACTATACTACTATATATTATATTTAATAATATAATTATACCATATTCTAAATGTTTTTATAATGTGTTGTAAGTATATAATATAATACATTTATAAATATAGGGGCTGGGAGTTTGACTCAGTGGTAAAGTACTTGCCTAGAATGCACAAAGACCTGGGCTCTATTCTTCCATATCACATACACAGGAAAGCTGGAAGTGGTAGAAAACTAGCCTTGAGTAAAGCCCAAGGACAGTGCTCAGGCCCTGAGTTTAAGCCCCAAGATTGGGAAAAAAAATAAATATAATCTATAAACATATTTTCTAATAATATAATATACTATAATAAGAGTGTATATTACAAATATATTAAACATGCTAGCTATATATTAGTACATTATATATCAATACATTACATACTAGTATATATTAATCCATACTCTGACCAATAAATGAGTTTATATTGACAAAAATTTACATGAACATGATTCTGTGTCATAGAGCTATGATAATGGATGAATGGGTATGTGCCAGCCCAAATGGGTCTTTGAAAATAATGTCAAGGATAAACAAATGCTGCAGGGAATAGATGAAACTATACCACAGTTCTATATGTTGTTGCATGTTGTTTATGGGATTTACACATGGCTTTAGTAATCTCTCCAGCAAACACATGAATAAGAAGATTGCTCAGCTGATAAAGAGCAAGCTGTCTATAAAGCCTGAGTGAACTTGGGAGAGGCAACGAGGAAAATTCCAGTGTTACTGAGTGTTATTCTAGATGTTAAATACACCCTAACGGATGTAAATAAACATTAACTTTTAATTGCAGAGGGTGGATATGTAGGTGTTGGGTTTATTATGCTGTATACCTTTCTATATAATTTTTTTCTCATTTAAAACCACGCTTGGTTATGCACAGAATGCTGTTAGAAAACAGAAAAGAAAATGGCCTCAGTGCTTGTTTGGGGAAGAGGAGTGGGGGTCAGAGGTGGTGGGACATTTATTTGTGCTTTGTGAGATGAGGGCAGCTGCCTAAAAACTATGCCCCTTTCCTGTCTGCTGTTCAAAGGTGGTGTTAGGAGAATGTGCCTGCAGGGGTGTAGCGAGCAGAGAATTAAACTTAATTAAACATGGAGAAGAATCCCTGGGTACAGAATTTGTGCTTAATGATTATTAACTGCTATTGGTACACGGATGTTACACATGATATATATATATATATATATACATACATATTTAAATTATGCCATCTGTTTTGTTTGTATTTTTGGAAGCTTATTTAAAAGAAACATTAGTATATGTCTTCTAACTTCTGGTAGTGTTTGACTTTTTTTCCCCCTTCCTAAGGTAGAAAAAAAGCTGTATTGGCTTGGTGATGCTTTTCTCAACTTGTTACATGTATTTACAAATAGCTAGGTACAAACATACACAACGCATACACCATCCATGCACCTGTCATGATCTATTCATCCATCTCTGTCTACACTTACATACATGACATGAGTGTGTGCATTGATGCATACAGTACTTGCCCAAGGAATGTACGTTTCCACCATTAAGTTGGCTACTCCACACCGTATGAAAGACAGAACCGAGATGCCTGGGTTCCTTATTCTAGAGCCCAAGGCTCTAGAACGTGCAATTGTAGTGATCTGAGAGAAAGGCTTTAATCTGAGGCAACTGGTGCACTAGCATGGCATAGAAGAAAGGCCTCACACTAGTAGTCAGCAGTTTCAACTAGCCGGCAGGTGTGTGCTTTGTGTAACTCCTACATTGTTTTAAACTCAATTAATGAATAAAAAAATCCTAAATGGTGTTTGATCTTGGGTAAGTTACATCTCCTCTGTCTCTCTCTCTCTCTGTCTGTCTGTCTCTGTCTCTGTCTCTGTCTTTCTCTCTCTCTCTCTCTCCCTCTCCCTCTCTCTCCCTACCCCCCCTTATAACCTGAAAAATGAAAGTTAATGCTGTTTCAGTGAGCCCTAAATGAGAGATTGCCAAGTATGTATGGTCGTGCACACTGCGTAACTCAGCGCCTCGTGAGTCTTTGACTTTAGTCTCTAATGGCAGGGCGTCGCTTTCCAGTCTGATGAACCGAGAAGCAATGTTGATGGCTTTTTCATTCCACTTCAGAATTCAATAGCCGCAGTGGGCACTGCAGCCACATGACCTCCAGATGTCCTTTGAAGGAACTGCTCCTCCTGTAGGCGATGGGCTGGGAAGTGGTGATGCCTGGCCTGGGGGTGGGGAGTGGGGTGCTGGATTGGGGCCCATGGTTGAGCTCCAGGGCCTTGTCTTCCTTTGGGATTTCAGACTAGGTGTCCTACCAGGATGGTAGGAGAAACGGCTCAGATTCTTGGATGATGGGCAGGACAGTGGTTAAACGAGATGACAGAATGAACAATTTGCAGAAGTCCTCCCTGCAGGTTCTGTCACGGATGGTCCCCAACATGGGAATCTCCTAAGAGGCCTCTCAGACTTATGAACTGAAACACATGTAATACGATCGAGTGGACATGAATGCATTGTGTATCTTTGTATGTCTCATCCTAGCATCAGACCCAACACAGGACACAGCTCAGTGGGAGTTCATTCATTCTGCCTCTGAATAGCTACTTTGCTAGTCCTGGACCTAGGTGTTGTCCCTTAGCTCCTTTCATTCAAGGCTGGCACTCTACCACTTGAGCTACAGCACCACTTGTGGCTTTTTCTGTAATTAATTGAAGATGAGAGTCTTGAGGACGTTTCTGTCTGGGCCATTTCTGTCTGGGCTGGCTTTGAACTGTGATCCTCAGATTTTATCTTCCTGAGTAGCTAGGATGACAGATATGAACCACTGGTACCTGGCTTTTTTTTTTGCCAGCCCTGGGTTTGAGCTCAGGGCCTGAGCACTGTCCTTGGATTTTCTCAAGGCTAGAGCTCTACCACTTGAGCCTCAGCACCATTTCCGGCTTTTTTCTATGTATGTGGTACTGAGGAATCGAACCCGGGTCTTCATGCATGCTAGGCAAGCACTTTAACCACTAGGCCAAACTCCCGGCCCTGCTTTTTAATTTTTAAAGTATTTCATAGGAAAATTTCCAACGTGTACAAAAAGTAGGACAATTATATAATAAACTTCCAGGCACTAATCCCGTGGCTTCCACAGTCATTAACATTTACAGGTCTGGGTCCAGATCTTCTCCCAAGCTTTTATTTCTATAATAATTTAAAGCAAATAAGATATTCTAGCATTTTACTCACAAGTACATTAGTATGCATCAATAACAGATAAAGACATTTAAAGGCCACATCGACATTTGACAATAATTTCTTATGTCTCATCTGTTGCTTAGTGAGTGTTCAACATTCTATATTTGCCTTAGAAATATAGTTATGGCTTTTTTTTCAGAGCAAGATTCAAATTCCTTACATTGTAACTATAGTAATGGTTTAGGACCATCAGTTACAATAGCGAATATCCTTTTCTCTACATGCTTATTTGTCTTACAGATGCCCCATATTCTGGATTTGACTGATGATAATCATATTTCTTCCCAACATCATACTCTGTGCCCTTTATTTCAAACTATATGTGTCCTTTACATACAGCCAGAGGCATTACTTGTCTTCTTGTGGTTGAAAATAGTGATTACCAAAGGATGCACATTTCAAGTTATTTATTCATAGGTGTTCTCCTATTAAAAACCATTTGAGGGGCTAGTAGCATGGTAGAGTGCTTGCCTAGCATTCATGAAGACCCAGGTTCGATTCCTCAGTATCATATATATGGAAAACAGCTGTGCTGTGCTCAAGTGGTAGAGCTCTAGCCTTGAGGAATGCCCAAGGACAATGCTCAGGCCCTGAATTCAAGCCCTAGGTCTGGCAAAACAAAAAACAAAAACATTTGATGCTGGGTGCCGGTGGCTCATACCTGTAACCCTAGCTACTCAGAAGGCTGAGATGAGAGGATCTCAGGTCTCACACATGTTAGGTAAACATCCTGCATTGAGGAAGGCTTTCATGTGGTAGGCAAACTAAATCCCTAGCTTATAACCTCTGATTTTTTTTAAAGCTCCCTGCTTTCAAGATACAAAAAAGTGCCTGTAGTTTCTCTTGCTCATCTCCTAATGAGCCCTAAAATCCAGCACTTCCCAGGTAGCCATACTTACTTTTCATAGGGAATTGCATATAGAAACAATTCATTATGAATGGGCTGGGACACTAATAGTCAATGTTTGGAAACACACACCGTTTTAGTAAAAAGAACATAAGTCCTGGATCCAGGCCGATATATTCTTGGTTCAGATAAAAGTTACTCCTTAAAAAAATGTGTTTTGATTTTCTATTTGCTTGTGTTTTCACTTAGGTACAACGTGACACAAGCCTTGTATGTGTGTGATATCTATTTATATGTGTGAAGGGACAATTTAAAACTAAAAATAACAACACCGTTATTAACATAAAGATTAATAGAAATAACTGAAGTTTTTTTTCCCCTGTTGGCATACATCCCACTCTGAATATGAATCCAAATATTTACATGGAAACCACTCAAGTTTGGTCTCTGAAGGATTGTGCTGGTAATTTTTTTTTGTTTGTTTTTGGGTTTTTTTTGCCAGTCATGGGCTTGAGCTCAGGGCCTGAGCACTGTCCTTGGACTTTCTCAAGGCTGGAGCTCTACCACTTGAGCCTCAGCACCACTTCCGGCTTTTTTCTATGTATGTGGTACCAAGGAATCGAACCCGGGTCTTCATGCATGCTAGGCAAGCACTTTAACCACTAGGCCAAACTCCCGGCCTGTGCTGGTAATTTTACACACAAGTCAGATGCTCTTTTTTTTGTCTCTACAACCTTCACCTGTATCCTTCCAGCCTTTCAGTGCTGATGTTAAGTACTTGAAGTTAGCAGCTGGTCTAAAAGTTAATAAGGAACCTTGCCCCACCCCAGTTCTTCCCTGACCTCAGATTCTACTCAGTAATAGGATCCCCTAGCACCCTGGCACTTGTGTCTAGTTGATGATCCTTTGGGGGGATTCCTGCACTCTCTTCCTATGTGGTAGTCTGTTAGAAGGACTTTTTGGGGGGATTCCTGCACTCTCTTCACGTGTAGTGGTCTGTTAGAAGGACTTGGCAGAACTTAGCCAAGTCCTGTGGTTAATTTAATGTCATGTCCTTACTATATAGGACACACACAACCAGAGGAGAGTAGGGTACAAAGGTTGGGGAGTGCCCCAAGTGTGGGAGTGCCTGTCCTCGTGGGGCAGGCCAACTTGCCACCCATTGATATGTCTTCCAATCAGTGAGGTCCCTGTTTATGAAGGTTTCATTACAATCACCATTGACCCACCAATCAAATCAATGGCCAGTCGATTGAATTCAACCTCCAGACTCCTTCACTTCCCTGGAGGCCCAGTGGCTGAAAAAATCCAAGCCCTCTAGTTATCTGGACTTTTTTCCCCCCTACTGACCAGTGTCCATCCCCAAATCATCTCTATCACTTGGGCCACACCTCTACTTCCAAGTTACATGGATTCTAATTCAACCGACCTGAACTGGGCTATGGACATTTCTATCACTGAAAATGTACTCAGGCAATTGTTTGCTAGATGATGAAGGTTGCAGTTAGAAGTGTTCACAGACAAGTGTGCGTGTGTGTGTGTGTGTGTGTGTGTGTGTGTGTGTGTGTTCTCTGTCAGTTGAGAGGACCCTGAAGAAATAACAGTGTAATAACAAGCCCTCCTGGAGAGTCAGCATCCTGGTTTTAGGTAAAATCTGGAGTCTTAAAATGCCAGAAAATAGAGAAGCAGCAAAGACCAGTCCCCACTCTGAGGGGGGTTGGGGGGGCTAGGCAGGTCAAAAGCATATAGAAGTCGACTGGACAAACTTCTGATGGCTGAGGCTAGAAGAATTGTTCAACCTAAACATCAAGTAGAGTTGGATGGTAGCCCAGTGTATAAAATAAAATATCTACAAGTGCATACTGTTTAGGTAAATCATTTAAATAAAAATCTTCCATAAAGAAGAAATCTTAAATAATTTACTTGGACATTCTTTATTCAAGGAGGGAGATAGCTAGTTCTGACTGCCTTCAGTGTGTGAGGAAACCTGAAAAGCCAAGTTTACCACCACCAGCCATAATTTCTTTTCTTTTTTTTGTGGGGGGGTCTGGTGCTTGAACCCAGGACCTTGTCCTTGCTGGGTGAATACTTTGCCATTAAGCGACACCCAGCCCTACCAGCCATAATTTCATGTGGACTACATGGACCCTACATAGCACAGTACAGCGCTGTACCTTAGTGTGCTTTTCCTCTAAAAGACTCAGTGTCATCAGGAGAATAAATGCATGGAGGCTTGGAACCTTCCAAAACCTATTTGACCAGTAGCACTATTCAAACTGTCAAGGTGATCTCAAACAAGTCAGAGAAACAGCGATGTGGAGACCTGACGGCGAAATATACTTTCCAGGCCCTACATGGGAATCTCAGCATGGAGAAAGGACGTCCAGTGAACCCAGAGGTAGCTAAAATTCAGTAACATGTCACTATGGGCTTATTAGTTGTGATGAGTGCTAGTGCAAGATAGTAAAAATAAGAAGACCCATGCCCAGGCTGTATGGAGACCCTGTCGTCTTTCCAGGACTTTTTTTTTTCTTCTTCTCGTTCTGTGAATTTAAACTTGTCTTACAATGAAGAGTTTCTAGTTAAAAGAAAATGCTCTTCTTTTGCAGAGTCTCAGCTGAATGGAAAGGGAGAAAATGACTCATTATACCACCCTGTTCCCAAACCCATTCACTATGTTCCTAAGTAGAAATTGGATTATCTAACTGTTACACCGGAGGTGTGACTTTCTAATAGACTTAACATTTTTTCAGGTGGTATTTACATCTTAAAAGAGGCTCTTTACTCAAATCTCAAAAAAAATACCCAGGAGAGGGATTTCTGAGCAGAGCCTTTTGAAGCTGTATGCCTGTGATGCCATAGGCCATCTAGGGAGGGCAGGCGGACAAAACCACAGAGCTCCACCCACTTTCCAACAGGCTTCTGAGCTCTGCCTAGGCAAAAGGTACTGGCCTTTGCACAATATACTTAATTAAAATTTCAACGGACTATCGAAGTAGAGACAGAACTCAGTGCATGGGAGGGAAGATGGTGAATGATACCAGACAGATCAGGGTTTAATTATGAGGGCAACAATTACACCTTTATAGCTTGGGTGTTGCTGTGTGATGCTTGGGTCTTGCTGGTTCCTAGGTACCTTATTGTGTGTGTTCGAGTGGCAGTAAGTGTGAACTTTAGTCACAACTCTACTTCAGGCTTTCTGTGGTTAGCTGGTGGTAAGGATCTGATGGCTTTTTCCGGCCCATGCTGGCTTCAAATCATGATCCTCAGATCTCAGCCTCCTGAGTAGTTAAGATGACCGGCCTTACAAGGGATAATGATAAGATGTATTATGCCTAAGTGACATAATACACACAAAATACCAAATATAGTATCTAACACACAGAGCATGCTTGAAAAGGTGATGGTTGTGATTTATTACTAGCACCACCGCTATCACCATTATCCACCTCTTCTTCACTGGCTCTTTCATTCAGAGCTGAGGACAAGTTACTAGCATTCCTAAGCTTCATTTACTCATGTAAAAGGCATAGGGGTGGGGGCAGGGGTGGGAGTGGTGTAAAAGTGGAGGTTCTATACACCATTCCTGTGATGATTGCCAAAGAAATGCTTCTGCTGTGGGGTTTTCACTAGTGTAAGGGCACACATGTTTTTGTCTATTTCTACCTAACATCTCTATCAATCTGTCCATCCATCCATCCATCCGTCCATCTATCTAATCTATTGTTATCATATCTGTCTGTTGCCTCTATTTCTATCCTTTATTAATCTATCTGCACATCTATCCTGTTTGTTTCTTTGTCTCTGTTTAATATTTAAACGCACAAGTCCAAGTTATCCTAGGCCTGGTTAAGAAAGCAGAACTGCACTGGAATGTGTTGTTACTAATAACGGCAAGGAACGCTTACATGATTTCACATGAATTCTTGGTTTTGAAAAGGCGCTGAGAGATTTGTGTCTCAGAGGAGATTTTCAGATAGTGCATACACATAAAGGGAACTTTACTCTGCAGTAATTTAAGGGATTTTTTAAAAAAATTTGTTTTGGATATATATATATATATAATATATATAGTTTGTTTGGCCTAGAGTTGGTGATTTGAATTGTGATCGTATACATCTCAGACTCCTTCCTGAGTATCTAGGGAAGATTTTCAGGTTTCTCCTTCTACCTTGAACACATTTTTACACACACACACACACACACACACACACACTTACTCTCTAGAGATATATCATCCCAAACTATAAGTCCCAAGTTAGTCCATGTCATCTTTGTCATTCATGTCTCTGCTACACTCTCATTCTTGCCTTTTTTTTTGTTTCGGTCTGTGCAAGGTAAAATCTTATTCAACATTGGTTTTGCTCTCTAGAGTGTAACATCATTCTTGAAATATAATAAGTGCATAATAAATATTTTTTTAGGAGAATGATAAAAACAACTAGTTTATGTGTGCCATTTCATTTGTTGTGAGAATGGCTTTCAGAGTGTTGCATTAAAATCTCCTTTGCATCAGCACATAGGGTAGTGGGCATTGTCTTATTTCAACACCAGAAATGAGCTGCCTCATGAATAAATAACTTATTTTTTTTTAATTTTGTCTATGGATAGTGAGAGTTAAATAATGTATTCGTTTTCTCCTTTTGTTTGGGTTTTAAGCAAGCCAGAGGGAAATTTAGCATTGAATTCAAGCTGTTTATGTTCATTAACCAAAATCCATTTATTCAGCAAACATTTATCGAGTGCTTTCTGTGTGGAAAACAGTCCCAGGCAGTAGAGATTCAGGAGTAAGCAAACCAGATAAAACATCTCCTAAAGGAGCAAAAAGTCCTCAGGTAGCTGTCAGACAAAGAATCATAAATATGTCTCCCAATTGAATATTCATACGAGCTATAGAAACTTAGTCCATTGGTTTGTGCAAAGCTGAAATAGGAAGATTACGTATGGCCAGAGTGTTTCATGAGGGTTATCTAAATACAGAGCAGAAGTGAACTGTAGGAAAAAAAAACAAAGGGAAGAAAATCTCACACTAAAGCATGAGCAACTTCTCCAGTAGAAAGAAGTAGCCTAAATAGGAAGAATCATTAGTCCAATAAAGATGAGGAGGGATGGTTGGGAAAGGTGGACAGACAGGGCTCAGAGATGGTATACAAGGCCTCTTACTATTCTTTTTAAATTTTGAATTTATGCAGGGGTCAATGGAAAGCCATGAGTAGATTTTAAGGAAGATTACTTTTCTTCTTCTTCTTCTTCTTCTTCTTCTTCTTCTTCTTCTTCTTCTTCTTCTTCTTCTTCTTCTTCTTCTTCTTCTTCTTCTTCTTCTTCTTCTTCTTCTTCTTCTTCTTCTTTCTTCTTTTCATAATGTCAAAGAGAAAATAAAGGGAAAAGGAACTCAGTCGGTGGGAGAAAATGTATAGTGCAACCACTAAACAGATCTACCATATGATTCTGCTATACCACTCTTGGATGTACATCTGTCTATGTATCTTTTCCTTTCCTTTTTTTTGTGGGTCATGGGGCTTGAACTCAGCCTGGGCACTGTCCTTTAGCTGAAGTCTACTGCCCTTCCCCTGGGCCTGGGTGCTGTCCCTGAGCTCTTCAGCACAAGGCTACTGTCCTACCCTTGAGCCACAGCCCCACTTCCCATTTTCTAGAGGTTAACTGGAGATAAGAGTCTCAGGCCCTTTTGTGCCTGGGCTGTCTTTGAACCTTGATCCTCAGATCTCAGCCTCCTGAGTAGCTGAGTAGCTAGGATTACAGGCGTGAGTCACTGCCTGGCTTGCCTATGTATCTATGAGATACTTTCACAACCATGTTGAAAGCAGCACTATTTGTGAATATGGTGGCTAATCAAAACTAGGGAGCCCAGTCACAGACGGTTGATAAAGAAGAGGTTGTGCGTACATAGACAGCGGAGAATTATTCATTCATAAAGAAGAATGGATTTGTCATTTACTGGAAAATTGGTGTTGCTGCCAATCATCGTGGTGAGATAAGCCAGATTCAGAGAGACAAATATTATGCATCTCTACTCCAATGCAGAATCTAGACCAATAATAGTAATAATAAAAAAAAGTGGGGATGTTGAGGCTGGCACAGTGAATCTTGTGGTAGAGCATCTGGGTAGTAAGTGCCAGGCCTTGATGCCAAATCTCAGTACTGTCAATAAAATAGAATAATATAATAATTTGCTGGGTGTCCTTCAGAGGTAGGCGATCTCTGTTTATCTCTTACTGTTTGTAAACCAAATTATAGCATGGTGCTTCTCTTGTTCTTCACCTTGTTCTTTTCATTAGCGATATAAACTTGGAGAACATTCTGTGTCAGAACACAGAAGCCTGGAGTCATTTCTTTCAGGAATTGTAGTGGGCTGTGATGCTTGCATGGGGTCTTGCTTACTCACCTTAGGGTTTTTCCTCTGATTCTGCCTCTCCAGCTGTACCCTAAATGGTGGACATAGCGTAGAAGGTAAACAATGAACACCAGTGTATGAAGTCTCATGTGTCCTGGGAGAGTTCACCTGCCATGGTACTTCTGGGATCTGGGATTCATACACTCAGAGAGAGAATTCTATTTTTGCTTATGTTATCCCCTGAAACCCAGTCAGCATTGAATATTCAATTTGCAATGGCCGGAGAATCTTGGCTGAAACTCTTAGTTCATCTCAACATGGCAGAATTCCCAAGCCAATTTCAGAACATTTTGTAGGTTATCAAGGGACCCATTATGACTTTATGAAAAGCACTCCAAACTTGGGTCCACACACTCTTTATTGATTGAATGGAAAGCTTAATAATATTCTATGGCTTGAAACTAAACCAGCCCTGAATTAGCTTTGAGCTCAAAGGCAACAGTGATAGTGCTTTGTAGATAGACGTCTTAATCTTGGAGCGATTTAATTATCTTTTTCTAAGTCAGGGTTTAATGGGAACAGAAGGTCTGAAACACTTGGTGTGTAGCAAGGTGAACAGCTGACACTCTTTCGAGATAAAGAGCTGCTTCAGATTGAGAGGCTCCAGGGAGAATCTTGGCTCTTCCCCACCTCCACCCTCACCTCAGCTCCTGCTTAGCCAGGCCTCACTGCCAGATGCATCTTGGAGCAGAGTCAGGACAGGGTGCTGGCCTTTCCCTAGACAGTCTCCCTGGACTCCTCTTCATCCATTCCAGAGGACAAATTCCCCATGGCCAGAGTTTAAGGAGCGATACACTTGGCCCCAAATCGGATGGAACGCCATACTTCTCACTTGATTATCTAAAGCCAGGTACATGGGGCTTCAAAGCCTGCTTTTCCTCTGATAGGAATATATCACCGAAGGACAACAAACACCCAGATTTAGTTGTTGTTTCATCTTTAGATAGTTGTACAAAAAGGTTGCCATTTAACTCAGCAATTTATGAATATACACTATTATTTTGATCAGTGTCACCCCTTTCCTATCCTTACCCTCTTCATTTTGTAGGATATCCATTAGAATCTTTTTTTCCATATATTTTAATTGTAATTAATAGAAGGGTTACATTATATTCACCAGATAGATGGTGCATTACTTCATAAACATTGATACCCTTTCTCATGTCACAGTCCCCATTTCCCTCCCCCTTCCCCCCCACCGCTCATCTTGATTTCCCCCCTTCCCTATCCAATTTCAAATAACCAATTAAGCATATATGAAATATATCAGATAACAAGGTGAAATATTGTAACGATATGAGATAACCAAGGGACAAAAGAGATGAGAGATAACATAGTACATTATGGACAACAATCACTCATATGGCTTTTGTTTCTATATCCTGGAGGTCCTTACATTTAGTGTCATACTATATGACCTTATGTATCTAGATTTTTTTTTTCTATTGTAAATCTCTGCTAGGAGAGCCCAAGGTTTCTACTGATTATGACAAATGAGGGAAACCATTGTTCCTTTGAGTCTGGCTTACTTCACTTAATAAGATTTTTTTCTAAGTCTTTCCATTTCCTTACAAATGGGGCGATGTCGTTCTTTCTGACAGCAGCATAGAATTCCATTGTGTATAAATACCACATCTTGTTGATCCACTCATCAACTGAGGGGCATCTGGGTTGGTTCCATATCTTTGCTATGGTAAATAGTGCTGCAATGAACATTGTTGTGCTAGTGGGTTTAGTATGTCCTTGTTTCTGGACAGTTGGATAAATGCCAAGTAGTGGAATTGCTGGGTCATAGGAGAGCTCTATGTCTTTTGAAGAACTGCCATACTGCTTTCCATAGTGGTTGAAGGAGTTTGCACTCCCACCAACAGTGTAGTAGTGATCCCTCCTGGCTACCTCCCCTCCAGCATTTGTTGTTATTAGATTTCTTGATCCTGGCCATTCTAAGTGGAGTGAGGTAGAATCTTAAAGTTGTTTTGATTTGCATTTCTTTTATGACCAGAGGTGTTGAGCATTTCTTCATGTGTCTATAGGCCATTTTTATTTCTTCTTCAGAGAAGACTCTCTTTAAGTCTTTGGCCCATTTTTTTAATGGAAAGGTTGTTTCTTTGGAGATTAGTTTTGGAGTCATTCCATTTTTTGAGCTGTTGATATATTTTAGATATGAGGCCTTTGTCCATTGTTCCATTCGACTCTTGACTGCATTCACCCCATCTTCTCCTCTTCGTTCTTCTATCTATCCTTCTTCCCTGATTCCACCCCACCCATTTTGAGTACCTGCTTTCTGGTGTTTTATTTTGCTGAACTTCTAAGTTTTCCTTTTGAGGTCTCCCTCAAATCTATTATATTTCAGTTAATAGGTTTGTATGTAATTGCATACCACTCAATGCCTGCTCTTATGAGTTTGTAAGCTAAATCTAGCGTTCACATAAAAGGGCAAGCATGAATCCTTTTTCTCTCAGGGCCTAATTTACCTAAGATAATTTTCCCCCAAGTCTTTCCATTTCTTTACAAATGGTACAATATCGTTCTTTCTAATGGTTGGATAAAATTCCGTTGTGTGTATATATACCACATTTTCTGGATCCATTTGTCCACTGAGGGGCATCTGGACTGATTCCTTACCTTGGCCATAGTGAATAGTGCTGCCATAAACATGGCTGTGCTGGTGGCTTTTACTGTATCCTGGTTTGTAATCATTTAGTTAAAGGCCCAGAAGAGGAACTGCTTAAAAATTATCCTCAATTAGTCATACAACATGTACCACTATTCAACATGTCATCTTGAGAGTACAAGGAATCTCCATCAAGGTGTCCCCTTTTGGTTAATGAGCCACCATGAAGCACTGTATTTGATTTTGTCTGGCGTCCATGACTAAAAGTCTTAGACTTTGTCCTTTATTGTCTAAAGAGCTGGAGGTTGAGATGAGACCAAGTGTTTGGCATGAAGTGGGCATTGACTGTGACTTACTCTGTTTTCCTGGCATCCTATCTTTGGAGAAAGTCGAATTGAGGGGCCAATATCAACGTCTTCACCCAGAGCTGCTCAGGCAGGCCTTCTAATAATGAATTCCTAATTCCCACCCCCGCTGGATCTGAATTCCAAAACACAGAGCATGGATTTAGGCCTGCTGTGCTTACTGGGACCCCAGGCCCCAGATCAGTGTCTAATAGAGGGTATAATGGCACTCTCAACAGAGTCAGTCTGTAGATAGACCATTTCTTCTTTCCAACTTATTTTGTTGACCATTTGCTGGATGCTGGAACCCATCCAAGATCTAATATTTGATAATACTCAGATAAATACTCCCAGATTCCTTGGAGTTCAGAGAGCCATGAGATGGTTGTCCAGATTCTGAGAGGTTAAGCTCCGTAATGCCCTGAGCCCCATGCTTAAGGCATCATAATCACTTATTCAAAATATTTTAATCAAGTTCATTTATATATATATATATAATGTACATATAATTCATGACCATAAACCTCATCAGCCAAATTGTCTGAAAAGCTATTCTCTTTTTTTTGGGGGGGGGTGATTATCAAGGCTTATTTAGGAAGTTAAAAAGAGTGAATATTGACTATTTCCATTCTCATCAGAACAATCCCAATTCCTTTTGAATGCCTCTGATTAACTAGGAGATAGAGTATGTATAATGGAGTAGAGGAAAAAAATCACAAAGATTAATATTTCAGGATATTATCTCATCATAAATGAATGTATCATAATTTACTTAATCACTCTTCAATCACTGGACATTTAGAATACTTCCAGTTTTTAGTTATTAAAATGACATTGTGATTAACATGGCTAAAAACCCTTCTATAATTTGGATGACTTCAGATAAATGACCAGAATTAGAAATTCCCGATCAAATAATACAAAATAAGGAAGGCATGCAAAATGTTAATGGACAGTACTTTAAGAGTTTCCTTTCCTGGGTTAGATATAAACTATCCTGCTCTATCAGGTAGCAAAATTTCAAGCATAAGACCAGGGTCAGATTCTTAAAAATATTTCCACATGTTTACTCGTAATATTCTTAGTGTTGACTAAGAGATTTCCTGGTAGGTTTTATTGTGTAGTGTATATCCTGGTACTGAGGCTTGAACTCTGGAACTCATGCTCTTGCTTTGCTTTTTTTCCACTTAAATCTGACAGTGCTACCACTTGAGCCATACCTCTACTTCTGACTTTGTGTGGGCTAATTGGAAATGAGTGTCTCATGGACTTTTCTTCCTGGGCTGGTTCTTTGAACTAGGATCCTCAGATCTCAGCTTTCTGAGTAGCTAAGGTTACACTGGTGAGTCACCAGTGTCTGTCCCTGTTAGCTTGTTGCTGTCTGAATTTCTCTGGCTAAGGGCTTTATTCTCCTATTAAACAGTTATTAAAACTTGAGAAAGTATCCAGCCAAAAGAACATTTTATTTTCTTAGATCTTTGGCAAGAATTGATTCATGGGGTAAGAAGACAGAAACAACCAAGATGGTGAACGTAACCGGAGTAAAAGGAAGGCTGATGGGAAAGGGCAGAGAGGATGAGGAGGAAGGATAAGAAAGGGGAGAATGTGGTCAAAGTACATGACTGGCATGTCACGATGAAACCCATTGCAACATACGACCCAACAGACACCAAGGTGAAAAAGCAAACCGGGCATGGTGGCTCAATCCTGTAATCCTAGCTACTCAAGAGGCTGAGATCTGAGGATTGCAGTTCAAAGCCAACCCCAGCAGTAAAAGACCATGAGACTCTTATCTCCAATGAATCACTAGAAAACAGGAAGTGGCGCTGTGGCTCAAGGGGTAGGGCGGTAGCTTTGAACTGAAGAGCTCAGGGACAGCTCCCAAGCCCAGAGTTCAAGCCCCATGACCGACAAAAAAAAATCAAAGCAAGCATCAGGAACAGGACTGTTCATTCCTGACAGCCTTGGCAGGGAGAGGAGGGAGTTGTTGACTGTTAACTGCCCCATGTCATAGAGCACCTTCTGCATGGGCCACCATAAGCCCAAACTAACCACGAGTACCATACTCTTAAACAAGATGGGCTTTGAAAACCAGGCATGAAGGGCAAGGGAGGCTTCACAGCAAATGGATAAACAATATTATGGAATATTATGCACACTTCCACCATGCACTTGGCACAGCATGATTAGTGATCAGACTATACACACTGCAGTAGGATCTGCAGCGGATAACCAGTAATCGTTCTTCTTGAGAAGAATTACTGGAAGCTCTCCTGAATTGACCTTCCTTTTGCAAAGTACCTGCGATCTGTGAACTATTTTTTTTTGCCTTCTTTCACATCCTTCTTGCCTTATGTGGACCTCTGCTGGAATGCTTGCTTCTCTGAGTTAAAGAGAACGCGATACCAAAAATGACAGAAAATTTGGTCTCTGGGAAATATGAAAGCTTAACATTTAATTTAAACACGGAACCGTCATCCACTGAGTTGCTATGGAGACCCTTCCTCCATGTGCTCCGTTACGTGTCTGCTGCCAATTATCCAGAAATAACTTTTCTATTTCTATGGAATCTTCTGGGCCTCACCTACTGCTGCTTCTATATTCTGTTTTGAGCTTTGCTGAAAGGAGGCGGGCTTTTCATTTCTATTCCTTATAGTCAAGAAAGGAAAAAAAAAAACAACTTTTAACATGTCCAAGCTGAAAAGGGTCCCCTACTGAGCCACTTCCTGTGTAACCCTGTTACACATCCTTCTCAGCTGACGCAGATGAAAGTTAATATTTTCCCTTCACTTTTAACAATACAACGGGCTACTACCTTGATGGCTGTGGTTGGAAGCATGCATTATGGGTTGATGAGATTTTTCTTTTAAACAGTTATCTTTAAGTTGTTATACAAAAGGGGTTTCAGTTCACCATGTTAGTTTTATGAGTACAGTGCACCGGAATCAATGTCACCTCTCTACATCATTCTCTTCCAGCTCTTCCAACCTCACCCATCCCCTCAATTAGATCTGGTTTCCATGTTCACATGGGAACACTGAATATTATGCTTGCCCTTGCTCATCTGTCCTCTCATCATTGGTCTGTCCTTCCTGTTTCCTCCCACCTCTCCTGACAACACGTGTCACCTTCCTGGTCTTCATTTTTGTTAGACTGTGAGTTTGTTCCTCAAAGGACTTAATACCATTGGAATCATCCCAGCCCATTTATTTTTGTATAGATGTCTTTGTTATGGGTTAATGCGATAGATTATTTTTGTTTTACATGGTGGGATCTCCAGTCTCATTTGTCCCCTTTTTGCAGTAGTTTGACACGTCATTCTCTTCTCACCTGAGCTGTTGTTTCAGAGTCATCCCACATGGAGCAGTTAAGGGCTGAGGATGAGATTTGCCTGCTTCCTCTATCTTGATGTAGGTCAACTATAGCTGGGAACGAAAGAGTCTTTTCCTCAAACGATTCAGCCCCTGGCAGGCAGATCTGAAAACACACTGTGTGTGAACCCTGGGCTAGACTCCATGGGTGGCTCTACAGAACAGCAGGCTTCCGGAGGGCTGTGGGCTGTGCACCTCCTCTCTGCCCCTTGCATGGGTCTCTCTGTGGGCCAAAGGCCTCTGAGTTGACAGGAGCTGATGACCATTTTGTGGTTCGTTGCTCGTTTTTGTAGGTTCAAGCCAAGTGGTGACCCCAGTGGCTTGTGAAGAAGAATGATCACACAGATAAAGGCTATGGAATGTGAAGTTTCCCACGTATACAGCAGTGATGGGGAAACGGGAGGATACCTGCATACTTTGCCTACCTTAGTGGCCACTGCAGGAGAGGAAATGGAAAGGGTTGTATGACCCGTCTCCTTCCTCCGATTTTACTTTGGACTTGAAGCCTGTAGAGAGAAAGTAATCACAAAGGCTCTCATGCCATTCAACATCTACATAACATGGAACAGAGCTAAGTATGTCACTGGCTGGGTCTAAGTAAAAGATGAGGGCTCACAGGGGGAGAGTAATGAGAAAACTCTTACTATTTCTATGTCAGTCTCCATCCTTCAGACTTGAAGATTTCAATTGTCCCAGATCATGAATCATAATCTCCAGAAAGTCAGCGGAAAAGAATGCTATCAGTAAATATAACCTTTGTGCTGGGTTTCTCTACTTTAATATGTGGTATCTACTCACTCTCCTCTTCCTCTTCTTCCTCTTCCCTTCCTCTTTTTCCTCCTCTTCCCTCTTGCCTCTTTCTGCTTCCTTCTTCCTTCTTCTTTCTCCTTTTTTTTGTGGTCCTGGGGCTTGACCTCAGGGCCTAGGTACTATTTCTGACCTTGTTTGTTCAAGGCTATCACTCTACTGCTTTGAGCCACAAAGTCAATTCCAGCGTTTGAGTGGTTAATTGGAGATGAGTCTCTCATAGGGACTGCCTGGCTGGCTTTGAACCATGATCCTCTTTCTCTCTGTGATTGTAGGCATGAGCCACTGGCACCAGGACCTAGTAGCATTTTAAGAATTTTATCTTTTCCTCAATCTCTGGTACACAAACCTGCTTGTATAGGGATATCTATTGCAACATCATTTTAATATAAAAGGGGCATTTAATTGTCTCCATGGTCTAATAAAATGTCTAAAATGTCTCAGTTAACAAACAGAAGAAAATATCCATGTCCTACAAGAGGAAATGAATGGAGGATGGGCACTGGTTTGAGGAAGGCTGTATTAGCCTCTGCCCCCCCCTGTCCTAGGGCTTGAACTCAGGGCACTGTCTTTGGTCAAAGCTAGTGCTCTGCCACAGCACCACTTCTGGCTTTTTCTATGTATGTGGTACCAAGGAATTGAACTCAGGGCTTCATGCAAGCGCACTACCTAGGCTACGCTCCTGGCTTCATGCATTGGCCTGTGTAAGAGACAGTATTTTTTTTTGGTGGTACTTGGATTGAATCCAGGGGTTTAAGTGCCCTGCATCAGTGTTCTACCACTTGAGGTTATGCTCCTAGCCCTTTGAGGATGTGATTTTTTTTAAGCTAGGATCACACTGACTTTGCCCAAGCCAGCCTCACCTTTGTCAGCCTCTTGCCCAAGCCTCTCAAATCGCTGGGAAAGGGTGGAACCTCACAGGGCGACTCCATACAAGAATAACCCAGGCTTCCGCCAACACAGAAGGTCATGAACCAGCCTGCTGGCACACGATTAGCATGCTAAAGCCATGGAAGGGTAAGAGAGACAAAGATTGATCTCTGGAAAACATGCCAGCCTTCATGAAGACAAAGGGGCTTTCGATGATGCATCCACATCCTACCAGAACATCGTGGTGCATTGTGGGAGGCCATGCCATGGCTATCCACTGCATTGTCCTCAAGCAAATGCTGTGGGGTCTGCCACCGAGCAAGTCCTTCACGAATAGATCGGGATGACGGATTGTGGCTGGACTCCAATTACTGGACAGAAGACAAAGGGAAGAATGGGACCTATGCCAGAAAATGGGTTACTGACTCCCTATGAGAACAGTATTTTTTAGGAAGGTGCACATTTACAGTGCATCCTATAGTTAAGTCTGTTCAAGTGACCTCACAGGAATCACAGAGCGGTGATGGATAGTTTGAAATACTGTTCCTCATTTTCATCTATAGATAAATACATATATATATAATTTTTATTAACTTCAAGTAGTTGTACCAAAGAGTTGTCATGCAGCAAAGTGGTATATGAATACATCTTGATCCACGTCTTCTTATTTCTCTTGTACCACATCTAGAATCTGGAACTAAAGGGATTTGTCGCTTGTCTTGAAGCCAAGGAGCTGAGGGGGGGGGGAAACAGATATCAAATGTTTCTCTATCTGGCTTCTCACCTAGGCTGGGACCCTGGCAGCTCTGTAAGCATCTTAGGAAATTTGAGGAGGTCATGCTTTCTTGCTGTAAATTTAGGTGTGCAGAATAGGTTTGTGGTCTTCTGGGGGAGAGAGAAGAGAAGAAGACAAAACAAACAAACATATACCTCTGAGATTCTCCCTTAGCTCAAGGTATGCAAATCATGCCAGTGCTTATGGGAACATGGGAATGGAAGGCTCTGCTTTGTTTTGTTTTTGAGTCTGGAGATACCAGGAGGAGAATTTGCATTTCAGCCCCCACCCCCATTCTTGCTTGGAAGTCTTATTGCAATTCTTTTTCTGGTTTCTTCTGAAGATAGCCTTCATTAATTTCTGATGAGAAAAACTCATCTTTTCCTGTCTGCCTTCCAATAGTTATTTTGTTTTGTTTTGTTTTTACCTCTTCTACATACTTCAGGCATTTGGCTGGTTAAGTCATAAACCATTTATGTTCAGAGTTAAGGTCAGCCTTGAATAACTTTGTGAAATATTTGCCTATTCTTTTTTTATTCACATACCCAATACTGACTTATCTTACATTTCTCTCCTTTTCTATATCTAAACCCAGCCTCTTTCTCTAGGATTGCATAAGAGAATGGAAATTGGAAATGTGTCCAGTCAATAACATTTTTCTATGGGCACTCATGAACTATTATCTATTGCTGTGTAGCAAACGAGCACAAATGAAGTGGTACAAGCAACACATAATTGTTGCCCCATGTTTTCCCGTGGGCCAGGAGTTCAGGGACAGCGTCGACAGTTACTTCTCTATCGGTGTCTCATCATTGCATCTCCTTATACTGGAATCTAGGTTCTAAGCAGGCTTCCATCTTACTTAACCTGCTTCTCAGTGTGTTCTCTCAAGCTCAGGAGTTGTCTGCAGAATTCGTTTAATTTAGCTGTGGTTGGGTGGGTGTCCTGGTTATTTGAAAGTGCCTTAACTCCCAGATCCTTGCCAGATAGCTTCTTTAAAACTCAAGGCAGGTGTCTGCTGCATTGTCGCTTCTCTGACAACGTTGAAGGAGGCAACACTTCTGTGTGGGTAAGGCCCCTAGATGAGGAACTCGAAGTCTCTACCTTAATGACATCTTCACAATGTCCTGGAAGTTAAACTCCATCCTAACACTGAAATCCTGCCTCTGGTCAGGGGCTATGCGGGATGAGTACCACAGCAGGCATGATGGTAGACATTTGTCTACATGCTAAGCAAAACATCCCAAGACTCTCTCCTGATTGCACATTTGCTGAAAGGGCCAGAATATATATATATATATATATATATTCATATATATATATATTATTTATTTATTTATTTGCCAGTCCTGGGCTTGAGCTCAGGGCCTGAGCACTGTCCTTGGACTTTCTCAAGGCTAGAGCTCTACCACTTGAGCCACAGCGCCACTTCTGGCTTTTTTCTATGTATGTGGTACCAAGGAATGGAACCTGGGTCTTTGTGCATGCTAGGCAAGCACTCCACCACTAGGCCAAACTCCTGGCCCCAGGGCCAGAATATATTAAATAAACATTTAAAAATGTGCTGATGGTCATAAGAAAAAGAAAAAACCAGAAATGACTGGGGGGCATAAAAATCACTGCAAGCATGCATGTTTTTTCTTGTAACAGTTTGAGGGCTATAGCTAGCTCGTGGGGGTGTGTGGGGGGAGTTGCTCAGTAAACATGGCACAGTGATTTCTTCATGGCAAACCCAACTGTGGCGATACTTGGTGATAGGCCAGGGTGAATCCAGCATGGAGAACTCAACCAGCGCCTCACCAAGACCCCAGAAGAGAAGAATCACTCTTCCCAGGGTCATTTGTAAAAGCACCCAGCATGGAATTCTAGATTCGGGCTGGGATTCATCTTGTGAACACACCATGGCGTAATAACCAAGGGAAGCAGGCAAGGAGCAAAGGACTCTAGCATAGATTTTTTTTGGGGGGGGGCGTCATTTGCGAATTCAATTCTCCCATTTGTAAATTAGGTTTGAAGGCTAACATGACCCACAGAGCTATTCCAATGATTGTAAAAACAAACTTCCCCACTGCCTGCCCCCCTCTGCCCTGCAGAAGCACTGTCCTGAGGCAGACAGAAACATTTGCATAAGCACCAGACTAAATGATTGGTGCCTATTAATCTACAGGCTCGAGATAATTGTTTTGTTTGTTTTTTTCTTTTAAATAGCTGTAAGTTACGTTAACACAGACAGAGCCAGTGAGAAATGAAGTGTCTTAAACTTGTCAGTGTTAAATCAACAGGCTTAAATGGCAACTTGTGGCATGGGGTGTGTATGGATGGATGGATTTATTATTATGTTTTAATCTTGGTTATCAGCTCAAAGCCTGTTGGTCTGTGAGGAAACATAATTAAATATATGTCTCTGAAGAAGAGCACTTCAGAGAGGAGTGCTGTCCATGCAATAGCTTGGGAAATACTGCAACGACCAAGGGTCATTGAGAAGTGTTTCAAAGCTTTCTGTGTTCCTGGATTTTCCAGTTGTAGGACACTGGCATAGCAGCTACAGCTCATCATCTCAGTAAATGTACAAGCTAACGGAAATGACAGACAGATCTCTATGTTAACTGTTTTACACAAACTATCTTATTTAATTCTTAGGATAATCTTACCCTGCAAATAGCTGTATTGTCCTATTTAAAGAAACAGATGCTTAGATCAATTAAGACACTACTTTAAGGACAAACAGTGTATGGCAGAGCTAGTATTTAACTCAAACATATCTTTCTCTGGGCTCAGTGAATTTCATCTACCCACCTGTCATTTATTCTTTATTGTCATTATAATAACTACATTCATATTATAATTATTTTAATCATTATTAACAAAGTATATTATATTAGTTACTGTGACATGTATTATTTGTTATCATTATTTCTTTTCTTTTTGTGTGTGTGTAAGATCCAGGGCTTAGGCACTCTCTCTAAACTTCTTTTGCTTACGGCTACTCTAGCACTTGAACCATTGTTCTGTTTCAAGCATTTTTTTTTTGATAATTTGTTGGGAGGTAAGAGTCTCAGAGCCTTTCTTGCTAGGATTTGAATCATGATCCTCAGATCTTAGCCTTCTGAGTAGCTAAGATTACAGGCATGAGCCACTGGTTCCTGGCTTCATTTCTTTTATTGTGTGTGTATTTTCTTCTTTGTTTACTGAAGATTGAACCTAGGGCCTCTGGATTGAGCATTTTTATAGTCTTTCCATATCGAATCCCTGCCTCAGATGCTTTACATCTTAGAAACAGCTAAGTTAACCCTGTCCATCCCTTTTCCTAGTCATATCATGACTAGAACTGACTTACCTGGGGTGTGGGGTACATTTTTCAAAAGAAAAGCTCACTGAGTGCTGGCTTTAAACCAGTTCATGGTTAAATTTTAGAGCAAATAAGTGATAAAGAGAAGGTCAGGGGCTTATTCTAGCTTTAAAAAAATGATCCTAATTGTGTGGTATGAAGTGAAATGGTATCAAGATTTGAGAGAGGAAATACTGGAAGGTACGGTGTGTTCAAAATCACAATGGAGGGCTGGGAGTTTGGCCTAGTGGTAGAGTGCTTGCCTACCATGCATGAAGACCCGGGTTTGATTCCTTGGTACCACATACATAGAAAAAAGCCAGAAGTGGTGCTGTGGCCCAAGTGGTAGAGCTCTAGCCTTGAGAAAGTCCAAGGACAGTGCTCAGGCCCTGAGTTCATGGTCCAGGACTGGCAAAGAAAAAAAAAGTCCTAAAAAATAAATCACAAAGGAAAAAGATTTCAGTTTCCTATCTAAAAATCTCAATCTGTGAAAGCCTGGTGGCAGAAAAGAAGTCTTGAGGCCGACAAAAGAAAAAGTAAGACTCAGAGCTTTGGAAATAAAAACCTCCCATTCAGGGAGAGAGGCAAAGGGACTGTCTGGCTGATGAAAGGGATTTCTAGGGTAAGGAAGCTTTGAGAATCAAAGATAATAACATAGGCAAGGAAAACTGGAGGACTGTCTTTAAGTAATTGGGGAAAAGAAAACAGCCCACTTTCAGTGCTTCTCTCCTGTGTCCTTTGTCCTCTCTTTCTCTCCTTTGCTGGAGATGACAAAATTGTGCGTAGATCAAGAATTCTGAAGCTGGCTGACATAGTACAAATTGGGAAACCAAAGGCCGGGGAACTAAAAACGTGACCATAATTTCAGACTTCTGCCTCTGCAGACTCCAAGTGAACTGTCCAATCTGGAGATCTGTAACTCCGAAGCCGTTAACTGCACAAGAATTAGAAACATTCCGTCTCCATTTAAAGGTATTAAAGAAGATCAAGGAGTCACACTCCTGAGGATGAAATTAGTGGATTTTGGATTATGCCGGATTTAAATCTGAAGACGTAACCCTAACAAAGCCTTTTTGTTCCCCCTCTGTAGAAATGAATGTAATCAACACCACCCATTCGAGGAGCAGATGAGAGAATTACTCCTCCAGCCTTATGTTCCTCTGCTTTTGTTGTTGTTGTTTTCTTTTCCCAACTCCATGATCTTTGCCAGGTATTCTGAATGAAGGGAGGAAAGAGGCGGCATTGGCATGGAAGAGAGAGACCAAAGTGCCGATGGCTAGGTAGAGGGGGGGCGGGGTTCAGAATTTTCCCTTGGAAGTTGTGGAATTGGGATATTTTCATGTGTCCTTCTTTCCTCTACCTCTCCTTCCTCCTCTTTTCTCTCCTCCTCCATTATAGTCTGAGGTAGACCCAGTCCATCAAGCCTTGATCTACTGACTTCTCCACATTTACAGGAGAAAAGAAGAAACTATTTTAGTTTAAAGCATTGATATTCTAGGTTCTGTTAGTCAAAGCCAATGCAAATCCTTTTATTCCCCACAGAACATTCCATTATTCTATTCTTTCCACAAACTTTTTTTTAAAAAAAGATAGGGTGATAGCTATGCATTCAGTGGGAATGTCCAATGGTAAATAATACTACTTCTTAAACCAATAAGTAAGTATATATATATATATATGTATGATAAATCTGTGATTACAGGTTTAGGCTTGTAATTCTAGCCACTCAGGAAGCTGGGATCTGAGAATGATGGCTCCATGCTCCACCTGGGTAACAAAGGCTTGGAGACTCTTATCTCCAATGAGCCACCAGAAACCCAGAAGTGGAGTTATGGCTGAAAGTGGTAGGGTGCTAGCCTTGAGCAAAAGAGCTCAAGGACAGCACCCAGGCTCTAAATTCAAGCCCTATGACCCACAAAAAGGAAAAAAAATCAGATTAGTAAGATGAAGACTCGAGGCACAGTGGGCATGAGATACAGAGTAATGAGATTTAAATGCTGGAGCCCAAGACCTTTTGAAGATGATTGAAGGCATGACACAGGTGGAATCGAGAGGTTAATCAAGACAGGGAGCCTCTCCATCTTTGGGGTGGAGATCAGTGCTAGCTGTGCTTTAAGCCTAACCACTCCATCTGACCATGATACCTTTCCTCCCTGACTTTGTCCTATACATGTGGGAAGGCTGGGAAGGCTCATTCATGTGTGGCAGTCACCCCAATGCATTTCAAATATGGAAGTCATTTGACTGATCCATAGATGAGATCATATAGGCTTAAAATAACTTCTTACCACCAGGGCCACTGCTGAAGATGCTCTTAGACAGTCACTGCCATTCATCCAGTGGAACAGGGAAAAGAACCCACAAAGCTATTGGTAGCTCAGGAATAAAGGCAGGTGGAGAGAAAGAACCCAGCACCTGCCATCTTCATCCCAGAATATCTCCTGTCACGGGGTATATCATTCTCATGGCTACAAGCTCAGGGAGGTTGTAGAGTGGAGTCAGGTGAGGGGTGGGACTGGTTTCTTTAGGAAGCTGCTGGCTATTCAGTCTGTTCTATGAATATCTGTCAACTACCTAATGTGACATTCACTGAGATCCAGTGGTTAGAAAAGTCCCCTGTCCTTCTGAAGCCCACAAACAAGCAGAAATTGAGAGTTGAGAGAGAGAGAGAGAGAGAGAGAGCCAGAGCCAGAGAGATGGAGAGACAGAGAGACAGAGATGGAGAGAGTTGGGGGGTTTGGAGGAAGTGACAGGAAAGTGGCAGAAAAAGGATGTTAAAGAACAGTATTTATGTGGGTCTTAGTTAATCTCTGCAAAAACTAGGAAAAACACTATCATTTCCATTGTCTTCATTGTAGGGCTGAGAAAGTTTGAGATAATTGTCCCCAAATGGCTTTCAAAGTAGCATAAACAACCCCATAAACAGAATTCTCATCTAGGTCAGTCTGACTCTACCACTTTGTCAGTGGTTGGATGTAGGAATGAATGTCTTCTATCCATTTCTTAGTTTGAGGGTTTATGCTGGTTTCATTTCTCTGTGAAACTCACCGTCAATCTAAGCTACCCCAACAGTGACAAGGGGTAAAATCCAGTTTACCATGAACTGCAATCAAATATAATGAAGAGGACAAGTCGGCCCTCTTATAGATTTAGAACATTTAACCCAAATCATTTTGCTAGGGCATTAAAAATGATCACACTATAATCCTGGTCTCTTTGTGTGCCTGTATTTTATGGCCATACTGTGGCTTTCATGTGTGGGCAGATGGCTGTGAGGAATCATTATTGATTATATAGTCCATTATTTGGAACTTTTATCCCCCGACTCCCCAAACACAACCCCCCGCCCCGCCTCCGATTGCAAAGCAATGGAATGAATTTTTAATAACGCAGTCCAATCAGATGTTTATAATAGTAGATGGCACCAGCACATTAAATTCTAGCCACTTTTCTCAGGGCTTTAAGGCACATCATTTCATCTGATCCTGGCATCGCCTCTCTGAAATGGTTCTGATTAGCACCATTTCATGTGACAAAGGATTCCGGCTCAGACAAAACCGCACGTCCATTTTTTGGGCAATAACTATTCATCACAGTCAAGTCAGAACCAGCTGAGGGGCCCATCAACTTAGGAATGGCTGCTGAAATGGGGTTGATATTCCCTGTGGAATATCATTCTGCCAGAAAGAGGAGTGAAGTTTGGCCACTTGCAGGGAGATGTGTAGAACTGGAGAAGCAGCATGATGTGCAGATATATGGCTATTTGTCAGACCCACCTAGTTCACTTGTGCATCACCTTACGAATATATCACTATCTTTTGGTGGCAGCACTTCAGTCCTTCTCTCTTGGAAGGTTTCAAGTATGTAAGCCGATGTCATCGACTGTCGTCACCATGCTGGACTGACCACACTTGGGTTTCCCAGCGTTCTCAGTGGCTTCCGCTTCTGTACCCCTCTCTCCAATCATTGAAGAGATGAGTAGAAAAGAAGGTACAATGACAATTAGGAAATGCTCATTCTAGGCCCAATTCTGCCCTCCCTCTGGCCCTGTGATCCTGAGTAAATCCACTTCAAACATCGGGACTCTGTTTCCCCATCATTAAGAAATGAAGGGATATGGCTAAACAAAGTCTATTATGATTGATGATGATTATTTTATCTCTGATAGTGCTGTTTGAATGAACATAGGGGTGTCTTCCCCCTCTTGGCTGGGGCAAATATGCGGGTTCTCTAGCTTCTCTTCATCCTAGCGTCAAGGAAAGCTCCTGTTAAAAACACTACAAACTCCCACCGGCTCTGTCTGCAGGGTGAATGACTCCCTGGTGATTTCATCTTCAGGGAACTTTAGTGGGGGGGAAAAAAAGCAACACACAAAAAACCCAAGCTGCTCAGCTAATTGGATTTCATGGCTGATATGCTTTGATGTGCTATTTGTTCTAGTTAAAATATTTACTCTTGAAAAAAGATCTTGGCTGTCGAAACCCAAAGTTCCACAGTGTGGGTTGAGGGTACTGCAGGGTGAGGAGGAAGGGTTTGTAGAGAGCCTCCCAAATGCTTCGGAACAGCCACGAGTCACATAATCGTATCTGCTGGTCCAGGTTGCCATGATGACACCTGTTCCTTAACTTCTCCAGGACTCAATTTCCTTGCTTGTAACGGTGGGGGGGGGGCGGTTAACATTGTACGAACCTCACTGATGACTGAGAGAGCTATTTTGCTTTTGCAACATGCCTGACACCTCAAATACAGTGTTTTTCCATTGATCCAAGGAGAGCTGTTCAGTTTTCCCATTTGTGTGTATGCCTGTGAGTGCATGCCACCACTCGAGCTCAGGGCCTGGGTGCTGTCCCTGAGCTTTTTTTGCTCAAGGCTAGCATCAATGTCAACTGAGCCACAGCGCTCCTTTTGGTCTTTTAGAGGGGGCAGTAGTTAATTGGTGAATCTCAGGGATATTCCTTTCTGGGCTGGCTTTGAACTGTGATCCTCAGATCTCAGCCTCCTGAGTAGCTAGGAGGACTGGCACGAGCCCATCAGCACCCAATCCGTTATCCCAGTTTTACAGGTCTGGAAAGTAGATTGGTGGGGCTCAAGTTCCTAACCCAGAAGTGATTTTAATGTGTAAATGATGGAAATGGGATTCCAACTCCGGTCTCTACTGATCTGAACACTTAAATTGCTGACATGGCTGAGTGGGAAGGTAGCCAGGTGGTTTGGTTATACAACTGATCCATTCCCAGGGTCTCTGTGTCCTAAGAGGTGCAGTCTTGAGATAGGAATCCCCATTGTTGGATGGGTTCACATGTAGCCAACAATAGATAGGGTTGGTAGCAAGCCCTTGACCTGGTAGCTAGCCTTGATCCTGTGTCTGGGGGCTTGATGGCTGTTGGAAAATCTTGTCTGGCTTTGGTTTGTGCAGCTGGGGCCTCCTAGCTCTTCTCCACAAGTCTCTTACTGTCCAGTGGTCTTCCTTCCCCCACCTCCCAAGTGCTGGGATTACATTGTATATGGCTGTGGAAGTAAGTAGTTCTTTTGGAATCAGGCAACATGTACCCTTTGCAGTGGGAGCTCCCGGAGCTGCCTATGCAAGTATGTTTTACGTTCTTAAATGCTAACTGAATTCTGAGTGCGTAGGCTTTTAGAAACCATTATACACTCTAAATATGAAGTGTAAAAAAAAAGAAATCTTTACACAGAGACTCATGTGCAGGCCTGTTGCTCCAACATCATCATGGGAAATATAAAATATCTCCTATTTGTCTGTTAGTGGAAAATGAGGGGGAAATGATGGCCCGCCTAAATATTGGAATAATGGTAATTTCTTTTAACAATGGAGCCATTGAAAGCATAGATGTAGGTATACCAGAATGAAGTAAATTTTAGGATCTATTATAAAGAGATCCATATGTAACATGCTTGTATGAGACTGACATCTCATGCCTGTAAGGCTCAGATCCACCAAAACTCCAGAAGTAGAGCCTAGGCTCAGCTGGAGAGGAGGAAGCTGAGGGACAGAGCCTCAGTCTGGAGAGGAAGAAGTTGCAGGACAGAGCCTAGGCTCTGAGTTCAAGACCCAGTAACCACTCCGCCAAACACACATTTGTCTGAGTATGAGTCTCTATCTACGTATCTCTTTTTTATCTGTTTTTTGTTTGTTTTGTTTTGTTTTGTTTTGCCAGTCCTGGGGCTTCAACTCAGGGCCTGGGCATTGTCCTTGGGCTTTCTCAAGGCTAGCACTCTACCCCTTGAGTCACAGCACCACCACTTTCTGTTTTCTCTGTGCATGTGGTACCAAGGGATTGAACCCAGAGCGTTGTACATGCTAGATAAGCACTCTACTACTAGGCCACACTCCCAGCCCCGTTATCTGCTTTTATATGTACACTTACATTTATTAAATGTACCTAAACTACATTGAGAAGCCTACTTTTAATAAATGCATTTCTGGCAAGATTTGTAAGACTAGTATTTTGAGGAACAGTTCTTCATTTGAAATGCTTTGGTTCTATTTAATTAAAAAAACACAACTATACACCTATGCTACTTAAAACAGTTTCTTTTAAAAAATTATAAATCATTGGATAAAAGCTTATTCTTTTAGCATCAAAGGAGTCAGCTGCACAAATGTACAGTGACTTGGGTTGGAGGTTAAAGTTAATTAACCAGGCAGAATCAGGTCCTTGACTAACCTGCAGCTGTTGGGCTTAAGGTTTGAATCTTTTTTTTTAAGCCTCCAGATACAAAGACAGACCCCAACTGGTTCCATCTAAGTTCAGCTATTTTGAGTTGAATCTAAACAGAGAGGAGGAGGGCTCAAGTTGGGGGCACAGGGAGGGGTTTCTCATCTCTCAGCTACATTAATTCAGCACAGAGACATTTCTGATGCCTTACTCACTGCCTGTGGAGAAAGCTTGAAATAGCCTTGAGGGTATGAAAAGAGGGGAAAAGAAAGCAGTGTATCTTAAATATCCTGTAGATTTTAGGAGCAGAACACCTGTAATTTCCTTAATTCTTACATGAGCTCCGAATTCTTTCCTTTTTCTCATGCATAGGAGGAAACTGAGGCTGGCAAGGGCAAATAATTTTCCCCCCCAAAGCCATCCACTTGGTCAGCTGAGATTTGAGTCCCTGACCAGTGAGGTCTACACATCTTAGGATAGTTCTATCAGGCTAGGATTTGCAAGTTGATGCTTATCTGCAGTGGACATGATGGGGCCAGTTTAGGAGTGACGAGGTCCAGGGGACCCATCTTCTCATTCTTGTGAAGTAGGAAAAAGTAGTTTTGACAACAGTACATGCAGACATGAAGTCTAACAGGGGAGTCATATGAGTTTTGAGGATAGAGATGCTAGAGAAATTCCTTGTTTGCTTCAAAATCCTTTCCTCTGGAGGCCTTCAATCATTCATTTGTGTCTCATAGTCAGCATAAATGTTTTCTCCAGTCAGAAGGGAGCTTTTTAGAGTCAAACATTGTCCAGAAGCAGAGTGATGAAGATGCGGCCCTCTGTGTGAGTACTGGACCCATGCATCCAGCTTCCTGTTTCCATGCAGACATTGCTAATCACTCACCGAACATGTCCCTACTTGATGTGGAATGGAGCGTGCAATATTTCCCAGCACAGCCCCTCAGAGTTCTAGAATTAGGTAAACAGATTAGCATTGATAATGGAACCTGTCTGTTATGCAAGCAGTAAGTGCAGTGGTAAGCATACATCTGGGAGCCAGATGTTGAGATTTGAGAGGGAGGGGATGAGACAGAGACAGATAGAATAGTTTAATTCAGTGATTTTTAGTCCATGACTAGCTGCTCACAAGGGATGACAGGGTTGGGGAGTAAGGAGCTAAAGTTCTGGAAACTACCTGACTGTTAGTTAGTTAGTTAATTTTCTGTTGGTCATGGGACTTGAAGTCTGGTCCTGGGCACTGTCCTTGAGCTCTTTTTCTTTTCAGGCTAGCACACTGCCATTCTGAGCCACAGTGCCACTTCTGGTTTTTAGGTGGTTAATTGGAGATAAGAGTTTCATAGACTTTTCTGCCCCTACTGGCTTTGAACCTTGATCCTCAGATCTCAGCTTCTTGAGTAGCTAGGAATGCAGGTATGAGCCACCAGCACCTGTTTTATTATTATTATTATTATTATTATTATTATTATTATTATTATTTATTTTTTTGTACTGGGATTAAATTCAGGGCCTTGTGCTTTCTAGGTAGGTGCTCTATTACTTGAGCCCTGTTCCCAGTCCCTTGGCTTTTAGTTTGGTTTTCAGATAGGTCTTGTATTTTCTCCCAGTTCAGCCTTGAACTGTCATCTTCCTACCTCTGCCTCCCAGGTGGTTGAGATTATAGGCAACTTTCAACAACCTTTCTTTTCTTTTTAAATCGGAGGCACTGAACAATCTATAGTCAAAATACATTTTTGTTTCACTCAAATACTTTTAAGAAGCTGTAGCTTCTTGAGAAAGTTTGAAATTCTCCATGGTGCACGCTCCTTTCTGTGTCCTCCAGAGAAGGTTGAGACATTTTCCTGGAAAGGTGATTTTGGCTCTAGTGAAGATGTCACCATCTGCTTGCCTGCCGGGCAGCTGGCCTGGCTGAAGGAGAGCTGGGGCTAGCTGCTTTGAGATCTGGGAGAGTAGGAGGTCCAGGGCACAGGTTGGGGAGGGGGGTTGTTTGTGGCTCCCAAGGCTGTTCTTGGGTAGGGTCTTCCTTCCCCAGGCACCTGCTCAGTTGGGGAAGCCCCTCCAGCATCTCCTTCTGGCTCACTCTCGCTCCTGGCTTTCCTCCCCATCCTCTGTCAAGAGCTCCAGGCTGCCTGCCATTCCTGTTGGCACTGGCAGCAGCCAGAACAGTGCAGGCTTTCCTGGCAGCGGGGTCCATGACTGCTTCATTTCTCCTTCTGCTCTTTCACATTCTTCTGTCTTTTTCTCCATGGCCTGGTACCCAGCAGCCTGTGGCCAAAAAGGGCATTGATTACCTTTTTTTAAAAAAAAAATTTTTTTTTGCCAGTCCGGAGGCATGAGGCTTGAACTCAGGGCCTGAGCGCTGTCCTTGGGCTTTCTCAAGGCTAGTGCTCTACCTCTTGAGCCACAGCACCGTTTCTGTGTATGTGGTACTGAGGAATCGAACCCAGGTCTTTGTGCATGCCAGGCAAGCACTCTACCACTAGGCCAAACTCCCAGCCCTTACCATCTTACCTCCCCCCTTCTCTTCTCTCAGCCTTCACCCAGTAGGGATAGATTGCCCGCTTTCCCTCCCTCCCTTCAACAGGCAAGTAACAGACATGGGACGTGGGCTCTGACATTGCACAGGGCTCGAGTTTCCCCCTATCCCCATTTCAACCAACAAACCAACAGTAGTGCACACCTGAAATCCCAGCTCCATGTTGAAGCATAGACAGAGGAGGATTATGGTCCAAGGGCCCACTGAGCTGTCTTCTAGAGAGATCTTTCTATCAGCCAGGCCTTGGTGGCTGACATCTATAATTTCTGCTGCTCAGCAGGCAATGATTGGGAAGATGGCAGTCTAAGGCCCTCCTGGGCAGAAAAGAGCCTATTTCGACAGACAAGTGGTGTGTGTGTGTGTGTGTGTGTGTGTGTGTGTGTGTGTGTGTGTGTGTGCAAGCCTGTACGCACACACGTGTATGGTTTGTGCTTTTTCCATTATCGGCAAGTGCGATCTTGGCAGACATGGGAAGATGACATGCTAGATGATCAGGTAGAGAAAGCACCTTAAAGAGGAGCAGTACACACCAGCCAGCATTGATTGATTACTGATCAGTGCATCTGTAAATATCTCAGACCCAACACTTTGACCTAGGTGCTCTTATGATCTCATGTTACAGGTGACTGAAGTGAATTGATGAATGAACTTGTCACTACCGGTGCTTGAACTCAAGGCCTCACACTCATATTCCTGCCTGCTATCCCCAGCTGCATGGCTGGTGCTCTACCACTTGCCACACCCCTAACTTCTGGCTTTTTGATAGTTTATTGGAGGTAAGAGTCTCAGGGACTTTTCTGCCAGGACTGGCTTTGAACCGCCATCCTTAGATCTTAGACTTCTGAGTAGCTGAGATTACAGGTGTGAGTTATCAGAACTCTTGAGATGAAAAAAGGAATTGCAAGGAGAGTGACTTTTCTAGAACATGAGAATGCTTGGGAAGGGTCCTTCTCTTCCCTTGGCCTTTCCCTCAGGGAGATGTCCTTTGTCCCCTTACTGGCCTGGTTGCAGCCACAGTGGCCTTATAACATCCAAAACAGCAGTGGCACCCTCCTTGGAACCAATTGGTGTAACCTCAGAGGGGTGTGCCTGCAGCGGACTGATTTCTAGTTCTATTCTTCTCCCCTGGAGATGGGGAGGTGTGGATGGAAAACAGCAGCTACAGCAACAAAAATCTGAGGCTGAAGCCTAAGGCTGGATTCAAAACCTTTAATTCAGAGTGAAAGACTTTAATCAGGCTATAACTTGGCTCCATTCCTAAATGCTACCATGTTAAAAAAGGAAAAGAAATAACAACAATAATAATTCAGAGAACGCAAATAATAGTCCAACCTAAAGCCAGGAATAGGTCAAAACAGCTGTAGTTTCTCTGGGAATGAAACATTCCACTCTTTAAATTATTGCAAGGAAATGTATCTTGTTTTCCCCAACTGAGCCTGGAAGTGAATTTAAAAAAAAATCTATTACTGCTAGTTACTGATTCAGCAAGAGTTGCTTTATTGTTATTGTTGTTGTTTGCTTTTCTTTCCCTTTTCCTTTGCAAGCCACTGTCCACCTCCATCTTTTTCTGCCCTTTTTCTCCTGGGTGTACCAGAGGAACCTTCTAAGTAAAAAACAAAACTTCACTTTGTGTGTGTATGGCCAAGATTCAAATTTGCTATGATTCATTGGAAGGGGGGAGGGGCTGGCAGAATTGGAGGGAGAAAGGACCCATGGAGCCTCTCAGATGTAAATAATTCAGGGTTTGGAAGTGCTCATCTTTGGACGTATTGGAGCCATTGGGAGTGTGGACGGCTGGGAAGCAAAACTGCTGAGGCAAGCAGGAGAGAAGCAGAGTCACTGGCCTGGATTGGGTCAGCCAACAGAGCAGCTGCATGTGTTGGAGAAGCCAGCCCATGTGGGGCATGGCGGGGGGCCCAGATCTGGGGATCCCCGGACTCTCAGAACACATGAGGCTCAGTGTCAGGGGAGCCTCTTGTTACACAAAAAAAAAATCTCAGGGAGGTGTAACACTCACAGCCTAAGAAAAGGGAACAGTGAAATCCTAAACAGTATTTAACAGGAATAAGTTAGTATGAGTGTATTCCTATTAATATACTATGAATGATATATTAATAACATTAATGACATAGTATAGCAATATATTCATGAGCTAAGGTTAATAGAGCTGATTCTAATTAGTATTAATAGAACTCTTACCACATACGAGGTTACTTTTCAAGTCAGGTAAGTATTCTCTCTCCTTTTTTGCTGGAATTTGAACTCAGGGCCTCATGTCTACTCAGCAAGCACTCTTCTGCTTAAGCAATGCCCCCAGCCCTCTTTTGGGGTTGATTATTTTTCAGATAGGGTTTTAATTTGAATCCTCCTACACAGCTGGGGTTACATGTATGCGCTACCATACCTGATTTTTTTTCTTTGAGCCAGGTTCTCGGTCTATATCCCAGTCTGACCTTGAATTTGTGATCCTCCTGCTTCCTCTTTGTGAGTACTGGGATTCCATGAATTTGTGCCACTAAATCGCTGACATTGATTTCCTTTCCTTTCCTTTCCCCTCCCTCCCTCCTTCCCTCTTTCTTTTTTTATTTTTTCTTTCTTTCTCCTCTTCCTTCCCCTCCCCTCCCCTTCCCTCCCCCTCCCCTCTCCTCTCTCTCCCCCTCCCCTTCCCTCCCCTCCCTTCCCCTTCCCTTCCCTTCCTTCTTCTGCTAAACCAACCTTGAATTCCCCAGGACAAATCTGATTCAATCATGCTCTTTCATCCTTCTTCTAAATTACCAGATTCCACTGGCAAATATTTTTGAGCATGTTTACTTCTATGTTCTTTAGGAATATTGATCAGTAATTGCATTCACTGTCCAATAGGATAAGCCTGGATTACATGATGCTCCATGCAACTAAATCTAAATGGATTACATTATGATGTAAAATTGAAATTCCACTGCTTTGGATATTCCAGACACATCTGAAGTCAAATCCATGGATTAGAAGTCAAAACCAATAATATTGGATGGTACCAGCATGTCTATCATATTGGACAGCACAGAGAGCTTTCCCTGCAACCTAAGCTTTTGTATGTCTTTGAGCAGAGTTCAAACTTTGACGTTTATCTGTTGTCTTTTATCCTTAGTGTGGTGGTGGAGCTCTTTCCAGCCTTGGAAAAGAAACTCTGTGATGGATCATCTGACATCTGTTTTTTTTTTTCCCTACCCCTAAAAGTGTTCTTTAAATTCCCAGCCTAGGAGGGGGTCAGCTCAGTATTATGTAAAAGCAAGGTTTAGTTTCATTTAAAAAAGGGAAAGGTGTTTTAGTTTGGCCAGTTCTAGGCAGAACCCAGAAGTGCTCTTATAGGATGCATATTTCACAAACCAAGATTTATTCCAGAACAAAGCTCTAGCATAGCAAAGGTTTTGTCTGGCCAAGTGGGATCCATCCTTACTTTGCATGAGCAAACCTGCAGGTACAATATTTTACAAGGCACATCTCCTTTCAATAATTAAATACCTATGCCAGCATGTTGTAATTTCTAAGGACATAAAGATCACAGAGAAATAGAGCGCTTTATAGTCAAGCAAAGCTCAGGGAGGGTTGTAGATGGGGGGTGGTTTAGGGAGGGTTGTTAAAGAGGAGTATTCTGCTTAATGAGAATGAAAAGGAAATTGTAACTTGGTTCCAAATTGTTCACTGGGGTCAGGAGACATGGAGTAAGAAGGGCAGTGCTGAGATCTCAAGCCCAGCTGGGACTCCAGGATGGGCTCACATCACTGATTTTTTTTTTAACTCTGTGAAGGAAGGCTTTCTCTTGGACATCTTGTGTCAAATTGGAAAAGAGATTTTTGTAACGGACCCCTCCACCCACCATCAGAGGCTCTGTACGAATCATATCCCTGAGATGCTGCTGGGTTTAGACAAGCTAGGATTTCTAATGGTGGTTTTCCCTTTCAGTGACCTTGGGCAAACCAGTAACCTCTCTGACCCTCTCTTTCTTTTCAGGGAAACAGAACAACAAACCCCATTCTCTTAGTGTGAGATCTGTGGGCCAGCCCCACTACTACTCTCAAGAGCTCTTGCTATAACCGTGGCTGTGTGGGCCACTCTTTTGGGAGGAGTGTCATAGTCCCCCCAGCTGGGTGGTTGGGGGTGAGGGGTGCTTGAGGGGACTAATAGAGAGAGGGGAACATTTTCATCCTTCTCAGCCCCCATTCTTTTCTAAGTTAGGATGAAGTTTAGATCAAGGGCCAGGACCTTGACTCCCCCTGCCCCCATAATTGTGAGCGGTTAAAAGAGGTTCAGGCGAAAAATACAGGCAATGGTCACAAAGGAGTTGGAGACTCATTGCCACCAGGAAGTCAAACACCATTGCGGAGTGAGGTGCTCTCAGAAGGCAATCGGAGGAGGATGTGTTTGGACAAGCAGGGATTAAAAAGAAGGGTATCTTAGGAAAAATGGTAAACACCATTGAGCATTATGAAGGGTTGGCAGTGCAAAGTGTCTGTCGGACTGTGGGAGAGTAAGCAGGATGTCCTCATAATAGTCCCATATGTGCCTGTGGTCCAACTTGATTTAAAATTTTATGTCTACAGGAGAAATGCCAGAGTAAAGAAATCGCGGGGGAGGGGTGTTTCCAGACATCAGGGATACCCGTGTGGCTCCACAAACAGCGCACGCACCTTTTTACCCAGACAGTTCTATTAATATTGGATTTCTGCTATGATTATAAAACATCATCCGACACAAGCTGTGCGGTAACATTTCTCCCCCAGCAACCAGGGAGCCCGGAGAAGCTGGATTGTCATTTGCAGGAGACAAATGACAATAATCCCTAGAGATGGGATGTGCAGAAAAAGATATAATCCTATTAAGAGATTGCCATTGTGCACGTTGCCTCTTGTGGTCCCAAGTGCAGATGCAGGAAGGAGACAAGGGGGCCTGTAACAGCTATAGGAAGGAGCTCTCCCTGCAGTTGGCAGTGACAGCGCCCTGCCATTTCTGAACAAGGGTCCTTGGGGTATCGGATCACAGTAAATGACTGAGGGGAAATGTACTCAAGAAAGGTGATAGACCTGAACAACTGGAGTTTCACTTCTGAAGGACCTGGAGGAAGCCTGGCCATGACTCAATTTTTTTCATATATTTTTATTGTAATTAATAGAAGGGTTACATTATATTCATCAGATAGAAGGTACATTACTTCATAAATGTTGATACCCTTTCTCATGTCATGGTTCCCATTTCCCTCCCCCTCTCCCCATACATCTTGATTTTCCCCCTTCCCTCTCCTATTTCAATTAAGCGTATATAAAATATATCAGATAACAAGGTGAAATATTGTAACAATATGAGATAAAGGGACAGCAAAAGGACAACAATCACTCATTATATGGCTTCTGTTTCTATATCCTAGAGATCCTTTCATTTAGCATCATACTGTATGGCCTTATGTATCTAGGTTTTGCTCTATTGTGAACCTCTCCTAGGAGAGCCCAAGGTTTCTACTGATTATTGTAAATGAGGGAAACCATTGAGCCTATGTTCCTTTGAGTCTGGCTTCCTTCACTTAATATGATTTTTTTCTAAGTCTTTCCATTTCCTTACAAATGGGTGATGTCATTCTTTCTGAGAGCACCATAGAATTCCATTGTGTATAAATACCACATCTTGTTGATCCACTCATCAACTGAGGGACATCTGGGTTGGTTCCATATCTTTGCTATGGTGAATAGTGCTGCAATGAACATTGTTGTGCTAGTGGATTTAGTAGGTCCTTGTTTCTGGACGATTGGTAAATGCCAAGTAGTGGAATTGCTGGGTCATAGGGGAGCTCTATATTTAGTCTTTTGAGGAACTGCCATACTGCTTTCCATAGAGGTTGAACAAGTTTGCACTCCCACCAACAGTGTAGTAGTGATCCCTCCTGTCCACCTCCCCTCCAGCATCTGTTATTATTAGATTTCTTGATCCTAGCCATTCTAAATGGAGTGAGGTGGAATCTTAAAGTTGTTTTGATTTGCATTTCTTTTATGACCAGAGATGCCATGACTCAAGTTTTACACTCTTAGAGCAAACCCTGTAACTTCATTGGGGTGAGGACCAGGTAGTTGGAGTTCTAAGTATGTGTGAGATCCATCAATCGGTAAAGGATAAACTATTATTATTATTATTATTATTATTATTATTATTATTATTTTATTATTATTTGTGCCAGTACTGGGCCTTGAACTCAGGGCCTGGGCACTGTTCCTGAGCTGCTTTTTTTTTTTTAAATTGTTGAAGGCTAGCATTCTACCACTTGAGTCACAGCTCCACTTCCAGGTTTTTGTTGGTTAATTGGAGATAAGAGCTTCATGGACTTTCCAGACCATGATCCTCATATCTCAGGCTGGCTTTGAACCATGATCCTCATATCTCAGCTTCCTGAGTAGCTAGGATTACAGGGGTAAGCCTCCAGCATGGGGCTTAAGGTCTCTATTTGAGTGATGAAAATGAAACCCTTTAATTCATGCTATGTTTTAATGGGAAATGGAAGGGAGTGAATATTCAATTTATGACCCCAGGAAATGAGCACACGTGCACATGCAGATTTTAGTATTTAACAGTGAAGATTAAGACATTCACTGGCCCCCAAGCAATCACTTTGGATTATTTCATGCTCCATGCTTGCTACTCAGTAAGATACCAGCATGGTGTAGAAGAAGAGACATGAGTTTTAATAGTAGAGACATGTGGTGGGTTCAAGCCTAAGCACAACCATTTTCCAACTCTGGGACCTTGGGTAACTTCCTTAAACTCTTGCAACTTTGCTATTCTCATTTGTGCACTAGAGATACTATTCTCTGAAAAGTAGTAAAATATTAAATATTCAAGTAAATTATGATCAAAAAGAGTTACTTGTTTTTTGTCTTGGTGAAGGTTGACACCTCTTAGTTTACCTCTTAGGATCTCTTTCCTTCCCTTTCGGTTAATACTACTTTGATGATGGTGATAGTTGCTGCTGTTGTTATTATTACTATTATTTTAGTCCAGGTGGTTTGGATAGAGATCAATCTGATCCACAGGCAGATAGATATACCAATCCAGTCCATTTCTCTGCATCTATGGGATTGGTCCAGGGAGGTCATGTGATCAAAGATGGCCAATATGACCCCACTGTCTTTCTGGTTTCTAGAAGGAAAAGCTCTATGGCTCTTCTGGGTGCTGAAACTATATAAGAATATCCCTCGAGGGAGTGGTGCTGTGGCTCAAGTGGTAGAGCACTATCCTTGAGCACAAAGAGGCTCAGGGACAGAGCCCAGGCCCTGAGTTCAAGCCCCAGAACCAGCAAAATTGAACTCAAAATTGAGTTTGGGGCTTGAACTCAGGACCCTGCAGTTGTTATGCAAACACTCTACTGGAGTGACATCCCCAGTCTTTATTTAGAATTACTATGCTTTGAGATTTGCAATAGAGCAAAACCTTGATACATAAGGCCATATAGTATGAAGCTAATTGAAAGGACCTCCAGGATATTGAAACAAAAGCCATATAACGAATAATTGTTGTCCTTAATGTA
This sequence comes from Megascapheus bottae, assembly GCF_031878675.1. Lineage (NCBI taxonomy): Eukaryota > Metazoa > Chordata > Mammalia > Rodentia > Geomyidae > Megascapheus > Megascapheus bottae. The sequence continues at coordinate 494,338 of NW_028327559.1, read as the reverse complement.
CTATGTTGTCTCTCATCTCCTTTGCTGTCCCTTGGTTATCTCATATTGTTATAGTATCTCACTTTGTTATCTGATATATTGAATTTATTTGTATTTGGTTATTTGATAGGGAAGGGGGGAAAACCAAGACAGGTGGGGGGTAGGGAAATGGGTACCAAGACATGTGAAAGGGTATCAATGTACGTGAATTAATGCACCTTCTATCTGGCAAATATCATGTAACCCTTTTACTAATTACAATAAAAAAATGCAAAAAAAAAAGAATTGCTATGCTTTCCCATGGAATCTTTACAACCTCTAACTAGACTTGCAGAGCTATTTCACCAACACGGAGTTGCCTCATGGTTCTGTTCGGGGCTTAGGTCTTTTATTATTTATGTAACAGTTCCCCTACATTATAGTTCTGTTTGACATGCTCAAGTCACTTCCTGTCTCTGACTGGACGCTGAGAGCTGGAGGGCCTCAAGCAGGATTAGATGGGCATGGTTCTGTGGGTGGGTATTATCTTCACTTTACACAGGAGCAGAGATGTTCAGACAACCCTTTGCAAACTGTCAACTGTCATGGAGCCTTGTTGGAGTAGAAATAGATATTGAACTCAGGTCTTTGGGACTACAGAGATCTTCAGGATTTGGCTGTGTATGTGTATGTGTAATTATATATATGTATATATATATATAATTTTTTTCAAAGGATTCGGCTAAGAACAAAAATCCCTTTTGAGAAGGAGGAAATCTTTTCAATGTGGAGAAGTATCTTAAAAGGTTCTATATCTGGGTCCTTTCAAACTTGAAATTTATATGCAAGGAATAAAACCAGACGAGAATGGATGGTGTTGGGATGAAACGAACAGGTTTGTGTCTTTTCTGAGCTGATTTGTCTCAGTAAATCCCCAGAAAATATCGCTTGTCTCATTTTCCCTTCAAGCCTTTTGTCTGAGTTTCAGCTGAGAAGATTTTTTCCCCCTCTCTCGTTCTTTGTAAATTCTCTTGATTTTGGTTATATAACAGGAGCAAACAATTGCCTTTACTGAACAAAAGTCTCAAATGAATAGCTATCAATGGTAATACTAGTAATTAACAGTTTTTTTCTCTGTCGTGCCTGCCCGAAACTGCTTTTATTGATTTATTTTGACTCTGTTCCATATAGGACAATTTTCCAGCTTGCACAAACATATGCTTATCTTCTTTTGGGCCCAACTATCTTGGACTCTATTTCAAAAAGAGCGTTAACTCTTCAGGACAGAGCTGACAGCAGACCAGAGGAAAGGAATTGGGGTGCCTCAAATGAACTGTACACTGGGAAAGATTATCAATGAGTGTGAAACATAGAGCACCTCTTAGTTTGAAGTTTGACATCCTGGCTTTCCTTTCTGAATGAAATTGGAAATTACACAGAATTGGGGGTGAGCGTGGTGGAGGGTGGCAAGATGGAGGGGTCCATCCAAACAAAAAAAGCCAAGGTCAGAGGGGAGAAACAGTGCAAAGAAAGAACCAGTTGGCTACTGGCAGCTCGCGCTTACTCAGGAGGCTGAACTCAGAGGATTGTGTTATGAGCCCAATCCAGACTAAAAAGCCCGTGAGACTCCATCTTCAAAATATTCAGGAAGAAGTCAGGCTGGAGGCTTAGCTTGAGTTGGAGTGTCAGTCAAACAAGCAAGTGAAGTGAGTCCAAGGCCCTGAGTTTAAACCCTGGTTCTAAATAAAGAAACAAATAACAAAGTAAACAAATAGGCAAGGGCAGGGGAGGAAAAACCAGTCATCAATTCTCCCTTTCTCTCTGCTCTCCTGAGGTCAATCTCAGTTATATGAGTGTCTTTCTTGCAATCCAAGTGAAAAGGTAATTCATGGTACTGAAAAGAGAATTCATTGTGTTATTGAGTTTCTTAAACCCCAGAATTGAACCTTTTATAAAATTAGAGGTGAGAAAATGAAATGACACAGGAATAGCATCCCCCTCAATATATTTGAAACCCCACTGGACATAATCATAGTATGGAATATACAACTTTGTGATCTATTTTTTCAAATCAATAACTTTTCTTCAATGCTTGCACATATATACTCAGTCTTCTTGACTGAGTTGTATTTCATTGGATGGATGCATAGAGCATGCTTAACTAATCACAGTCACCTAGTGTTGGCTATTGGTTCCTTTTTTAGTTTTCTTTTTTTTTGGCCAGTCCTGGGCCTGGGCATTGTCCTTGAGCTTTCTCAAGGCTAATGCTCTACCACTTGAGTCATAGCACCATTTCTGGCCTTTTCTATGTATGTGGAATCAAACCCAGGGCTTCATGCATGCTAGGCAAGCACTCTACCACTAGGCGGCTGTCTTCTTGAGGGCTCTTCTGTCCTGCAGGCAGATGCTCAGGGTGAAGGACGAGCTGGCAGCGTCCAGAGTGAACGTCCCTGGAAGTCACCCAGCAGCAGATGGAGCTAGTGGATAAATGCAGCCTTGCAGGTGTGGAGTAATTCTAGGGTGCTGGCTCTATGGTGCTGAGTGGAACCCAACCTAGAGCAGAACCATTCCTTCCATGGCCTGCCTTCTGCAGTGGAATTTTACTACATGCTCTTGGAAGCTGGGCTAGCACTTAGACTCAGCAGCTGGAGGGTTCGCTGAGGCCATACACAGCCAACACTCCCACCCCCTCATGACCACAGAGCTAGTGTCAGGAGACAGACGTCCACAGACGGCCGTGCATAAATCTTGCCCACAATGTATTCCTGTGGATGGCAGGATCAGACGGTGGGCACTTGACAGCCAGCTGGCAGTAGTATTGGTACCCTGGAAGTGTCAGCAGGCTTAATTACCAGCCCTTGTGCCAATTCCAGGACAAACCACCAGCCGTCTCCTCACCCCTGCCACCGCTACCGCTCCACAAATCCCTGAGGCGACATCAATAATTCATCTGAGAACCAAAAAGTTCCAGGCCTCTGACACTGTTGTCTTCCAGCCTGGTCCTACCTTCTGGGCCTCGCCTGGTGTCCCTGTCTTCTCAAACGTCAGGTGTGGTGTGAGGTGAAGAACGATCTGCGGGGTGGACACGTGTTGTCATTTTCTGAGGAAACAAGTATTAGAGACAGGGATTAAATGCTCCTAATTAGAGGTCTTTCTTGCCAAGCTTCTTCAGGAGAAAAAAAGAATTTTCTCCTCAGTTGATGTGCTATCCTTATGGAGACCTTGGGGGAGGGGCAGAGGGTGGGTATGTGGAATTCATATCTGGGAGCAGGTGGCCATATCAGAAATAATGGCTCGAGGTACTGGGAAAATGTAATCAATATTTACCTGCTGAGAAGTCCCAAGAGGAGAAGGAAATGGACTCCTTCCCTACGGCACAGATTTCATTCTGGTGTCCTGCTTTCTTTGTGTATTTGGCAGCAGGGGAAAAGTGCATGATTTTTTTTTTCTGGTGGTGGTGGGGAGAGTGTTGGGATTGGTGGAATTATTCCATCATCAGCCTGCACACAATAATCCATTATTCAAGCATGACAAACTTAAAATACTCAGTCTGGTCTCCTGGTATCTGCCTGGTTTCTTATTTGTGTCCAAATGAATGCAACCCATGACATACTTTTTAAAAATATTATGATTCTCTCTCTCTTTCTCTCTCTCTCTCTCTTCCTCCCTCCCTCCATCCTCCCTGCTATCTTTTGTCTAGAACAATCATTATCAACATTAGGCTTCATTATCTGTGTCGTCAGCTCTGGAGAACAAGAAACTTATGTGGGTTGGTAATGTTTCTCTAGACTTCATTTTAAAAACAACAACAACACACACACACACAAACAAAAAAAAACCAACAAAGCTAGACTTGTGACAAAACAAAAGTTCTCTAAAACTCCAATGTAATATAATTTAATTCATTCTTTCCCTGCAGAAGTGTAGCAGCCGGAGTTTCTGTGGCACAAGAGACGACAGAAAAGGTGGCTGATGGCATTAGGCAGAAAAGAAATCTAAAGGTGAGGAACAGAGGAAGCAAGGCCATGCTTGGGGAATCAAGTAGCCGGAGATGTCGCTGCTGGTCCAGTGTCTTAGAATCCACTATATTGCTGAAGGCAATCTCTCATCATACTCTCCAGTTGGATTCCAGGTCCTGAAGAATTGCTGCTATTTCCGCACAGGTGTTGAGGCCAGCCAGACACCCAGCCCCTGTCCCCCACCCTCCACCATGTGATTGCATTTGGCAGGGGTCTGAGGACATTAGTATTCTCATAAGGACCCTAGGGTTGCCTTCTACCATCCAAGCAGGTCCCTGTCCCCTGTGGGAGTCTGCTCAGAACTCATTCAGATCACTGCTTTCTCCAGGGTCCCCAGGAAGAGGAGGGCTACAATGTCTATGAGGTGGATTGCTGGTTGATGGTTCCCCTCGATGCCTGCTCTTCACACACTGAGAAATGGACAACCCAAGGTGATTGCGTGTCAGGACGCAGTGTCAACGGAACCACCGTGGTCTGGCCTGTGGTTCGGGGCATGGTCTCTGCAGTCGAGTCAGCATCAGCTGAGATGCTGTCTAGACCCTGGCACACCTGGCAGCTGGGTGCGAATGGAGGAAAAGAGCAGAGATGTCAGGTAAGGTGCAAGATACCCGGTTAGATCTGAACTGTAGATAGACTGTGAATCATTTTGCCAAAAGAAGTCTGTTTCATGCAATATTTAGATCCTACTTGCCCTCAAAGAAAAAAAAAAGAATCGTTGGTTGTCTGAAATTTAAACATCCTTAGGCACCCGGCATTTATGTGTATCCCAGAAGTTTCAGGGCTTGCTTTGTCTCTGCCCGCTCTTGTCTTTATAGGAGGCTTCTTCTTCATCATCTCGCTCAGATGGGAAATCAGAAGTCATAAAAGGCTTGAGGGGGAAAAGAAAAGGACAAGAATTTTAATGTCCCTACAGCATGAACTCTATTTAGGTTCAGTGATGTGGAACAAGAGTCTTTTCCTATTTTCCTCTCTTTACTGGTGTCCTGTACCAAGACTCAAGATGGACCCAGAAACCATCACTTCCATTCCAAGGATGTTTGTGGGACATTTCTTTCTGATGTAGAAAGAAGGTAGTCTAACGGGCCCGTTGGACAGGTATGCATTCTGTAATTCAGCAGGTAGCTTATGGTTCAAAACCATCCTGGGCAGGAAGTACCTGAGACTTTTTTTTTTGCCAGTCATGGGGCTTGAACTCAGGGCCTGAGCACAGTCCTTAGTCTTTTTCTCTTTTTTTTGCCAGTCCTGGGTTTGAGCTCAGGGCCTGAGCACTGTCCTTGGACTTTCTCAAGGCTAGAGCTCTACCACTTGAGCCTCAGCACCACTTCGGCTTTTTTCTATATGTGGTACCGAGGAACTGAACCCGGGTCTTCATGCATGCTAGGCAAGCACTTTAACCACTAGGCCAAACTCCTGGCCCATCCTTAGTCTTTTTCTCAAGGCTAGTGCTCTACCACTTGAGTTACAGCACCACTTCCAGCTTTTTTCTATGTATGTATTACTGAGGAATCGAACCTGGGTCTTCATGCATGCTAGGCAAGCACTCTACCGGTAGGCCAAACTCCCGGCCCCGTACCTGACACTCTTATTTCCAATTAACTACTGAAAAAAAAGCCAAAAGTAGATCTGTGGCTCAAGTGGTAGAGCATTAGCCTTGAGCAAAAAAAATAAAAAAAGGAAAAAGCTTAGGGACAGTGCCCAAGCCTGAGTTCAAGTCTCAACACACAACACAACACACACAGGAGAATATTAGATAATTCCTTAAGCTTACTCTCCAAACAAAAACTAGCTCCTATGTAGCCAACCAAGGGGTCCTTAAAAGAGTATAGTAGGAAGTAGAGAGAGATTTACTACAGAGGGGAGAGACGACACAGGATAACTTCAGTAGAGAGAGAATGAAATAGAAAAATGGAGGGGGAACAGGACGGGGGCGAGAGAGAGGAAGAAGAGAGAGGGAGGGAGAGAAGCTTCAAGTAACGGAAGGGTGCAAGGATGGAATTCGTGACCATGTGAAGGTCACAGGCCCCACATGCTCTTTGAAAGGAAAAACAATGGCTTTATTGAAGGTTGGAGACAAGAGCATACCAAAAGACCTGTCTGTCCATTGGCCAGGAGTGATGGCTTTTTCATCTGATTGGCCAGGGCAGGGGAACTAGAGGTGTGGGTTGTTTACAAGCAGAGTCTTGGTAGAATCAACCCCACCTGGTCCCAGTCCAGGTGCAAGGGTTAAAGAGTTCTGATCCACTGCGAAGCCCGCTGATGGCGGCATGCTTCTTCTCTTCTACCTGGGCTGTGCTTGCTCCTCAGCTTCTTCTTGACAGGGTATTTTAGATTAGACTCGAAGGTTCTACAGGTGCACCCCAAGAAAGAGCTCTCCTACAGATCTCCAGGAACAGGGAAGTTGCTGTTTGATGGCTGGGTTTCAAAGCCTTTCGCCCTCATGTTGATTTTTTTTTTCACAGCTGCAAGGCAGTCTGTAAGCCCTGCCCTTTTACATGACAACGCCCTTGCATTTCTAGATGGAAGAAGAGTGGCTGAAGGGTTGGGGGTACCTCACGTCTCTGGCCTTTCCCTTCGTCATGCAGCCTCAAAGTGAACTCCATCAGCCAGCCATCAAGGGGATGATGTCTCTGCAGCAGCAGACTCTTCTCCAGTCACGCGGCTGTCTGGACACGGGGTCCACAAGCTGCAGACCAGGTAAGCTGGGCCTAAACCACAGGAACTATGAGGTGACTCACCAGTGTCTGGTATGTTGGAAATGTGCTTTGGCAACTGAAAAGCAATGCCATCCCCTGCCTGTAAAGAGCATCCTGGGAAGTAGTTTTGGGGTAACCTTCAGTCTTTTGCTACCCATTCCTCTGCTGTTTTCTGTACAAGGCTGACCTCAGGGACTTGAAGGCCACAAAGATAGATTTTTTAAAAATATGGAATGATTATCAGGGTTTTCTTCTTGTTTTCATTTTTTTTGGTGTTGAGAGCTCAACTCAAGACCTAGGCAAATGTTTTAAATTTAGATCAAGAATTTGAGAAATTGAGAACAGAGTGTGGTACAGAAAATAATGTTTGCTTGCTGTCCTTTTGTGTCTTTTGAGACAGTGAATTTGAGGTTCTCTGCCTCAGCCTCTCAAGTTCTGGGCTTACAGGTGTGCAAGATCATGCCCAACTCATAGAAAACACTTGGATTGAGGCAAAAGGCACAACCTGGAGTCACTCGGCGTCAGATAGAATTTACTGTTTAGTAGCATTGGCCGTGTCAGAGCTCACACTTAATGTCAGCCATTTACCACCTAATATTTCAGTCAACAGTTGATTTGCCTACACTAAAAAAATTGCGTGATTTAAATACATATTTGTAGCCGTTATATTTTTATTGTAACTTTATTATAATCTTTCACTCGTTGTACAAAGGAGTTTCACTTCCACATGTCAGTTTATGAGCACATGCATCTTGATCAGCGTCAGTCCTTTCATCGTTCTCAGTAGAAGAGATAAAAAAAAATTGCAATATAGTTTTGGCTTACGATGAATCCCTTTTGAGACTGTGTTTGGGTATCTATTTCTTCTGGAACTAGACCTACCTCCCAACGACAGGGGTGAATACACATCTCAAATAGGGCCAATTCTTTCTCTCCCACCATCCAACTCATCTTCCTTCTCTTTCTTCTCCCTCTACCTATCTCTCCTTCCTTCTTTGTTGTTGTTGTCATGGTCCTTGTCCTCCTCCTCCTCTCCCCTCCTCCTCCCCCTCCCTCCTCCTCCCCCTCCCCCTTCCTCCCCCTCCCCTCCCTCCTCCTCCCCCCTCCCCCTCCCTCTTTCCTCCCCCTCCCTCCTTCCTCCCCCTCCCTCTTTCCTCCTCTCCCCCTCCCTCCCCTCCCCCTCCCTCCTTCCTCCTCCTCCCTCCTTCTTCCTCCTTCTTCCTCTTCCCTCCTTCTTCCTCCTCCCTCCTCCTCCCTTTCCTCCTCCCTCCTCCCATTTCTAAGTAGTGGCCTGAAGGGAAACACAGGCATGTAGAGTCTATCTGTGGTCTTGTGCAGACAGACCAAAGCAGAGTGGGGGCCTTCTTGATTGTTGAGCTCCTAGTGTTGCCAGCACCCAAGGTCCTCACATGTGCAGTAGTTGGGACAAGGTTACCTTGCAGAGGTGCCCAGGCCGTCATGGAGAATTGAGAAAGAGATGAGCGGGGTGGGGTTTACAGTCTTTCCGTGTATCCTATCTGCTGTTTGAAATGAAGGCTGTTGGTGGTGTGACCCACTATTTTCTTTCGTTCTTCAGCTTTAAGGAGATGCGGTTGATGTAATAGCTTGTGTACGTTTTCACGTGTGTCATTAGAGGATGTTCCTTGAGTCACCACCAATACCGTGAATAGATCCACAGCATCCCAGCGTGTACTGGAGCCCCTTTGAGGCCTTTCTCTTCATTGCCCTCTAAACCCCAGGCAACCACCGATCTGTTTCCGTCACAAGTAATTTTTATTTTCTAGTATTTTGTGTCCAGGGAACTCTACAATATGTATTCTGTGTTTTGGTCTGGCTTGTTTAATTCAGCATAATAATTTGAAGATATGTTTCTGTTGATCCTCACATCAATAGTCCAGTAGTTCATGATTGATCCATTTGTCTGTTGTTGGGTGGTTTCTCCCCCCCCAACTTTCAATTTCTGACTGAAAATGATGAGTAATAGTGTCTTGTACATTTGGCTATATATCTTTTTGTGGACATAGACTTTCATAGTCTTTCTCTTAAAAGTACAAGGGCATGGGAAAGCTGGTTACATGGCAAATGTATGCTTTTAAAGAAACTACTAAGCCATTTTCTTGTCTGTTGCCTTTCTCTCTGTCTCCTTTTATTTCTCTCTCTTCCTCTATTTTTCTCTTGATTTCTTTCTCCCTCTCTTTGCCTCACTTTGTTTTCTCTTCCCTTCCTCCCTCTCCCTCTCTTCCTTCCCTTCCACCTTTCTCCTCTCTCTTTCTGTCTTTCTTCTGTGCTGGCACAAGGGCTTGAACTCAAGGCCTGGGCACTGTCCCTGAGATTTTTCACTCAAGGCTGGCATTCTACCACTTAAATCACAGCTCCACTTGTGGCTTTTTGAATAGTTAATTGGAGATGAGTCTCATAGACTTTTCCTGCTTGGGCTGGCTTCAAACCAAGATCCTCAGGTCTCAGCCTCTCTGTAGCTCAGATTACATATCTGAGCCCCCAGCCATCTTCCTGCTCTTACACAGCACAATCAATCTTTCCCTTCCTTACTTTTGGTTCAAATCAGTTCTAGTTATGTTTCTTGCAACCCAAGAGTCACGGTAAGTATGGAAGACACTGCTTTGGGGAAATTTATTTGTAGGATTGGGAATCTGCATATTATCAAATAATATTTACTTAGAACAAATAATGCTCAGAAGAAGCCATGTGAAGGCTTGAGCCATACCTAACATGATTTAATCTGATCAGCTCAGGACCAATGATTTTAAACCCTCACACTGGGAGAAATTGCAACCCAAACAGCCCATAAATACTATCATTTATCATCTGATCTCATTCCTTGTTATTCCTGAGAGCAAATGGGATTCACAAACTGAGAGAAGACTAATGGTTGATGTGGTTAATTTGAGCAGTGCTTTTTTTTTAAATTCTCTAATGAGTTAATAAGAATTTAATAAGAAGTTTATAATTGTTGCCAAGATGCCTGTGAGGTAGGGAAATGTTCTGCCAGGGGCAGAATATTTGAACCAAGTGATGCAAAGACAAAAGTGGCAGCGTGCCCGAGTTAATGTGGGGCTTTGCCACGTCTAAGGCCACCTCTGGCTGAAGAGCAGGTGAAAGAAGAACAACAGAGGGACTAAGAAGCATGGCTCCAGGCTAGATGGCTTTCTTGAATTCTGATGCGGGCTCCTATCATCTTGTGACCTTGCCCTTGCCCTTGACCACAGGCTTGCCGCTTCCCTGTGCCTCAGTTTCCTACAAAGCAGAGATACCCAAGCATGTTCCCTGTTGATTAAGTTCTCATTGCTGGGACAAACAACAGAGAAAACTACCTAAGAGAAAAGGCATTTGCTCTGTGCTTAAGGTCATTCTGGTAGGAATGGTGCAGGAAAGATCAAAGCAAGTTATGTCCTGGTGGCCAAAGAGGAGAGGGGAGGGATTGAGAAGATGAGGAAGAGAAGGGAGGGAGAAGGAGAAAGTTTGCTTGAGGTGGCTTCCTTTCCCTTTTTCCTCTTACCCTGATTAGGCCCTGGGAGGATTCTGCTCACTTTCAGAGAGATTTCTACCCCTTCATTGGGTCTTCCCTTCAGTTATTGCTCTCAGGAAAGGACTCAGACACACCCCAAGGTGGCCTTTCCTAACTTCCTAGGTTTCCCCCAAGCCAATCAGGATGCCATTCAAGACTAACCATCACACTGCCTCTGCTGTGCTTCTCTCTCTCCCTCTCTCCCTCTCTCCCTCTCTCCCTCCCCCCTCCCTCTCCCTCCCTCTCCCTCCCTCTCCCTCCCTCTCCCTCCTTCTCCCTCCCTCCCCCTCCCTCCCCCTTCTCCATCCTCTCCCCCCCTCCTCTGTGTGTGTGTGTGTGTGTGTGTGTGTGTGTGTGTGTGTGTGTCCTGGGCTTGAACTCACGGTTTGGGTGCTGTCCTTGAGCTTTTTTACTCAAGGCTAGCACTTGAGCCACATCTCCTCTTCTGGCTTTTTTTTCTTATTATGGCTAATTGGAGATAAGAGTCTCACAGACTTTCCTACCTGGGCTGGCTTTGAACCATGATCCTCAGACCACAGCCTCCTGAGTGGCTGGGATGAGAGCTATCGGTTTCTCTCAGGGTTCTTTAGAAGATAAAATGGGTTGATAGTCAGGGGTGCAGGGGACGCCAACAGCAGTCAACACAGTTAGCAAATGTTCATCCACAGTTTTATCACAACGACTGTTGGTAGGTTCATCATGCATAGCATTCTCCCCAGTTGAGTGCAGGAAATTCACTTTTCCCATTTCTCACTTAGATGTTTCGGACAGTCTGCTTTAAAACAATGGATCATCATTTTCATTACTGATGAGAATCTGGGGGTTCAGTAACATGAACAAGTGGCCAACTGATGGAGCCAGTTTTCCAACCCAGAATAGCGGGTCCCTAACGGACATGCTTTCTTCTATGTACTGTTTTGAAGCTGTCCTAGACTCCAGGGACTCCAAGGTCAGCTTAGAGCTGTCTTGCGCTTAGATGCAGGAGAGAAAGAGCTCTTCCACAGGAATGAATGCTCAGGATTTCTATCAGTTCTCCTAAGATCCAGATGGGACCTGAGGGCTTTGGGTGAAGAAGGCCTTGTGAGCCTTTTCTGTCTTAGGGCAAAGCCAAGGGAGCCCACCATATCCTGTAGGCCAGGGGGTCATTTCCCAGCATGTAGCTTTTCCTTCTCACTGCAGCTCTGTGAGGCCTGGGATAGGAAATGTTGGCAGGTATCTCTGAAGCCATGGGCCCTCAAGTGTGGTCAACCTCACTACTCAGGTGTCTCGTGACTCAGAGGAAACCGGTATGCCTGTGAGTGCATGCCACCACTCGAGCTCAGGGCCTGGGTGCTGTCCCTGAGCTTTTTTTGCTCAAGGCTAGCATCAATGTCAACTGAGCCACAGCGCTCCTTTTGGTCTTTTAGAGGGGGCAGTAGTTAATTGGTGAATCTCAGGGATATTCCTTTCTGGGCTGGCTTTGAACTGTGATCCTCAGATCTCAGCCTCCTGAGTAGCTAGGAGGACTGGCACGAGCCCATCAGCACCCAATCCGTTATCCCAGTTTTACAGGTCTGGAAAGTAGATTGGTGGGGCTCAAGTTCCTAACCCAGAAGTGATTTTAATGTGTAAATGATGGAAATGGGATTCCAACTCCAGTCTCTACTGATCTGAACACTTAAATTGCTGACATGGCTGAGTGGGAAGGTAGCCAGGTGGTTTGGTTATACAACTGATCCATTCCCAGGGTCTCTGTGTCCTAAGAGGTGCAGTTTTCCACGTTGGGTGGTTAGACAGATGAATTAGTTGGGTGATCCATTCCTGTTAGTAGTGGAACAGTCTCTGGGTAGCACATTCCTCAGGTTCTGGGGTGATTTTGCTTCTTCCTTCCTTGTCATGCTCAGCTCAAGGGCTGTAGACTCATGTTATAATTCTCTGTCTTCCTTCCTGGCTAGCCCGGCTCTGGCTGCATCTGCTTTGATATGCGTTCCTGGTTTGATCTCTTATTTATGAGAGGCAGTTTTCACAGACAAAACAGAGAAGCAGGCCTTTCCATTCCAGCAGCAAATGTTTGCCTCACTTCTGGAGCAGGAGGCAGGCAGCCATGGCTTGACTGCTCTGTACCCGCACCTGAGACCAGGGCCAGAATCTGGACACTGGGTGGGGACATTTAGCTCATCGCCGTATTTTGCACCCACTGCACAAATGGGCCGTGTATTTACACCCAGGCTCGGCTCGGCCTCGGGGAGACCCAATGCTTTCCCTCCCCTGCACCACCTATTAATATATCGAAACACTAACCCACTGTGTGGTGGTGTTGAGAGATCAGACTTTGCTGGAGTCATGACAGGATAATGAAATTACAAGGGTGGGGACCCTCCTGACAGATCAGTGACCTGTAAAAAGAGAAAGGGAGATTAGACTTCCCCTTTCCTCTACCTGTGAAGAAAGAGATAACGAGAAAGCACCAAGGACTCCATACAGAAAGAGCTCTCACCAGAGGGCAGCCAAGCTGGATAACCTGGGTGCCAGACTTTCAGCTCCTCTGAATGTAAGAGAGAGATGTTTGTTACTTTTCACCGTATGGCATTTTGTTCAAGGACAAATGAAGATAGATTGCTCTTTGTCCAGAGAAGCCAATCTAGATTGCTGGATCCACTTTGAGTTTGCTAATGTAGATGGGCAGTTAGCAACTCCAGCAGAATGAAGCCTAAACTGAATGGAGGTGGCTGTGAGCCGTTTGAGTTTAGGTGGTTTGGGAAATATAACTTGAAAGGACAGGCATGTCTGGAGAGTGCTGTCTCCCTTACTGGTTTTGGCATATTTAAGTTAGGGAATCCTCAATTTACTTTGAAATTAGTTCTTTTGAAAAACATATCCTACAAAGTTGATGTAATGGTATATTTTATGTTATATGAACTTCAATTTTAAAATGTAGTAATCAACCAAATTAATCTATTAGGGTCTAGATTTATGTATTAATATGTTAATCAATTAATGTATTTACTAATCTACAGATATAAATCTATAAATCTGTCTACAGAAGTATAATCTATACACAGTACATGCATTTATATATAATATATTTAGTGTATATATTACAGCATATACAATCCAGTAATATACACTATACTATTTATATACTATATATACTATACTACTATATATTATATTTAATAATATAATTATACCATATTCTAAATGTTTTTATAATGTGTTGTAAGTATATAATATAATACATTTATAAATATAGGGGCTGGGAGTTTGACTCAGTGGTAAAGTACTTGCCTAGAATGCACAAAGACCTGGGCTCTATTCTTCCATATCACATACACAGGAAAGCTGGAAGTGGTAGAAAACTAGCCTTGAGTAAAGCCCAAGGACAGTGCTCAGGCCCTGAGTTTAAGCCCCAAGATTGGGAAAAAAAATAAATATAATCTATAAACATATTTTCTAATAATATAATATACTATAATAAGAGTGTATATTACAAATATATTAAACATGCTAGCTATATATTAGTACATTATATATCAATACATTACATACTAGTATATATTAATCCATACTCTGACCAATAAATGAGTTTATATTGACAAAAATTTACATGAACATGATTCTGTGTCATAGAGCTATGATAATGGATGAATGGGTATGTGCCAGCCCAAATGGGTCTTTGAAAATAATGTCAAGGATAAACAAATGCTGCAGGGAATAGATGAAACTATACCACAGTTCTATATGTTGTTGCATGTTGTTTATGGGATTTACACATGGCTTTAGTAATCTCTCCAGCAAACACATGAATAAGAAGATTGCTCAGCTGATAAAGAGCAAGCTGTCTATAAAGCCTGAGTGAACTTGGGAGAGGCAACGAGGAAAATTCCAGTGTTACTGAGTGTTATTCTAGATGTTAAATACACCCTAACGGATGTAAATAAACATTAACTTTTAATTGCAGAGGGTGGATATGTAGGTGTTGGGTTTATTATGCTGTATACCTTTCTATATAATTTTTTTCTCATTTAAAACCACGCTTGGTTATGCACAGAATGCTGTTAGAAAACAGAAAAGAAAATGGCCTCAGTGCTTGTTTGGGGAAGAGGAGTGGGGGTCAGAGGTGGTGGGACATTTATTTGTGCTTTGTGAGATGAGGGCAGCTGCCTAAAAACTATGCCCCTTTCCTGTCTGCTGTTCAAAGGTGGTGTTAGGAGAATGTGCCTGCAGGGGTGTAGCGAGCAGAGAATTAAACTTAATTAAACATGGAGAAGAATCCCTGGGTACAGAATTTGTGCTTAATGATTATTAACTGCTATTGGTACACGGATGTTACACATGATATATATATATATATATATACATACATATTTAAATTATGCCATCTGTTTTGTTTGTATTTTTGGAAGCTTATTTAAAAGAAACATTAGTATATGTCTTCTAACTTCTGGTAGTGTTTGACTTTTTTTTCCCCTTCCTAAGGTAGAAAAAAAGCTGTATTGGCTTGGTGATGCTTTTCTCAACTTGTTACATGTATTTACAAATAGCTAGGTACAAACATACACAACGCATACACCATCCATGCACCTGTCATGATCTATTCATCCATCTCTGTCTACACTTACATACATGACATGAGTGTGTGCATTGATGCATACAGTACTTGCCCAAGGAATGTACGTTTCCACCATTAAGTTGGCTACTCCACACCGTATGAAAGACAGAACCGAGATGCCTGGGTTCCTTATTCTAGAGCCCAAGGCTCTAGAACGTGCAATTGTAGTGATCTGAGAGAAAGGCTTTAATCTGAGGCAACTGGTGCACTAGCATGGCATAGAAGAAAGGCCTCACACTAGTAGTCAGCAGTTTCAACTAGCCGGCAGGTGTGTGCTTTGTGTAACTCCTACATTGTTTTAAACTCAATTAATGAATAAAAAAATCCTAAATGGTGTTTGATCTTGGGTAAGTTACATCTCCTCTGTCTGTCTGTCTCTGTCTCTGTCTCTGTCTTTCTCTCTCTCTCTCTCTCTCCCTCTCCCTCTCTCTCCCTACCCCCCCTTATAACCTGAAAAATGAAAGTTAATGCTGTTTCAGTGAGCCCTAAATGAGAGATTGCCAAGTATGTATGGTCGTGCACACTGCGTAACTCAGCGCCTCGTGAGTCTTTGACTTTAGTCTCTAATGGCAGGGCGTCGCTTTCCAGTCTGATGAACCGAGAAGCAATGTTGATGGCTTTTTCATTCCACTTCAGAATTCAATAGCCGCAGTGGGCACTGCAGCCACATGACCTCCAGATGTCCTTTGAAGGAACTGCTCCTCCTGTAGGCGATGGGCTGGGAAGTGGTGATGCCTGGCCTGGGGGTGGGGAGTGGGGTGCTGGATTGGGGCCCATGGTTGAGCTCCAGGGCCTTGTCTTCCTTTGGGATTTCAGACTAGGTGTCCTACCAGGATGGTAGGAGAAACGGCTCAGATTCTTGGATGATGGGCAGGACAGTGGTTAAACGAGATGACAGAATGAACAATTTGCAGAAGTCCTCCCTGCAGGTTCTGTCACGGATGGTCCCCAACATGGGAATCTCCTAAGAGGCCTCTCAGACTTATGAACTGAAACACATGTAATACGATCGAGTGGACATGAATGCATTGTGTATCTTTGTATGTCTCATCCTAGCATCAGACCCAACACAGGACACAGCTCAGTGGGAGTTCATTCATTCTGCCTCTGAATAGCTACTTTGCTAGTCCTGGACCTAGGTGTTGTCCCTTAGCTCCTTTCATTCAAGGCTGGCACTCTACCACTTGAGCTACAGCACCACTTGTGGCTTTTTCTGTAATTAATTGAAGATGAGAGTCTTGAGGACGTTTCTGTCTGGGCCATTTCTGTCTGGGCTGGCTTTGAACTGTGATCCTCAGATTTTATCTTCCTGAGTAGCTAGGATGACAGATATGAACCACTGGTACCTGGCTTTTTTTTTGCCAGCCCTGGGTTTGAGCTCAGGGCCTGAGCACTGTCCTTGGATTTTCTCAAGGCTAGAGCTCTACCACTTGAGCCTCAGCACCATTTCCGGCTTTTTTCTATGTATGTGGTACTGAGGAATCGAACCCGGGTCTTCATGCATGCTAGGCAAGCACTTTAACCACTAGGCCAAACTCCCGGCCCTGCTTTTTAATTTTTAAAGTATTTCATAGGAAAATTTCCAACGTGTACAAAAAGTAGGACAATTATATAATAAACTTCCAGGCACTAATCCCGTGGCTTCCACAGTCATTAACATTTACAGGTCTGGGTCCAGATCTTCTCCCAAGCTTTTATTTCTATAATAATTTAAAGCAAATAAGATATTCTAGCATTTTACTCACAAGTACATTAGTATGCATCAATAACAGATAAAGACATTTAAAGGCCACATCGACATTTGACAATAATTTCTTATGTCTCATCTGTTGCTTAGTGAGTGTTCAACATTCTATATTTGCCTTAGAAATATAGTTATGGCTTTTTTTTCAGAGCAAGATTCAAATTCCTTACATTGTAACTATAGTAATGGTTTAGGACCATCAGTTACAATAGCGAATATCCTTTTCTCTACATGCTTATTTGTCTTACAGATGCCCCATATTCTGGATTTGACTGATGATAATCATATTTCTTCCCAACATCATACTCTGTGCCCTTTATTTCAAACTATATGTGTCCTTTACATACAGCCAGAGGCATTACTTGTCTTCTTGTGGTTGAAAATAGTGATTACCAAAGGATGCACATTTCAAGTTATTTATTCATAGGTGTTCTCCTATTAAAAACCATTTGAGGGGCTAGTAGCATGGTAGAGTGCTTGCCTAGCATTCATGAAGACCCAGGTTCGATTCCTCAGTATCATATATATGGAAAACAGCTGTGCTGTGCTCAAGTGGTAGAGCTCTAGCCTTGAGGAATGCCCAAGGACAATGCTCAGGCCCTGAATTCAAGCCCTAGGTCTGGCAAAACAAAAAACAAAAACATTTGATGCTGGGTGCCGGTGGCTCATACCTGTAACCCTAGCTACTCAGAAGGCTGAGATGAGAGGATCTCAGGTCTCACACATGTTAGGTAAACATCCTGCATTGAGGAAGGCTTTCATGTGGTAGGCAAACTAAATCCCTAGCTTATAACCTCTGATTTTTTTTAAAGCTCCCTGCTTTCAAGATACAAAAAAGTGCCTGTAGTTTCTCTTGCTCATCTCCTAATGAGCCCTAAAATCCAGCACTTCCCAGGTAGCCATACTTACTTTTCATAGGGAATTGCATATAGAAACAATTCATTATGAATGGGCTGGGACACTAATAGTCAATGTTTGGAAACACACACCGTTTTAGTAAAAAGAACATAAGTCCTGGATCCAGGCCGATATATTCTTGGTTCAGATAAAAGTTACTCCTTAAAAAAATGTGTTTTGATTTTCTATTTGCTTGTGTTTTCACTTAGGTACAACGTGACACAAGCCTTGTATGTGTGTGATATCTATTTATATGTGTGAAGGGACAATTTAAAACTAAAAATAACAACACCGTTATTAACATAAAGATTAATAGAAATAACTGAAGTTTTTTTTCCCCTGTTGGCATACATCCCACTCTGAATATGAATCCAAATATTTACATGGAAACCACTCAAGTTTGGTCTCTGAAGGATTGTGCTGGTAATTTTTTTTTGTTTGTTTTTGGTTTTTTTTGCCAGTCATGGGCTTGAGCTCAGGGCCTGAGCACTGTCCTTGGACTTTCTCAAGGCTGGAGCTCTACCACTTGAACCTCAGCACCACTTCCGGCTTTTTTCTATGTATGTGGTACCAAGGAATCGAACCCGGGTCTTCATGCATGCTAGGCAAGCACTTTAACCACTAGGCCAAACTCCCGGCCTGTGCTGGTAATTTTACACACAAGTCAGATGCTCTTTTTTTGTCTCTACAACCTTCACCTGTATCCTTCCAGCCTTTCAGTGCTGATGTTAAGTACTTGAAGTTAGCAGCTGGTCTAAAAGTTAATAAGGAACCTTGCCCCACCCCAGTTCTTCCCTGACCTCAGATTCTACTCAGTAATAGGATCCCCTAGCACCCTGGCACTTGTGTCTAGTTGATGATCCTTTGGGGGGATTCCTGCACTCTCTTCCTATGTGGTAGTCTGTTAGAAGGACTTTTTGGGGGGATTCCTGCACTCTCTTCACGTGTAGTGGTCTGTTAGAAGGACTTGGCAGAACTTAGCCAAGTCCTGTGGTTAATTTAATGTCATGTCCTTACTATATAGGACACACACAATCAGAGGAGAGTAGGGTACAAAGGTTGGGGAGTGCCCCAAGTGTGGGAGTGCCTGTCCTCGTGGGGCAGGCCAACTTGCCACCCATTGATATGTCTTCCAATCAGTGAGGTCCCTGTTTATGAAGGTTTCATTACAATCACCATTGACCCACCAATCAAATCAATGGCCAGTCGATTGAATTCAACCTCCAGACTCCTTCACTTCCCTGGAGGCCCAGTGGCTGAAAAAATCCAAGCCCTCTAGTTATCTGGACTTTTTTTCCCCCCTACTGACCAGTGTCCATCCCCAAATCATCTCTATCACTTGGGCCACACCTCTACTTCCAAGTTACATGGATTCTAATTCAACCGACCTGAACTGGGCTATGGACATTTCTATCACTGAAAATGTACTCAGGCAATTGTTTGCTAGATGATGAAGGTTGCAGTTAGAAGTGTTCACAGACAAGTGTGCGTGTGTGTGTGTGTGTGTGTGTGTGTGTGTTCTCTGTCAGTTGAGAGGACCCTGAAGAAATAACAGTGTAATAACAAGCCCTCCTGGAGAGTCAGCATCCTGGTTTTAGGTAAAATCTGGAGTCTTAAAATGCCAGAAAATAGAGAAGCAGCAAAGACCAGTCCCCACTCTGAGGGGGGTTGGGGGGGGCTAGGCAGGTCAAAAGCATATAGAAGTCGACTGGACAAACTTCTGATGGCTGAGGCTAGAAGAATTGTTCAACCTAAACATCAAGTAGAGTTGGATGGTAGCCCAGTGTATAAGATAAAATATCTACAAGTGCATACTGTTTAGGTAAATCATTTAAATAAAAATCTTCCATAAAGAAGAAATCTTAAATAATTTACTTGGACATTCTTTATTCAAGGAGGGAGATAGCTAGTTCTGACTGCCTTCAGTGTGTGAGGAAACCTGAAAAGCCAAGTTTACCACCACCAGCCATAATTTCTTTTCTTTTTTTTGTGGGGGGGGTCTGGTGCTTGAACCCAGGACCTTGTCCTTGCTGGGTGAATACTTTGCCATTAAGCGACACCCAGCCCTACCAGCCATAATTTCATGTGGACTACATGGACCCTACATAGCACAGTACAGCGCTGTACCTTAGTGTGCTTTTCCTCTAAAAGACTCAGTGTCATCAGGAGAATAAATGCATGGAGGCTTGGAACCTTCCAAAACCTATTTGACCAGTAGCACTATTCAAACTGTCAAGGTGATCTCAAACAAGTCAGAGAAACAGCGATGTGGAGACCTGACGGCGAAATATACTTTCCAGGCCCTACATGGGAATCTCAGCATGGAGAAAGGACGTCCAGTGAACCCAGAGGTAGCTAAAATTCAGTAACATGTCACTATGGGCTTATTAGTTGTGATGAGTGCTAGTGCAAGATAGTAAAAATAAGAAGACCCATGCCCAGGCTGTATGGAGACCCTGTCTTCTTTCCAGGACTTTTTTTTTCTTCTTCTTCTTCTGTGAATTTAAACTTGTCTTACAATGAAGAGTTTCTAGTTAAAAGAAAATGCTCTTCTTTTGCAGAGTCTCAGCTGAATGGAAAGGGAGAAAATGACTCATTATACCACCCTGTTCCCAAACCCATTCACTATGTTCCTAAGTAGAAATTGGATTATCTAACTGTTACACCGGAGGTGTGACTTTCTAATAGACTTAACATTTTTTCAGATGGTATTTACATCTTAAAAGAGGCTCTTTACTCAAATCTCAAAAAAAAAATACCCAGGAGAGGGATTTCTGAGCAGAGCCTTTTGAAGCTGTATGCCTGTGATGCCATAGGCCATCTAGGGAGGGCAGGCGGACAAAACCACAGAGCTCCACCCACTTTCCAACAGGCTTCTGAGCTCTGCCTAGGCAAAAGGTACTGGCCTTTGCACAATATACTTAATTAAAATTTCAACGGACTATCGAAGTAGAGACAGAACTCAGTGCATGGGAGGGAAGATGGTGAATGATACCAGACAGATCAGGGTTTAATTATGAGGGCAACAATTACACCTTTATAGCTTGGGTGTTGCTGTGTGATGCTTGGGTCTTGCTGGTTCCTAGGTACCTTATTGTGTGTGTTCGAGTGGCAGTAAGTGTGAACTTTAGTCACAACTCTACTTCAGGCTTTCTGTGGTTAGCTGGTGGTAAGGATCTGATGGCTTTTTCCGGCCCATGCTGGCTTCAAATCATGATCCTCAGATCTCAGCCTCCTGAGTAGTTAAGATGACCGGCCTTACAAGGGATAATGATAAGATGTATTATGCCTAAGTGACATAATACACACAAAATACCAAATATAGTATCTAACACACAGAGCATGCTTGAAAAGGTGATGGTTGTGATTTATTACTAGCACCACCGCTATCACCATTATCCACCTCTTCTTCACTGGCTCTTTCATTCAGAGCTGAGGACAAGTTACTAGCATTCCTAAGCTTCATTTACTCATGTAAAAGGCATAGGGGTGGGGGCAGGGGTGGGAGTGGTGTAAAAGTGGAGGTTCTATACACCATTCCTGTGATGATTGCCAAAGAAATGCTTCTGCTGTGGGGTTTTCACTAGTGTAAGGGCACACATGTTTTTGTCTATTTCTACCTAACATCTCTATCAATCTGTCCATCCATCCATCCATCCGTCCATCTATCTAATCTATTGTTATCATATCTGTCTGTTGCCTCTATTTCTATCCTTTATTAATCTATCTGCACATCTATCCTGTTTGTTTCTTTGTCTCTGTTTAATATTTAAACGCACAAGTCCAAGTTATCCTAGGCCTGGTTAAGAAAGCAGAACTGCACTGGAATGTGTTGTTACTAATAACGGCAAGGAACGCTTACATGATTTCACATGAATTCTTGGTTTTGAAAAGGCGCTGAGAGATTTGTGTCTCAGAGGAGATTTTCAGATAGTGCATACACATAAAGGGAACTTTACTCTGCAGTAATTTAAGGGATTTTTTAAAAAAAATTTGTTTTGGATATATATATATATAATATATATAGTTTGTTTGGCCTAGAGTTGGTGATTTGAATTGTGATCGTATACATCTCAGACTCCTTCCTGAGTATCTAGGGAAGATTTTCAGGTTTCTCCTTCTACCTTGAACACATTTTTACACACACACACACACACACACACTTACTCTCTAGAGATATATCATCCCAAACTATAAGTCCCAAGTTAGTCCATGTCATCTTTGTCATTCATGTCTCTGCTACACTCTCATTCTTGCCTTTTTTTTTTGTTTCGGTCTGTGCAAGGTAAAATCTTATTCAACATTGGTTTTGCTCTCTAGAGTGTAACATCATTCTTGAAATATAATAAGTGCATAATAAATATTTTTTTAGGAGAATGATAAAAACAACTAGTTTATGTGTGCCATTTCATTTGTTGTGAGAATGGCTTTCAGAGTGTTGCATTAAAATCTCCTTTGCATCAGCACATAGGGTAGTGGGCATTGTCTTATTTCAACACCAGAAATGAGCTGCCTCATGAATAAATAACTTATTTTTTTTAATTTTGTCTATGGATAGTGAGAGTTAAATAATGTATTCGTTTTCTCCTTTTGTTTGGGTTTTAAGCAAGCCAGAGGGAAATTTAGCATTGAATTCAAGCTGTTTATGTTCATTAACCAAAATCCATTTATTCAGCAAACATTTATCGAGTGCTTTCTGTGTGGAAAACAGTCCCAGGCAGTAGAGATTCAGGAGTAAGCAAACCAGATAAAACATCTCCTAAAGGAGCAAAAAGTCCTCAGGTAGCTGTCAGACAAAGAATCATAAATATGTCTCCCAATTGAATATTCATACGAGCTATAGAAACTTAGTCCATTGGTTTGTGCAAAGCTGAAATAGGAAGATTACGTATGGCCAGAGTGTTTCATGAGGGTTATCTAAATACAGGGCAGAAGTGAACTGTAGGAAAAAAAAAACAAAGGGAAGAAAATCTCACACTAAAGCATGAGCAACTTCTCCAGTAGAAAGAAGTAGCCTAAATAGGAAGAATCATTAGTCCAATAAAGATGAGGAGGGATGGTTGGGAAAGGTGGACAGACAGGGCTCAGAGATGGTATACAAGGCCTCTTACTATTCTTTTTAAATTTTGAATTTATGCAGGGGTCAATGGAAAGCCATGAGTAGATTTTAAGGAAGATTACTTTTCTTCTTCTTCTTCTTCTTCTTCTTCTTCTTCTTCTTCTTCTTCTTCTTCTTCTTCTTCTTCTTCTTCTTCTTCTTCTTCTTCTTCTTCTTCTTCTTCTTCTTCTTCTTCTTCTTCTTCTTCTTCTTTTCATAATGTCAAAGAGAAAATAAAGGGAAAAGGAACTCAGTCGGTGGGAGAAAATGTATAGTGCAACCACTAAACAGATCTACCATATGATTCTGCTATACCACTCTTGGATGTACATCTGTCTATGTATCTTTTCCTTTCCTTTTTTTTGTGGGTCATGGGGCTTGAACTCAGCCTGGGCACTGTCCTTTAGCTGAAGTCTACTGCCCTTCCCCTGGGCCTGGGTGCTGTCCCTGAGCTCTTCAGCACAAGGCTACTGTCCTACCCTTGAGCCACAGCCCCACTTCCCATTTTCTAGAGGTTAACTGGAGATAAGAGTCTCAGGCCCTTTTGTGCCTGGGCTGTCTTTGAACCTTGATCCTCAGATCTCAGCCTCCTGAGTAGCTGAGTAGCTAGGATTACAGGCGTGAGTCACTGCCTGGCTTGCCTATGTATCTATGAGATACTTTCACAACCATGTTGAAAGCAGCACTATTTGTGAATATGGTGGCTAATCAAAACTAGGGAGCCCAGTCACAGACGGTTGATAAAGAAGAGGTTGTGCGTACATAGACAGCGGAGAATTATTCATTCATAAAGAAGAATGGATTTGTCATTTACTGGAAAATTGGTGTTGCTGCCAATCATCGTGGTGAGATAAGCCAGATTCAGAGAGACAAATATTATGCATCTCTACTCCAATGCAGAATCTAGACCAATAATAGTAATAATAAAAAAAAGTGGGGATGTTGAGGCTGGCACAGTGAATCTTGTGGTAGAGCATCTGGGTAGTAAGTGCCAGGCCTTGATGCCAAATCTCAGTACTGTCAATAAAATAGAATAATATAATAATTTGCTGGGTGTCCTTCAGAGGTAGGCGATCTCTGTTTATCTCTTACTGTTTGTAAACCAAATTATAGCATGGTGCTTCTCTTGTTCTTCACCTTGTTCTTTTCATTAGCGATATAAACTTGGAGAACATTCTGTGTCAGAACACAGAAGCCTGGAGTCATTTCTTTCAGGAATTGTAGTGGGCTGTGATGCTTGCATGGGGTCTTGCTTACTCACCTTAGGGTTTTTCCTCTGATTCTGCCTCTCCAGCTGTACCCTAAATGGTGGACATAGCGTAGAAGGTAAACAATGAACACCAGTGTATGAAGTCTCATGTGTCCTGGGAGAGTTCACCTGCCATGGTACTTCTGGGATCTGGGATTCATACACTCAGAGAGAGAATTCTATTTTTGCTTATGTTATCCCCTGAAACCCAGTCAGCATTGAATATTCAATTTGCAATGGCCGGAGAATCTTGGCTGAAACTCTTAGTTCATCTCAACATGGCAGAATTCCCAAGCCAATTTCAGAACATTTTGTAGGTTATCAAGGGACCCATTATGACTTTATGAAAAGCACTCCAAACTTGGGTCCACACACTCTTTATTGATTGAATGGAAAGCTTAATAATATTCTATGGCTTGAAACTAAACCAGCCCTGAATTAGCTTTGAGCTCAAAGGCAACAGTGATAGTGCTTTGTAGATAGACGTCTTAATCTTGGAGCGATTTAATTATCTTTTTCTAAGTCAGGGTTTAATGGGAACAGAAGGTCTGAAACACTTGGTGTGTAGCAAGGTGAACAGCTGACACTCTTTCGAGATAAAGAGCTGCTTCAGATTGAGAGGCTCCAGGGAGAATCTTGGCTCTTCCCCACCTCCACCCTCACCTCAGCTCCTGCTTAGCCAGGCCTCACTGCCAGATGCATCTTGGAGCAGAGTCAGGACAGGGTGCTGGCCTTTCCCTAGACAGTCTCCCTGGACTCCTCTTCATCCATTCCAGAGGACAAATTCCCCATGGCCAGAGTTTAAGGAGCGATACACTTGGCCCCAAATCGGATGGAACGCCATACTTCTCACTTGATTATCTAAAGCCAGGTACATGGGGCTTCAAAGCCTGCTTTTCCTCTGATAGGAATATATCACCGAAGGACAACAAACACCCAGATTTAGTTGTTGTTTCATCTTTAGATAGTTGTACAAAAAGGTTGCCATTTAACTCAGCAATTTATGAATATACACTATTATTTTGATCAGTGTCACCCCTTTCCTATCCTTACCCTCTTCATTTTGTAGGATATCCATTAGAATCTTTTTTTCCATATATTTTAATTGTAATTAATAGAAGGGTTACATTATATTCACCAGATAGATGGTGCATTACTTCATAAACATTGATACCCTTTCTCATGTCACAGTCCCCATTTCCCTCCCCCTTCCCCCCCACCGCTCATCTTGATTTCCCCCCTTCCCTATCCAATTTCAAATAACCAATTAAGCATATATGAAATATATCAGATAACAAGGTGAAATATTGTAACGATATGAGATAACCAAGGGACAAAAGAGATGAGAGATAACATAGTACATTATGGACAACAATCACTCATATGGCTTTTGTTTCTATATCCTGGAGGTCCTTACATTTAGTGTCATACTATATGACCTTATGTATCTAGATTTTTTTTTTCTATTGTAAATCTCTGCTAGGAGAGCCCAAGGTTTCTACTGATTATGACAAATGAGGGAAACCATTGTTCCTTTGAGTCTGGCTTACTTCACTTAATAAGATTTTTTTCTAAGTCTTTCCATTTCCTTACAAATGGGGCGATGTCGTTCTTTCTGACAGCAGCATAGAATTCCATTGTGTATAAATACCACATCTTGTTGATCCACTCATCAACTGAGGGGCATCTGGGTTGGTTCCATATCTTTGCTATGGTAAATAGTGCTGCAATGAACATTGTTGTGCTAGTGGGTTTAGTATGTCCTTGTTTCTGGACAGTTGGATAAATGCCAAGTAGTGGAATTGCTGGGTCATAGGAGAGCTCTATGTCTTTTGAAGAACTGCCATACTGCTTTCCATAGTGGTTGAAGGAGTTTGCACTCCCACCAACAGTGTAGTAGTGATCCCTCCTGGCTACCTCCCCTCCAGCATTTGTTGTTATTAGATTTCTTGATCCTGGCCATTCTAAGTGGAGTGAGGTAGAATCTTAAAGTTGTTTTGATTTGCATTTCTTTTATGACCAGAGGTGTTGAGCATTTCTTCATGTGTCTATAGGCCATTTTTATTTCTTCTTCAGAGAAGACTCTCTTTAAGTCTTTGGCCCATTTTTTTAATGGAAAGGTTGTTTCTTTGGAGATTAGTTTTGGAGTCATTCCATTTTTTGAGCTGTTGATATATTTTAGATATGAGGCCTTTGTCCATTGTTCCATTCGACTCTTGACTGCATTCACCCCATCTTCTCCTCTTCGTTCTTCTATCTATCCTTCTTCCCTGATTCCACCCCACCCATTTTGAGTACCTGCTTTCTGGTGTTTTATTTTGCTGAACTTCTAAGTTTTCCTTTTGAGGTCTCCCTCAAATCTATTATATTTCAGTTAATAGGTTTGTATGTAATTGCATACCACTCAATGCCTGCTCTTATGAGTTTGTAAGCTAAATCTAGCGTTCACATAAAAGGGCAAGCATGAATCCTTTTTCTCTCAGGGCCTAATTTACCTAAGATAATTTTCCCCCAAGTCTTTCCATTTCTTTACAAATGGTACAATATCGTTCTTTCTAATGGTTGGATAAAATTCCGTTGTGTGTATATATACCACATTTTCTGGATCCATTTGTCCACTGAGGGGCATCTGGACTGATTCCTTACCTTGGCCATAGTGAATAGTGCTGCCATAAACATGGCTGTGCTGGTGGCTTTTACTGTATCCTGGTTTGTAATCATTTAGTTAAAGGCCCAGAAGAGGAACTGCTTAAAAATTATCCTCAATTAGTCATACAACATGTACCACTATTCAACATGTCATCTTGAGAGTACAAGGAATCTCCATCAAGGTGTCCCCTTTTGGTTAATGAGCCACCATGAAGCACTGTATTTGATTTTGTCTGGCGTCCATGACTAAAAGTCTTAGACTTTGTCCTTTATTGTCTAAAGAGCTGGAGGTTGAGATGAGACCAAGTGTTTGGCATGAAGTGGGCATTGACTGTGACTTACTCTGTTTTCCTGGCATCCTATCTTTGGAGAAAGTCGAATTGAGGGGCCAATATCAACGTCTTCACCCAGAGCTGCTCAGGCAGGCCTTCTAATAATGAATTCCTAATTCCCACCCCCGCTGGATCTGAATTCCAAAACACAGAGCATGGATTTAGGCCTGCTGTGCTTACTGGGACCCCAGGCCCCAGATCAGTGTCTAATAGAGGGTATAATGGCACTCTCAACAGAGTCAGTCTGTAGATAGACCATTTCTTCTTTCCAACTTATTTTGTTGACCATTTGCTGGATGCTGGAACCCATCCAAGATCTAATATTTGATAATACTCAGATAAATACTCCCAGATTCCTTGGAGTTCAGAGAGCCATGAGATGGTTGTCCAGATTCTGAGAGGTTAAGCTCCGTAATGCCCTGAGCCCCATGCTTAAGGCATCATAATCACTTATTCAAAATATTTTAATCAAGTTCATTTATATATATATATATAATGTACATATAATTCATGACCATAAACCTCATCAGCCAAATTGTCTGAAAAGCTATTCTCTTTTTTTTGGGGGGGGGTGATTATCAAGGCTTATTTAGGAAGTTAAAAAGAGTGAATATTGACTATTTCCATTCTCATCAGAACAATCCCAATTCCTTTTGAATGCCTCTGATTAACTAGGAGATAGAGTATGTATAATGGAGTAGAGGAAAAAAATCACAAAGATTAATATTTCAGGATATTATCTCATCATAAATGAATGTATCATAATTTACTTAATCACTCTTCAATCACTGGACATTTAGAATACTTCCAGTTTTTAGTTATTAAAATGACATTGTGATTAACATGGCTAAAAACCCTTCTATAATTTGGATGACTTCAGATAAATGACCAGAATTAGAAATTCCCGATCAAATAATACAAAATAAGGAAGGCATGCAAAATGTTAATGGACAGTACTTTAAGAGTTTCCTTTCCTGGGTTAGATATAAACTATCCTGCTCTATCAGGTAGCAAAATTTCAAGCATAAGACCAGGGTCAGATTCTTAAAAATATTTCCACATGTTTACTCGTAATATTCTTAGTGTTGACTAAGAGATTTCCTGGTAGGTTTTATTGTGTAGTGTATATCCTGGTACTGAGGCTTGAACTCTGGAACTCATGCTCTTGCTTTGCTTTTTTTCCACTTAAATCTGACAGTGCTACCACTTGAGCCATACCTCTACTTCTGACTTTGTGTGGGCTAATTGGAAATGAGTGTCTCATGGACTTTTCTTCCTGGGCTGGTTCTTTGAACTAGGATCCTCAGATCTCAGCTTTCTGAGTAGCTAAGGTTACACTGGTGAGTCACCAGTGTCTGTCCCTGTTAGCTTGTTGCTGTCTGAATTTCTCTGGCTAAGGGCTTTATTCTCCTATTAAACAGTTATTAAAACTTGAGAAAGTATCCAGCCAAAAGAACATTTTATTTTCTTAGATCTTTGGCAAGAATTGATTCATGGGGTAAGAAGACAGAAACAACCAAGATGGTGAACGTAACCGGAGTAAAAGGAAGGCTGATGGGAAAGGGCAGAGAGGATGAGGAGGAAGGATAAGAAAGGGGAGAATGTGGTCAAAGTACATGACTGGCATGTCACGATGAAACCCATTGCAACATACGACCCAACAGACACCAAGGTGAAAAAGCAAACCGGGCATGGTGGCTCAATCCTGTAATCCTAGCTACTCAAGAGGCTGAGATCTGAGGATTGCAGTTCAAAGCCAACCCCAGCAGTAAAAGACCATGAGACTCTTATCTCCAATGAATCACTAGAAAACAGGAAGTGGCGCTGTGGCTCAAGGGGTAGGGCGGTAGCTTTGAACTGAAGAGCTCAGGGACAGCTCCCAAGCCCAGAGTTCAAGCCCCATGACCGACAAAAAAAAATCAAAGCAAGCATCAGGAACAGGACTGTTCATTCCTGACAGCCTTGGCAGGGAGAGGAGGGAGTTGTTGACTGTTAACTGCCCCATGTCATAGAGCACCTTCTGCATGGGCCACCATAAGCCCAAACTAACCACGAGTACCATACTCTTAAACAAGATGGGCTTTGAAAACCAGGCATGAAGGGCAAGGGAGGCTTCACAGCAAATGGATAAACAATATTATGGAATATTATGCACACTTCCACCATGCACTTGGCACAGCATGATTAGTGATCAGACTATACACACTGCAGTAGGATCTGCAGCGGATAACCAGTAATCGTTCTTCTTGAGAAGAATTACTGGAAGCTCTCCTGAATTGACCTTCCTTTTGCAAAGTACCTGCGATCTGTGAACTATTTTTTTTTGCCTTCTTTCACATCCTTCTTGCCTTATGTGGACCTCTGCTGGAATGCTTGCTTCTCTGAGTTAAAGAGAACGCGATACCAAAAATGACAGAAAATTTGGTCTCTGGGAAATATGAAAGCTTAACATTTAATTTAAACACGGAACCGTCATCCACTGAGTTGCTATGGAGACCCTTCCTCCATGTGCTCCGTTACGTGTCTGCTGCCAATTATCCAGAAATAACTTTTCTATTTCTATGGAATCTTCTGGGCCTCACCTACTGCTGCTTCTATATTCTGTTTTGAGCTTTGCTGAAAGGAGGCGGGCTTTTCATTTCTATTCCTTATAGTCAAGAAAGGAAAAAAAAAAACAACTTTTAACATGTCCAAGCTGAAAAGGGTCCCCTACTGAGCCACTTCCTGTGTAACCCTGTTACACATCCTTCTCAGCTGACGCAGATGAAAGTTAATATTTTCCCTTCACTTTTAACAATACAACGGGCTACTACCTTGATGGCTGTGGTTGGAAGCATGCATTATGGGTTGATGAGATTTTTCTTTTAAACAGTTATCTTTAAGTTGTTATACAAAAGGGGTTTCAGTTCACCATGTTAGTTTTATGAGTACAGTGCACCGGAATCAATGTCACCTCTCTACATCATTCTCTTCCAGCTCTTCCAACCTCACCCATCCCCTCAATTAGATCTGGTTTCCATGTTCACATGGGAACACTGAATATTATGCTTGCCCTTGCTCATCTGTCCTCTCATCATTGGTCTGTCCTTCCTGTTTCCTCCCACCTCTCCTGACAACACGTGTCACCTTCCTGGTCTTCATTTTTGTTAGACTGTGAGTTTGTTCCTCAAAGGACTTAATACCATTGGAATCATCCCAGCCCATTTATTTTTGTATAGATGTCTTTGTTATGGGTTAATGCGATAGATTATTTTTGTTTTACATGGTGGGATCTCCAGTCTCATTTGTCCCCTTTTTGCAGTAGTTTGACACGTCATTCTCTTCTCACCTGAGCTGTTGTTTCAGAGTCATCCCACATGGAGCAGTTAAGGGCTGAGGATGAGATTTGCCTGCTTCCTCTATCTTGATGTAGGTCAACTATAGCTGGGAACGAAAGAGTCTTTTCCTCAAACGATTCAGCCCCTGGCAGGCAGATCTGAAAACACACTGTGTGTGAACCCTGGGCTAGACTCCATGGGTGGCTCTACAGAACAGCAGGCTTCCGGAGGGCTGTGGGCTGTGCACCTCCTCTCTGCCCCTTGCATGGGTCTCTCTGTGGGCCAAAGGCCTCTGAGTTGACAGGAGCTGATGACCATTTTGTGGTTCGTTGCTCGTTTTTGTAGGTTCAAGCCAAGTGGTGACCCCAGTGGCTTGTGAAGAAGAATGATCACACAGATAAAGGCTATGGAATGTGAAGTTTCCCACGTATACAGCAGTGATGGGGAAACGGGAGGATACCTGCATACTTTGCCTACCTTAGTGGCCACTGCAGGAGAGGAAATGGAAAGGGTTGTATGACCCGTCTCCTTCCTCCGATTTTACTTTGGACTTGAAGCCTGTAGAGAGAAAGTAATCACAAAGGCTCTCATGCCATTCAACATCTACATAACATGGAACAGAGCTAAGTATGTCACTGGCTGGGTCTAAGTAAAAGATGAGGGCTCACAGGGGGAGAGTAATGAGAAAACTCTTACTATTTCTATGTCAGTCTCCATCCTTCAGACTTGAAGATTTCAATTGTCCCAGATCATGAATCATAATCTCCAGAAAGTCAGCGGAAAAGAATGCTATCAGTAAATATAACCTTTGTGCTGGGTTTCTCTACTTTAATATGTGGTATCTACTCACTCTCCTCTTCCTCTTCTTCCTCTTCCCTTCCTCTTTTTCCTCCTCTTCCCTCTTGCCTCTTTCTGCTTCCTTCTTCCTTCTTCTTTCTCCTTTTTTTTGTGGTCCTGGGGCTTGACCTCAGGGCCTAGGTACTATTTCTGACCTTGTTTGTTCAAGGCTATCACTCTACTGCTTTGAGCCACAAAGTCAATTCCAGCGTTTGAGTGGTTAATTGGAGATGAGTCTCTCATAGGGACTGCCTGGCTGGCTTTGAACCATGATCCTCTTTCTCTCTGTGATTGTAGGCATGAGCCACTGGCACCAGGACCTAGTAGCATTTTAAGAATTTTATCTTTTCCTCAATCTCTGGTACACAAACCTGCTTGTATAGGGATATCTATTGCAACATCATTTTAATATAAAAGGGGCATTTAATTGTCTCCATGGTCTAATAAAATGTCTAAAATGTCTCAGTTAACAAACAGAAGAAAATATCCATGTCCTACAAGAGGAAATGAATGGAGGATGGGCACTGGTTTGAGGAAGGCTGTATTAGCCTCTGCCCCCCCCTGTCCTAGGGCTTGAACTCAGGGCACTGTCTTTGGTCAAAGCTAGTGCTCTGCCACAGCACCACTTCTGGCTTTTTCTATGTATGTGGTACCAAGGAATTGAACTCAGGGCTTCATGCAAGCGCACTACCTAGGCTACGCTCCTGGCTTCATGCATTGGCCTGTGTAAGAGACAGTATTTTTTTTTGGTGGTACTTGGATTGAATCCAGGGGTTTAAGTGCCCTGCATCAGTGTTCTACCACTTGAGGTTATGCTCCTAGCCCTTTGAGGATGTGATTTTTTTTAAGCTAGGATCACACTGACTTTGCCCAAGCCAGCCTCACCTTTGTCAGCCTCTTGCCCAAGCCTCTCAAATCGCTGGGAAAGGGTGGAACCTCACAGGGCGACTCCATACAAGAATAACCCAGGCTTCCGCCAACACAGAAGGTCATGAACCAGCCTGCTGGCACACGATTAGCATGCTAAAGCCATGGAAGGGTAAGAGAGACAAAGATTGATCTCTGGAAAACATGCCAGCCTTCATGAAGACAAAGGGGCTTTCGATGATGCATCCACATCCTACCAGAACATCGTGGTGCATTGTGGGAGGCCATGCCATGGCTATCCACTGCATTGTCCTCAAGCAAATGCTGTGGGGTCTGCCACCGAGCAAGTCCTTCACGAATAGATCGGGATGACGGATTGTGGCTGGACTCCAATTACTGGACAGAAGACAAAGGGAAGAATGGGACCTATGCCAGAAAATGGGTTACTGACTCCCTATGAGAACAGTATTTTTTAGGAAGGTGCACATTTACAGTGCATCCTATAGTTAAGTCTGTTCAAGTGACCTCACAGGAATCACAGAGCGGTGATGGATAGTTTGAAATACTGTTCCTCATTTTCATCTATAGATAAATACATATATATATAATTTTTATTAACTTCAAGTAGTTGTACCAAAGAGTTGTCATGCAGCAAAGTGGTATATGAATACATCTTGATCCACGTCTTCTTATTTCTCTTGTACCACATCTAGAATCTGGAACTAAAGGGATTTGTCGCTTGTCTTGAAGCCAAGGAGCTGAGGGGGGGGGGAAACAGATATCAAATGTTTCTCTATCTGGCTTCTCACCTAGGCTGGGACCCTGGCAGCTCTGTAAGCATCTTAGGAAATTTGAGGAGGTCATGCTTTCTTGCTGTAAATTTAGGTGTGCAGAATAGGTTTGTGGTCTTCTGGGGGAGAGAGAAGAGAAGAAGACAAAACAAACAAACATATACCTCTGAGATTCTCCCTTAGCTCAAGGTATGCAAATCATGCCAGTGCTTATGGGAACATGGGAATGGAAGGCTCTGCTTTGTTTTGTTTTTGAGTCTGGAGATACCAGGAGGAGAATTTGCATTTCAGCCCCCACCCCCATTCTTGCTTGGAAGTCTTATTGCAATTCTTTTTCTGGTTTCTTCTGAAGATAGCCTTCATTAATTTCTGATGAGAAAAACTCATCTTTTCCTGTCTGCCTTCCAATAGTTATTTTGTTTTGTTTTGTTTTTACCTCTTCTACATACTTCAGGCATTTGGCTGGTTAAGTCATAAACCATTTATGTTCAGAGTTAAGGTCAGCCTTGAATAACTTTGTGAAATATTTGCCTATTCTTTTTTTATTCACATACCCAATACTGACTTATCTTACATTTCTCTCCTTTTCTATATCTAAACCCAGCCTCTTTCTCTAGGATTGCATAAGAGAATGGAAATTGGAAATGTGTCCAGTCAATAACATTTTTCTATGGGCACTCATGAACTATTATCTATTGCTGTGTAGCAAACGAGCACAAATGAAGTGGTACAAGCAACACATAATTGTTGCCCCATGTTTTCCCGTGGGCCAGGAGTTCAGGGACAGCGTCGACAGTTACTTCTCTATCGGTGTCTCATCATTGCATCTCCTTATACTGGAATCTAGGTTCTAAGCAGGCTTCCATCTTACTTAACCTGCTTCTCAGTGTGTTCTCTCAAGCTCAGGAGTTGTCTGCAGAATTCGTTTAATTTAGCTGTGGTTGGGTGGGTGTCCTGGTTATTTGAAAGTGCCTTAACTCCCAGATCCTTGCCAGATAGCTTCTTTAAAACTCAAGGCAGGTGTCTGCTGCATTGTCGCTTCTCTGACAACGTTGAAGGAGGCAACACTTCTGTGTGGGTAAGGCCCCTAGATGAGGAACTCGAAGTCTCTACCTTAATGACATCTTCACAATGTCCTGGAAGTTAAACTCCATCCTAACACTGAAATCCTGCCTCTGGTCAGGGGCTATGCGGGATGAGTACCACAGCAGGCATGATGGTAGACATTTGTCTACATGCTAAGCAAAACATCCCAAGACTCTCTCCTGATTGCACATTTGCTGAAAGGGCCAGAATATATATATATATATATATATATTCATATATATATATATTATTTATTTATTTATTTGCCAGTCCTGGGCTTGAGCTCAGGGCCTGAGCACTGTCCTTGGACTTTCTCAAGGCTAGAGCTCTACCACTTGAGCCACAGCGCCACTTCTGGCTTTTTTCTATGTATGTGGTACCAAGGAATGGAACCTGGGTCTTTGTGCATGCTAGGCAAGCACTCCACCACTAGGCCAAACTCCTGGCCCCAGGGCCAGAATATATTAAATAAACATTTAAAAATGTGCTGATGGTCATAAGAAAAAGAAAAAACCAGAAATGACTGGGGGGCATAAAAATCACTGCAAGCATGCATGTTTTTTCTTGTAACAGTTTGAGGGCTATAGCTAGCTCGTGGGGGTGTGTGGGGGGAGTTGCTCAGTAAACATGGCACAGTGATTTCTTCATGGCAAACCCAACTGTGGCGATACTTGGTGATAGGCCAGGGTGAATCCAGCATGGAGAACTCAACCAGCGCCTCACCAAGACCCCAGAAGAGAAGAATCACTCTTCCCAGGGTCATTTGTAAAAGCACCCAGCATGGAATTCTAGATTCGGGCTGGGATTCATCTTGTGAACACACCATGGCGTAATAACCAAGGGAAGCAGGCAAGGAGCAAAGGACTCTAGCATAGATTTTTTTTGGGGGGGGGCGTCATTTGCGAATTCAATTCTCCCATTTGTAAATTAGGTTTGAAGGCTAACATGACCCACAGAGCTATTCCAATGATTGTAAAAACAAACTTCCCCACTGCCTGCCCCCCTCTGCCCTGCAGAAGCACTGTCCTGAGGCAGACAGAAACATTTGCATAAGCACCAGACTAAATGATTGGTGCCTATTAATCTACAGGCTCGAGATAATTGTTTTGTTTGTTTTTTTCTTTTAAATAGCTGTAAGTTACGTTAACACAGACAGAGCCAGTGAGAAATGAAGTGTCTTAAACTTGTCAGTGTTAAATCAACAGGCTTAAATGGCAACTTGTGGCATGGGGTGTGTATGGATGGATGGATTTATTATTATGTTTTAATCTTGGTTATCAGCTCAAAGCCTGTTGGTCTGTGAGGAAACATAATTAAATATATGTCTCTGAAGAAGAGCACTTCAGAGAGGAGTGCTGTCCATGCAATAGCTTGGGAAATACTGCAACGACCAAGGGTCATTGAGAAGTGTTTCAAAGCTTTCTGTGTTCCTGGATTTTCCAGTTGTAGGACACTGGCATAGCAGCTACAGCTCATCATCTCAGTAAATGTACAAGCTAACGGAAATGACAGACAGATCTCTATGTTAACTGTTTTACACAAACTATCTTATTTAATTCTTAGGATAATCTTACCCTGCAAATAGCTGTATTGTCCTATTTAAAGAAACAGATGCTTAGATCAATTAAGACACTACTTTAAGGACAAACA
The DNA here is from genome assembly GCF_031878675.1 of Megascapheus bottae. Classification (NCBI taxonomy): domain Eukaryota; kingdom Metazoa; phylum Chordata; class Mammalia; order Rodentia; family Geomyidae; genus Megascapheus; species Megascapheus bottae. Next base: position 459,034 of record NW_028327559.1, on the reverse strand, counting down.
GTGTATGGCAGAGCTAGTATTTAACTCAAACATATCTTTCTCTGGGCTCAGTGAATTTCATCTACCCACCTGTCATTTATTCTTTATTGTCATTATAATAACTACATTCATATTATAATTATTTTAATCATTATTAACAAAGTATATTATATTAGTTACTGTGACATGTATTATTTGTTATCATTATTTCTTTTCTTTTTGTGTGTGTGTAAGATCCAGGGCTTAGGCACTCTCTCTAAACTTCTTTTGCTTACGGCTACTCTAGCACTTGAACCATTGTTCTGTTTCAAGCATTTTTTTTTTGATAATTTGTTGGGAGGTAAGAGTCTCAGAGCCTTTCTTGCTAGGATTTGAATCATGATCCTCAGATCTTAGCCTTCTGAGTAGCTAAGATTACAGGCATGAGCCACTGGTTCCTGGCTTCATTTCTTTTATTGTGTGTGTATTTTCTTCTTTGTTTACTGAAGATTGAACCTAGGGCCTCTGGATTGAGCATTTTTATAGTCTTTCCATATCGAATCCCTGCCTCAGATGCTTTACATCTTAGAAACAGCTAAGTTAACCCTGTCCATCCCTTTTCCTAGTCATATCATGACTAGAACTGACTTACCTGGGGTGTGGGGTACATTTTTCAAAAGAAAAGCTCACTGAGTGCTGGCTTTAAACCAGTTCATGGTTAAATTTTAGAGCAAATAAGTGATAAAGAGAAGGTCAGGGGCTTATTCTAGCTTTAAAAAAATGATCCTAATTGTGTGGTATGAAGTGAAATGGTATCAAGATTTGAGAGAGGAAATACTGGAAGGTACGGTGTGTTCAAAATCACAATGGAGGGCTGGGAGTTTGGCCTAGTGGTAGAGTGCTTGCCTACCATGCATGAAGACCCGGGTTTGATTCCTTGGTACCACATACATAGAAAAAAGCCAGAAGTGGTGCTGTGGCCCAAGTGGTAGAGCTCTAGCCTTGAGAAAGTCCAAGGACAGTGCTCAGGCCCTGAGTTCATGGTCCAGGACTGGCAAAGAAAAAAAAAGTCCTAAAAAATAAATCACAAAGGAAAAAGATTTCAGTTTCCTATCTAAAAATCTCAATCTGTGAAAGCCTGGTGGCAGAAAAGAAGTCTTGAGGCCGACAAAAGAAAAAGTAAGACTCAGAGCTTTGGAAATAAAAACCTCCCATTCAGGGAGAGAGGCAAAGGGACTGTCTGGCTGATGAAAGGGATTTCTAGGGTAAGGAAGCTTTGAGAATCAAAGATAATAACATAGGCAAGGAAAACTGGAGGACTGTCTTTAAGTAATTGGGGAAAAGAAAACAGCCCACTTTCAGTGCTTCTCTCCTGTGTCCTTTGTCCTCTCTTTCTCTCCTTTGCTGGAGATGACAAAATTGTGCGTAGATCAAGAATTCTGAAGCTGGCTGACATAGTACAAATTGGGAAACCAAAGGCCGGGGAACTAAAAACGTGACCATAATTTCAGACTTCTGCCTCTGCAGACTCCAAGTGAACTGTCCAATCTGGAGATCTGTAACTCCGAAGCCGTTAACTGCACAAGAATTAGAAACATTCCGTCTCCATTTAAAGGTATTAAAGAAGATCAAGGAGTCACACTCCTGAGGATGAAATTAGTGGATTTTGGATTATGCCGGATTTAAATCTGAAGACGTAACCCTAACAAAGCCTTTTTGTTCCCCCTCTGTAGAAATGAATGTAATCAACACCACCCATTCGAGGAGCAGATGAGAGAATTACTCCTCCAGCCTTATGTTCCTCTGCTTTTGTTGTTGTTGTTTTCTTTTCCCAACTCCATGATCTTTGCCAGGTATTCTGAATGAAGGGAGGAAAGAGGCGGCATTGGCATGGAAGAGAGAGACCAAAGTGCCGATGGCTAGGTAGAGGGGGGGCGGGGTTCAGAATTTTCCCTTGGAAGTTGTGGAATTGGGATATTTTCATGTGTCCTTCTTTCCTCTACCTCTCCTTCCTCCTCTTTTCTCTCCTCCTCCATTATAGTCTGAGGTAGACCCAGTCCATCAAGCCTTGATCTACTGACTTCTCCACATTTACAGGAGAAAAGAAGAAACTATTTTAGTTTAAAGCATTGATATTCTAGGTTCTGTTAGTCAAAGCCAATGCAAATCCTTTTATTCCCCACAGAACATTCCATTATTCTATTCTTTCCACAAACTTTTTTTTAAAAAAAGATAGGGTGATAGCTATGCATTCAGTGGGAATGTCCAATGGTAAATAATACTACTTCTTAAACCAATAAGTAAGTATATATATATATATATGTATGATAAATCTGTGATTACAGGTTTAGGCTTGTAATTCTAGCCACTCAGGAAGCTGGGATCTGAGAATGATGGCTCCATGCTCCACCTGGGTAACAAAGGCTTGGAGACTCTTATCTCCAATGAGCCACCAGAAACCCAGAAGTGGAGTTATGGCTGAAAGTGGTAGGGTGCTAGCCTTGAGCAAAAGAGCTCAAGGACAGCACCCAGGCTCTAAATTCAAGCCCTATGACCCACAAAAAGGAAAAAAAATCAGATTAGTAAGATGAAGACTCGAGGCACAGTGGGCATGAGATACAGAGTAATGAGATTTAAATGCTGGAGCCCAAGACCTTTTGAAGATGATTGAAGGCATGACACAGGTGGAATCGAGAGGTTAATCAAGACAGGGAGCCTCTCCATCTTTGGGGTGGAGATCAGTGCTAGCTGTGCTTTAAGCCTAACCACTCCATCTGACCATGATACCTTTCCTCCCTGACTTTGTCCTATACATGTGGGAAGGCTGGGAAGGCTCATTCATGTGTGGCAGTCACCCCAATGCATTTCAAATATGGAAGTCATTTGACTGATCCATAGATGAGATCATATAGGCTTAAAATAACTTCTTACCACCAGGGCCACTGCTGAAGATGCTCTTAGACAGTCACTGCCATTCATCCAGTGGAACAGGGAAAAGAACCCACAAAGCTATTGGTAGCTCAGGAATAAAGGCAGGTGGAGAGAAAGAACCCAGCACCTGCCATCTTCATCCCAGAATATCTCCTGTCACGGGGTATATCATTCTCATGGCTACAAGCTCAGGGAGGTTGTAGAGTGGAGTCAGGTGAGGGGTGGGACTGGTTTCTTTAGGAAGCTGCTGGCTATTCAGTCTGTTCTATGAATATCTGTCAACTACCTAATGTGACATTCACTGAGATCCAGTGGTTAGAAAAGTCCCCTGTCCTTCTGAAGCCCACAAACAAGCAGAAATTGAGAGTTGAGAGAGAGAGAGAGAGAGAGAGAGCCAGAGCCAGAGAGATGGAGAGACAGAGAGACAGAGATGGAGAGAGTTGGGGGGTTTGGAGGAAGTGACAGGAAAGTGGCAGAAAAAGGATGTTAAAGAACAGTATTTATGTGGGTCTTAGTTAATCTCTGCAAAAACTAGGAAAAACACTATCATTTCCATTGTCTTCATTGTAGGGCTGAGAAAGTTTGAGATAATTGTCCCCAAATGGCTTTCAAAGTAGCATAAACAACCCCATAAACAGAATTCTCATCTAGGTCAGTCTGACTCTACCACTTTGTCAGTGGTTGGATGTAGGAATGAATGTCTTCTATCCATTTCTTAGTTTGAGGGTTTATGCTGGTTTCATTTCTCTGTGAAACTCACCGTCAATCTAAGCTACCCCAACAGTGACAAGGGGTAAAATCCAGTTTACCATGAACTGCAATCAAATATAATGAAGAGGACAAGTCGGCCCTCTTATAGATTTAGAACATTTAACCCAAATCATTTTGCTAGGGCATTAAAAATGATCACACTATAATCCTGGTCTCTTTGTGTGCCTGTATTTTATGGCCATACTGTGGCTTTCATGTGTGGGCAGATGGCTGTGAGGAATCATTATTGATTATATAGTCCATTATTTGGAACTTTTATCCCCCGACTCCCCAAACACAACCCCCCGCCCCGCCTCCGATTGCAAAGCAATGGAATGAATTTTTAATAACGCAGTCCAATCAGATGTTTATAATAGTAGATGGCACCAGCACATTAAATTCTAGCCACTTTTCTCAGGGCTTTAAGGCACATCATTTCATCTGATCCTGGCATCGCCTCTCTGAAATGGTTCTGATTAGCACCATTTCATGTGACAAAGGATTCCGGCTCAGACAAAACCGCACGTCCATTTTTTGGGCAATAACTATTCATCACAGTCAAGTCAGAACCAGCTGAGGGGCCCATCAACTTAGGAATGGCTGCTGAAATGGGGTTGATATTCCCTGTGGAATATCATTCTGCCAGAAAGAGGAGTGAAGTTTGGCCACTTGCAGGGAGATGTGTAGAACTGGAGAAGCAGCATGATGTGCAGATATATGGCTATTTGTCAGACCCACCTAGTTCACTTGTGCATCACCTTACGAATATATCACTATCTTTTGGTGGCAGCACTTCAGTCCTTCTCTCTTGGAAGGTTTCAAGTATGTAAGCCGATGTCATCGACTGTCGTCACCATGCTGGACTGACCACACTTGGGTTTCCCAGCGTTCTCAGTGGCTTCCGCTTCTGTACCCCTCTCTCCAATCATTGAAGAGATGAGTAGAAAAGAAGGTACAATGACAATTAGGAAATGCTCATTCTAGGCCCAATTCTGCCCTCCCTCTGGCCCTGTGATCCTGAGTAAATCCACTTCAAACATCGGGACTCTGTTTCCCCATCATTAAGAAATGAAGGGATATGGCTAAACAAAGTCTATTATGATTGATGATGATTATTTTATCTCTGATAGTGCTGTTTGAATGAACATAGGGGTGTCTTCCCCCTCTTGGCTGGGGCAAATATGCGGGTTCTCTAGCTTCTCTTCATCCTAGCGTCAAGGAAAGCTCCTGTTAAAAACACTACAAACTCCCACCGGCTCTGTCTGCAGGGTGAATGACTCCCTGGTGATTTCATCTTCAGGGAACTTTAGTGGGGGGGAAAAAAAGCAACACACAAAAAACCCAAGCTGCTCAGCTAATTGGATTTCATGGCTGATATGCTTTGATGTGCTATTTGTTCTAGTTAAAATATTTACTCTTGAAAAAAGATCTTGGCTGTCGAAACCCAAAGTTCCACAGTGTGGGTTGAGGGTACTGCAGGGTGAGGAGGAAGGGTTTGTAGAGAGCCTCCCAAATGCTTCGGAACAGCCACGAGTCACATAATCGTATCTGCTGGTCCAGGTTGCCATGATGACACCTGTTCCTTAACTTCTCCAGGACTCAATTTCCTTGCTTGTAACGGTGGGGGGGGGGCGGTTAACATTGTACGAACCTCACTGATGACTGAGAGAGCTATTTTGCTTTTGCAACATGCCTGACACCTCAAATACAGTGTTTTTCCATTGATCCAAGGAGAGCTGTTCAGTTTTCCCATTTGTGTGTATGCCTGTGAGTGCATGCCACCACTCGAGCTCAGGGCCTGGGTGCTGTCCCTGAGCTTTTTTTGCTCAAGGCTAGCATCAATGTCAACTGAGCCACAGCGCTCCTTTTGGTCTTTTAGAGGGGGCAGTAGTTAATTGGTGAATCTCAGGGATATTCCTTTCTGGGCTGGCTTTGAACTGTGATCCTCAGATCTCAGCCTCCTGAGTAGCTAGGAGGACTGGCACGAGCCCATCAGCACCCAATCCGTTATCCCAGTTTTACAGGTCTGGAAAGTAGATTGGTGGGGCTCAAGTTCCTAACCCAGAAGTGATTTTAATGTGTAAATGATGGAAATGGGATTCCAACTCCGGTCTCTACTGATCTGAACACTTAAATTGCTGACATGGCTGAGTGGGAAGGTAGCCAGGTGGTTTGGTTATACAACTGATCCATTCCCAGGGTCTCTGTGTCCTAAGAGGTGCAGTCTTGAGATAGGAATCCCCATTGTTGGATGGGTTCACATGTAGCCAACAATAGATAGGGTTGGTAGCAAGCCCTTGACCTGGTAGCTAGCCTTGATCCTGTGTCTGGGGGCTTGATGGCTGTTGGAAAATCTTGTCTGGCTTTGGTTTGTGCAGCTGGGGCCTCCTAGCTCTTCTCCACAAGTCTCTTACTGTCCAGTGGTCTTCCTTCCCCCACCTCCCAAGTGCTGGGATTACATTGTATATGGCTGTGGAAGTAAGTAGTTCTTTTGGAATCAGGCAACATGTACCCTTTGCAGTGGGAGCTCCCGGAGCTGCCTATGCAAGTATGTTTTACGTTCTTAAATGCTAACTGAATTCTGAGTGCGTAGGCTTTTAGAAACCATTATACACTCTAAATATGAAGTGTAAAAAAAAAGAAATCTTTACACAGAGACTCATGTGCAGGCCTGTTGCTCCAACATCATCATGGGAAATATAAAATATCTCCTATTTGTCTGTTAGTGGAAAATGAGGGGGAAATGATGGCCCGCCTAAATATTGGAATAATGGTAATTTCTTTTAACAATGGAGCCATTGAAAGCATAGATGTAGGTATACCAGAATGAAGTAAATTTTAGGATCTATTATAAAGAGATCCATATGTAACATGCTTGTATGAGACTGACATCTCATGCCTGTAAGGCTCAGATCCACCAAAACTCCAGAAGTAGAGCCTAGGCTCAGCTGGAGAGGAGGAAGCTGAGGGACAGAGCCTCAGTCTGGAGAGGAAGAAGTTGCAGGACAGAGCCTAGGCTCTGAGTTCAAGACCCAGTAACCACTCCGCCAAACACACATTTGTCTGAGTATGAGTCTCTATCTACGTATCTCTTTTTTATCTGTTTTTTGTTTGTTTTGTTTTGTTTTGTTTTGCCAGTCCTGGGGCTTCAACTCAGGGCCTGGGCATTGTCCTTGGGCTTTCTCAAGGCTAGCACTCTACCCCTTGAGTCACAGCACCACCACTTTCTGTTTTCTCTGTGCATGTGGTACCAAGGGATTGAACCCAGAGCGTTGTACATGCTAGATAAGCACTCTACTACTAGGCCACACTCCCAGCCCCGTTATCTGCTTTTATATGTACACTTACATTTATTAAATGTACCTAAACTACATTGAGAAGCCTACTTTTAATAAATGCATTTCTGGCAAGATTTGTAAGACTAGTATTTTGAGGAACAGTTCTTCATTTGAAATGCTTTGGTTCTATTTAATTAAAAAAACACAACTATACACCTATGCTACTTAAAACAGTTTCTTTTAAAAAATTATAAATCATTGGATAAAAGCTTATTCTTTTAGCATCAAAGGAGTCAGCTGCACAAATGTACAGTGACTTGGGTTGGAGGTTAAAGTTAATTAACCAGGCAGAATCAGGTCCTTGACTAACCTGCAGCTGTTGGGCTTAAGGTTTGAATCTTTTTTTTTAAGCCTCCAGATACAAAGACAGACCCCAACTGGTTCCATCTAAGTTCAGCTATTTTGAGTTGAATCTAAACAGAGAGGAGGAGGGCTCAAGTTGGGGGCACAGGGAGGGGTTTCTCATCTCTCAGCTACATTAATTCAGCACAGAGACATTTCTGATGCCTTACTCACTGCCTGTGGAGAAAGCTTGAAATAGCCTTGAGGGTATGAAAAGAGGGGAAAAGAAAGCAGTGTATCTTAAATATCCTGTAGATTTTAGGAGCAGAACACCTGTAATTTCCTTAATTCTTACATGAGCTCCGAATTCTTTCCTTTTTCTCATGCATAGGAGGAAACTGAGGCTGGCAAGGGCAAATAATTTTCCCCCCCAAAGCCATCCACTTGGTCAGCTGAGATTTGAGTCCCTGACCAGTGAGGTCTACACATCTTAGGATAGTTCTATCAGGCTAGGATTTGCAAGTTGATGCTTATCTGCAGTGGACATGATGGGGCCAGTTTAGGAGTGACGAGGTCCAGGGGACCCATCTTCTCATTCTTGTGAAGTAGGAAAAAGTAGTTTTGACAACAGTACATGCAGACATGAAGTCTAACAGGGGAGTCATATGAGTTTTGAGGATAGAGATGCTAGAGAAATTCCTTGTTTGCTTCAAAATCCTTTCCTCTGGAGGCCTTCAATCATTCATTTGTGTCTCATAGTCAGCATAAATGTTTTCTCCAGTCAGAAGGGAGCTTTTTAGAGTCAAACATTGTCCAGAAGCAGAGTGATGAAGATGCGGCCCTCTGTGTGAGTACTGGACCCATGCATCCAGCTTCCTGTTTCCATGCAGACATTGCTAATCACTCACCGAACATGTCCCTACTTGATGTGGAATGGAGCGTGCAATATTTCCCAGCACAGCCCCTCAGAGTTCTAGAATTAGGTAAACAGATTAGCATTGATAATGGAACCTGTCTGTTATGCAAGCAGTAAGTGCAGTGGTAAGCATACATCTGGGAGCCAGATGTTGAGATTTGAGAGGGAGGGGATGAGACAGAGACAGATAGAATAGTTTAATTCAGTGATTTTTAGTCCATGACTAGCTGCTCACAAGGGATGACAGGGTTGGGGAGTAAGGAGCTAAAGTTCTGGAAACTACCTGACTGTTAGTTAGTTAGTTAATTTTCTGTTGGTCATGGGACTTGAAGTCTGGTCCTGGGCACTGTCCTTGAGCTCTTTTTCTTTTCAGGCTAGCACACTGCCATTCTGAGCCACAGTGCCACTTCTGGTTTTTAGGTGGTTAATTGGAGATAAGAGTTTCATAGACTTTTCTGCCCCTACTGGCTTTGAACCTTGATCCTCAGATCTCAGCTTCTTGAGTAGCTAGGAATGCAGGTATGAGCCACCAGCACCTGTTTTATTATTATTATTATTATTATTATTATTATTATTATTATTATTTATTTTTTTGTACTGGGATTAAATTCAGGGCCTTGTGCTTTCTAGGTAGGTGCTCTATTACTTGAGCCCTGTTCCCAGTCCCTTGGCTTTTAGTTTGGTTTTCAGATAGGTCTTGTATTTTCTCCCAGTTCAGCCTTGAACTGTCATCTTCCTACCTCTGCCTCCCAGGTGGTTGAGATTATAGGCAACTTTCAACAACCTTTCTTTTCTTTTTAAATCGGAGGCACTGAACAATCTATAGTCAAAATACATTTTTGTTTCACTCAAATACTTTTAAGAAGCTGTAGCTTCTTGAGAAAGTTTGAAATTCTCCATGGTGCACGCTCCTTTCTGTGTCCTCCAGAGAAGGTTGAGACATTTTCCTGGAAAGGTGATTTTGGCTCTAGTGAAGATGTCACCATCTGCTTGCCTGCCGGGCAGCTGGCCTGGCTGAAGGAGAGCTGGGGCTAGCTGCTTTGAGATCTGGGAGAGTAGGAGGTCCAGGGCACAGGTTGGGGAGGGGGGTTGTTTGTGGCTCCCAAGGCTGTTCTTGGGTAGGGTCTTCCTTCCCCAGGCACCTGCTCAGTTGGGGAAGCCCCTCCAGCATCTCCTTCTGGCTCACTCTCGCTCCTGGCTTTCCTCCCCATCCTCTGTCAAGAGCTCCAGGCTGCCTGCCATTCCTGTTGGCACTGGCAGCAGCCAGAACAGTGCAGGCTTTCCTGGCAGCGGGGTCCATGACTGCTTCATTTCTCCTTCTGCTCTTTCACATTCTTCTGTCTTTTTCTCCATGGCCTGGTACCCAGCAGCCTGTGGCCAAAAAGGGCATTGATTACCTTTTTTTAAAAAAAAAATTTTTTTTTGCCAGTCCGGAGGCATGAGGCTTGAACTCAGGGCCTGAGCGCTGTCCTTGGGCTTTCTCAAGGCTAGTGCTCTACCTCTTGAGCCACAGCACCGTTTCTGTGTATGTGGTACTGAGGAATCGAACCCAGGTCTTTGTGCATGCCAGGCAAGCACTCTACCACTAGGCCAAACTCCCAGCCCTTACCATCTTACCTCCCCCCTTCTCTTCTCTCAGCCTTCACCCAGTAGGGATAGATTGCCCGCTTTCCCTCCCTCCCTTCAACAGGCAAGTAACAGACATGGGACGTGGGCTCTGACATTGCACAGGGCTCGAGTTTCCCCCTATCCCCATTTCAACCAACAAACCAACAGTAGTGCACACCTGAAATCCCAGCTCCATGTTGAAGCATAGACAGAGGAGGATTATGGTCCAAGGGCCCACTGAGCTGTCTTCTAGAGAGATCTTTCTATCAGCCAGGCCTTGGTGGCTGACATCTATAATTTCTGCTGCTCAGCAGGCAATGATTGGGAAGATGGCAGTCTAAGGCCCTCCTGGGCAGAAAAGAGCCTATTTCGACAGACAAGTGGTGTGTGTGTGTGTGTGTGTGTGTGTGTGTGTGTGTGTGTGTGTGTGTGCAAGCCTGTACGCACACACGTGTATGGTTTGTGCTTTTTCCATTATCGGCAAGTGCGATCTTGGCAGACATGGGAAGATGACATGCTAGATGATCAGGTAGAGAAAGCACCTTAAAGAGGAGCAGTACACACCAGCCAGCATTGATTGATTACTGATCAGTGCATCTGTAAATATCTCAGACCCAACACTTTGACCTAGGTGCTCTTATGATCTCATGTTACAGGTGACTGAAGTGAATTGATGAATGAACTTGTCACTACCGGTGCTTGAACTCAAGGCCTCACACTCATATTCCTGCCTGCTATCCCCAGCTGCATGGCTGGTGCTCTACCACTTGCCACACCCCTAACTTCTGGCTTTTTGATAGTTTATTGGAGGTAAGAGTCTCAGGGACTTTTCTGCCAGGACTGGCTTTGAACCGCCATCCTTAGATCTTAGACTTCTGAGTAGCTGAGATTACAGGTGTGAGTTATCAGAACTCTTGAGATGAAAAAAGGAATTGCAAGGAGAGTGACTTTTCTAGAACATGAGAATGCTTGGGAAGGGTCCTTCTCTTCCCTTGGCCTTTCCCTCAGGGAGATGTCCTTTGTCCCCTTACTGGCCTGGTTGCAGCCACAGTGGCCTTATAACATCCAAAACAGCAGTGGCACCCTCCTTGGAACCAATTGGTGTAACCTCAGAGGGGTGTGCCTGCAGCGGACTGATTTCTAGTTCTATTCTTCTCCCCTGGAGATGGGGAGGTGTGGATGGAAAACAGCAGCTACAGCAACAAAAATCTGAGGCTGAAGCCTAAGGCTGGATTCAAAACCTTTAATTCAGAGTGAAAGACTTTAATCAGGCTATAACTTGGCTCCATTCCTAAATGCTACCATGTTAAAAAAGGAAAAGAAATAACAACAATAATAATTCAGAGAACGCAAATAATAGTCCAACCTAAAGCCAGGAATAGGTCAAAACAGCTGTAGTTTCTCTGGGAATGAAACATTCCACTCTTTAAATTATTGCAAGGAAATGTATCTTGTTTTCCCCAACTGAGCCTGGAAGTGAATTTAAAAAAAAATCTATTACTGCTAGTTACTGATTCAGCAAGAGTTGCTTTATTGTTATTGTTGTTGTTTGCTTTTCTTTCCCTTTTCCTTTGCAAGCCACTGTCCACCTCCATCTTTTTCTGCCCTTTTTCTCCTGGGTGTACCAGAGGAACCTTCTAAGTAAAAAACAAAACTTCACTTTGTGTGTGTATGGCCAAGATTCAAATTTGCTATGATTCATTGGAAGGGGGGAGGGGCTGGCAGAATTGGAGGGAGAAAGGACCCATGGAGCCTCTCAGATGTAAATAATTCAGGGTTTGGAAGTGCTCATCTTTGGACGTATTGGAGCCATTGGGAGTGTGGACGGCTGGGAAGCAAAACTGCTGAGGCAAGCAGGAGAGAAGCAGAGTCACTGGCCTGGATTGGGTCAGCCAACAGAGCAGCTGCATGTGTTGGAGAAGCCAGCCCATGTGGGGCATGGCGGGGGGCCCAGATCTGGGGATCCCCGGACTCTCAGAACACATGAGGCTCAGTGTCAGGGGAGCCTCTTGTTACACAAAAAAAAAATCTCAGGGAGGTGTAACACTCACAGCCTAAGAAAAGGGAACAGTGAAATCCTAAACAGTATTTAACAGGAATAAGTTAGTATGAGTGTATTCCTATTAATATACTATGAATGATATATTAATAACATTAATGACATAGTATAGCAATATATTCATGAGCTAAGGTTAATAGAGCTGATTCTAATTAGTATTAATAGAACTCTTACCACATACGAGGTTACTTTTCAAGTCAGGTAAGTATTCTCTCTCCTTTTTTGCTGGAATTTGAACTCAGGGCCTCATGTCTACTCAGCAAGCACTCTTCTGCTTAAGCAATGCCCCCAGCCCTCTTTTGGGGTTGATTATTTTTCAGATAGGGTTTTAATTTGAATCCTCCTACACAGCTGGGGTTACATGTATGCGCTACCATACCTGATTTTTTTTCTTTGAGCCAGGTTCTCGGTCTATATCCCAGTCTGACCTTGAATTTGTGATCCTCCTGCTTCCTCTTTGTGAGTACTGGGATTCCATGAATTTGTGCCACTAAATCGCTGACATTGATTTCCTTTCCTTTCCTTTCCCCTCCCTCCCTCCTTCCCTCTTTCTTTTTTTATTTTTTCTTTCTTTCTCCTCTTCCTTCCCCTCCCCTCCCCTTCCCTCCCCCTCCCCTCTCCTCTCTCTCCCCCTCCCCTTCCCTCCCCTCCCTTCCCCTTCCCTTCCCTTCCTTCTTCTGCTAAACCAACCTTGAATTCCCCAGGACAAATCTGATTCAATCATGCTCTTTCATCCTTCTTCTAAATTACCAGATTCCACTGGCAAATATTTTTGAGCATGTTTACTTCTATGTTCTTTAGGAATATTGATCAGTAATTGCATTCACTGTCCAATAGGATAAGCCTGGATTACATGATGCTCCATGCAACTAAATCTAAATGGATTACATTATGATGTAAAATTGAAATTCCACTGCTTTGGATATTCCAGACACATCTGAAGTCAAATCCATGGATTAGAAGTCAAAACCAATAATATTGGATGGTACCAGCATGTCTATCATATTGGACAGCACAGAGAGCTTTCCCTGCAACCTAAGCTTTTGTATGTCTTTGAGCAGAGTTCAAACTTTGACGTTTATCTGTTGTCTTTTATCCTTAGTGTGGTGGTGGAGCTCTTTCCAGCCTTGGAAAAGAAACTCTGTGATGGATCATCTGACATCTGTTTTTTTTTTTCCCTACCCCTAAAAGTGTTCTTTAAATTCCCAGCCTAGGAGGGGGTCAGCTCAGTATTATGTAAAAGCAAGGTTTAGTTTCATTTAAAAAAGGGAAAGGTGTTTTAGTTTGGCCAGTTCTAGGCAGAACCCAGAAGTGCTCTTATAGGATGCATATTTCACAAACCAAGATTTATTCCAGAACAAAGCTCTAGCATAGCAAAGGTTTTGTCTGGCCAAGTGGGATCCATCCTTACTTTGCATGAGCAAACCTGCAGGTACAATATTTTACAAGGCACATCTCCTTTCAATAATTAAATACCTATGCCAGCATGTTGTAATTTCTAAGGACATAAAGATCACAGAGAAATAGAGCGCTTTATAGTCAAGCAAAGCTCAGGGAGGGTTGTAGATGGGGGGTGGTTTAGGGAGGGTTGTTAAAGAGGAGTATTCTGCTTAATGAGAATGAAAAGGAAATTGTAACTTGGTTCCAAATTGTTCACTGGGGTCAGGAGACATGGAGTAAGAAGGGCAGTGCTGAGATCTCAAGCCCAGCTGGGACTCCAGGATGGGCTCACATCACTGATTTTTTTTTTAACTCTGTGAAGGAAGGCTTTCTCTTGGACATCTTGTGTCAAATTGGAAAAGAGATTTTTGTAACGGACCCCTCCACCCACCATCAGAGGCTCTGTACGAATCATATCCCTGAGATGCTGCTGGGTTTAGACAAGCTAGGATTTCTAATGGTGGTTTTCCCTTTCAGTGACCTTGGGCAAACCAGTAACCTCTCTGACCCTCTCTTTCTTTTCAGGGAAACAGAACAACAAACCCCATTCTCTTAGTGTGAGATCTGTGGGCCAGCCCCACTACTACTCTCAAGAGCTCTTGCTATAACCGTGGCTGTGTGGGCCACTCTTTTGGGAGGAGTGTCATAGTCCCCCCAGCTGGGTGGTTGGGGGTGAGGGGTGCTTGAGGGGACTAATAGAGAGAGGGGAACATTTTCATCCTTCTCAGCCCCCATTCTTTTCTAAGTTAGGATGAAGTTTAGATCAAGGGCCAGGACCTTGACTCCCCCTGCCCCCATAATTGTGAGCGGTTAAAAGAGGTTCAGGCGAAAAATACAGGCAATGGTCACAAAGGAGTTGGAGACTCATTGCCACCAGGAAGTCAAACACCATTGCGGAGTGAGGTGCTCTCAGAAGGCAATCGGAGGAGGATGTGTTTGGACAAGCAGGGATTAAAAAGAAGGGTATCTTAGGAAAAATGGTAAACACCATTGAGCATTATGAAGGGTTGGCAGTGCAAAGTGTCTGTCGGACTGTGGGAGAGTAAGCAGGATGTCCTCATAATAGTCCCATATGTGCCTGTGGTCCAACTTGATTTAAAATTTTATGTCTACAGGAGAAATGCCAGAGTAAAGAAATCGCGGGGGAGGGGTGTTTCCAGACATCAGGGATACCCGTGTGGCTCCACAAACAGCGCACGCACCTTTTTACCCAGACAGTTCTATTAATATTGGATTTCTGCTATGATTATAAAACATCATCCGACACAAGCTGTGCGGTAACATTTCTCCCCCAGCAACCAGGGAGCCCGGAGAAGCTGGATTGTCATTTGCAGGAGACAAATGACAATAATCCCTAGAGATGGGATGTGCAGAAAAAGATATAATCCTATTAAGAGATTGCCATTGTGCACGTTGCCTCTTGTGGTCCCAAGTGCAGATGCAGGAAGGAGACAAGGGGGCCTGTAACAGCTATAGGAAGGAGCTCTCCCTGCAGTTGGCAGTGACAGCGCCCTGCCATTTCTGAACAAGGGTCCTTGGGGTATCGGATCACAGTAAATGACTGAGGGGAAATGTACTCAAGAAAGGTGATAGACCTGAACAACTGGAGTTTCACTTCTGAAGGACCTGGAGGAAGCCTGGCCATGACTCAATTTTTTTCATATATTTTTATTGTAATTAATAGAAGGGTTACATTATATTCATCAGATAGAAGGTACATTACTTCATAAATGTTGATACCCTTTCTCATGTCATGGTTCCCATTTCCCTCCCCCTCTCCCCATACATCTTGATTTTCCCCCTTCCCTCTCCTATTTCAATTAAGCGTATATAAAATATATCAGATAACAAGGTGAAATATTGTAACAATATGAGATAAAGGGACAGCAAAAGGACAACAATCACTCATTATATGGCTTCTGTTTCTATATCCTAGAGATCCTTTCATTTAGCATCATACTGTATGGCCTTATGTATCTAGGTTTTGCTCTATTGTGAACCTCTCCTAGGAGAGCCCAAGGTTTCTACTGATTATTGTAAATGAGGGAAACCATTGAGCCTATGTTCCTTTGAGTCTGGCTTCCTTCACTTAATATGATTTTTTTCTAAGTCTTTCCATTTCCTTACAAATGGGTGATGTCATTCTTTCTGAGAGCACCATAGAATTCCATTGTGTATAAATACCACATCTTGTTGATCCACTCATCAACTGAGGGACATCTGGGTTGGTTCCATATCTTTGCTATGGTGAATAGTGCTGCAATGAACATTGTTGTGCTAGTGGATTTAGTAGGTCCTTGTTTCTGGACGATTGGTAAATGCCAAGTAGTGGAATTGCTGGGTCATAGGGGAGCTCTATATTTAGTCTTTTGAGGAACTGCCATACTGCTTTCCATAGAGGTTGAACAAGTTTGCACTCCCACCAACAGTGTAGTAGTGATCCCTCCTGTCCACCTCCCCTCCAGCATCTGTTATTATTAGATTTCTTGATCCTAGCCATTCTAAATGGAGTGAGGTGGAATCTTAAAGTTGTTTTGATTTGCATTTCTTTTATGACCAGAGATGCCATGACTCAAGTTTTACACTCTTAGAGCAAACCCTGTAACTTCATTGGGGTGAGGACCAGGTAGTTGGAGTTCTAAGTATGTGTGAGATCCATCAATCGGTAAAGGATAAACTATTATTATTATTATTATTATTATTATTATTATTATTATTTTATTATTATTTGTGCCAGTACTGGGCCTTGAACTCAGGGCCTGGGCACTGTTCCTGAGCTGCTTTTTTTTTTTTAAATTGTTGAAGGCTAGCATTCTACCACTTGAGTCACAGCTCCACTTCCAGGTTTTTGTTGGTTAATTGGAGATAAGAGCTTCATGGACTTTCCAGACCATGATCCTCATATCTCAGGCTGGCTTTGAACCATGATCCTCATATCTCAGCTTCCTGAGTAGCTAGGATTACAGGGGTAAGCCTCCAGCATGGGGCTTAAGGTCTCTATTTGAGTGATGAAAATGAAACCCTTTAATTCATGCTATGTTTTAATGGGAAATGGAAGGGAGTGAATATTCAATTTATGACCCCAGGAAATGAGCACACGTGCACATGCAGATTTTAGTATTTAACAGTGAAGATTAAGACATTCACTGGCCCCCAAGCAATCACTTTGGATTATTTCATGCTCCATGCTTGCTACTCAGTAAGATACCAGCATGGTGTAGAAGAAGAGACATGAGTTTTAATAGTAGAGACATGTGGTGGGTTCAAGCCTAAGCACAACCATTTTCCAACTCTGGGACCTTGGGTAACTTCCTTAAACTCTTGCAACTTTGCTATTCTCATTTGTGCACTAGAGATACTATTCTCTGAAAAGTAGTAAAATATTAAATATTCAAGTAAATTATGATCAAAAAGAGTTACTTGTTTTTTGTCTTGGTGAAGGTTGACACCTCTTAGTTTACCTCTTAGGATCTCTTTCCTTCCCTTTCGGTTAATACTACTTTGATGATGGTGATAGTTGCTGCTGTTGTTATTATTACTATTATTTTAGTCCAGGTGGTTTGGATAGAGATCAATCTGATCCACAGGCAGATAGATATACCAATCCAGTCCATTTCTCTGCATCTATGGGATTGGTCCAGGGAGGTCATGTGATCAAAGATGGCCAATATGACCCCACTGTCTTTCTGGTTTCTAGAAGGAAAAGCTCTATGGCTCTTCTGGGTGCTGAAACTATATAAGAATATCCCTCGAGGGAGTGGTGCTGTGGCTCAAGTGGTAGAGCACTATCCTTGAGCACAAAGAGGCTCAGGGACAGAGCCCAGGCCCTGAGTTCAAGCCCCAGAACCAGCAAAATTGAACTCAAAATTGAGTTTGGGGCTTGAACTCAGGACCCTGCAGTTGTTATGCAAACACTCTACTGGAGTGACATCCCCAGTCTTTATTTAGAATTACTATGCTTTGAGATTTGCAATAGAGCAAAACCTTGATACATAAGGCCATATAGTATGAAGCTAATTGAAAGGACCTCCAGGATATTGAAACAAAAGCCATATAACGAATAATTGTTGTCCTTAATGTACTATGTTGTCTCTCATCTCCTTTGCTGTCCCTTGGTTATCTCATATTGTTATAGTATCTCACTTTGTTATCTGATATATTGAATTTATTTGTATTTGGTTATTTGATAGGGAAGGGGGGAAAACCAAGACAGGTGGGGGGTAGGGAAATGGGTACCAAGACATGTGAAAGGGTATCAATGTACGTGAATTAATGCACCTTCTATCTGGCAAATATCATGTAACCCTTTTACTAATTACAATAAAAAAATGCAAAAAAAAAAGAATTGCTATGCTTTCCCATGGAATCTTTACAACCTCTAACTAGACTTGCAGAGCTATTTCACCAACACGGAGTTGCCTCATGGTTCTGTTCGGGGCTTAGGTCTTTTATTATTTATGTAACAGTTCCCCTACATTATAGTTCTGTTTGACATGCTCAAGTCACTTCCTGTCTCTGACTGGACGCTGAGAGCTGGAGGGCCTCAAGCAGGATTAGATGGGCATGGTTCTGTGGGTGGGTATTATCTTCACTTTACACAGGAGCAGAG
Source organism: Megascapheus bottae (assembly GCF_031878675.1). Classification (NCBI taxonomy): domain Eukaryota; kingdom Metazoa; phylum Chordata; class Mammalia; order Rodentia; family Geomyidae; genus Megascapheus; species Megascapheus bottae. Next base: position 441,143 of record NW_028327559.1, on the reverse strand, counting down.
ATGTTCAGACAACCCTTTGCAAACTGTCAACTGTCATGGAGCCTTGTTGGAGTAGAAATAGATATTGAACTCAGGTCTTTGGGACTACAGAGATCTTCAGGATTTGGCTGTGTATGTGTATGTGTAATTATATATATGTATATATATATATAATTTTTTTCAAAGGATTCGGCTAAGAACAAAAATCCCTTTTGAGAAGGAGGAAATCTTTTCAATGTGGAGAAGTATCTTAAAAGGTTCTATATCTGGGTCCTTTCAAACTTGAAATTTATATGCAAGGAATAAAACCAGACGAGAATGGATGGTGTTGGGATGAAACGAACAGGTTTGTGTCTTTTCTGAGCTGATTTGTCTCAGTAAATCCCCAGAAAATATCGCTTGTCTCATTTTCCCTTCAAGCCTTTTGTCTGAGTTTCAGCTGAGAAGATTTTTTCCCCCTCTCTCGTTCTTTGTAAATTCTCTTGATTTTGGTTATATAACAGGAGCAAACAATTGCCTTTACTGAACAAAAGTCTCAAATGAATAGCTATCAATGGTAATACTAGTAATTAACAGTTTTTTTCTCTGTCGTGCCTGCCCGAAACTGCTTTTATTGATTTATTTTGACTCTGTTCCATATAGGACAATTTTCCAGCTTGCACAAACATATGCTTATCTTCTTTTGGGCCCAACTATCTTGGACTCTATTTCAAAAAGAGCGTTAACTCTTCAGGACAGAGCTGACAGCAGACCAGAGGAAAGGAATTGGGGTGCCTCAAATGAACTGTACACTGGGAAAGATTATCAATGAGTGTGAAACATAGAGCACCTCTTAGTTTGAAGTTTGACATCCTGGCTTTCCTTTCTGAATGAAATTGGAAATTACACAGAATTGGGGGTGAGCGTGGTGGAGGGTGGCAAGATGGAGGGGTCCATCCAAACAAAAAAAGCCAAGGTCAGAGGGGAGAAACAGTGCAAAGAAAGAACCAGTTGGCTACTGGCAGCTCGCGCTTACTCAGGAGGCTGAACTCAGAGGATTGTGTTATGAGCCCAATCCAGACTAAAAAGCCCGTGAGACTCCATCTTCAAAATATTCAGGAAGAAGTCAGGCTGGAGGCTTAGCTTGAGTTGGAGTGTCAGTCAAACAAGCAAGTGAAGTGAGTCCAAGGCCCTGAGTTTAAACCCTGGTTCTAAATAAAGAAACAAATAACAAAGTAAACAAATAGGCAAGGGCAGGGGAGGAAAAACCAGTCATCAATTCTCCCTTTCTCTCTGCTCTCCTGAGGTCAATCTCAGTTATATGAGTGTCTTTCTTGCAATCCAAGTGAAAAGGTAATTCATGGTACTGAAAAGAGAATTCATTGTGTTATTGAGTTTCTTAAACCCCAGAATTGAACCTTTTATAAAATTAGAGGTGAGAAAATGAAATGACACAGGAATAGCATCCCCCTCAATATATTTGAAACCCCACTGGACATAATCATAGTATGGAATATACAACTTTGTGATCTATTTTTTCAAATCAATAACTTTTCTTCAATGCTTGCACATATATACTCAGTCTTCTTGACTGAGTTGTATTTCATTGGATGGATGCATAGAGCATGCTTAACTAATCACAGTCACCTAGTGTTGGCTATTGGTTCCTTTTTTAGTTTTCTTTTTTTTTGGCCAGTCCTGGGCCTGGGCATTGTCCTTGAGCTTTCTCAAGGCTAATGCTCTACCACTTGAGTCATAGCACCATTTCTGGCCTTTTCTATGTATGTGGAATCAAACCCAGGGCTTCATGCATGCTAGGCAAGCACTCTACCACTAGGCGGCTGTCTTCTTGAGGGCTCTTCTGTCCTGCAGGCAGATGCTCAGGGTGAAGGACGAGCTGGCAGCGTCCAGAGTGAACGTCCCTGGAAGTCACCCAGCAGCAGATGGAGCTAGTGGATAAATGCAGCCTTGCAGGTGTGGAGTAATTCTAGGGTGCTGGCTCTATGGTGCTGAGTGGAACCCAACCTAGAGCAGAACCATTCCTTCCATGGCCTGCCTTCTGCAGTGGAATTTTACTACATGCTCTTGGAAGCTGGGCTAGCACTTAGACTCAGCAGCTGGAGGGTTCGCTGAGGCCATACACAGCCAACACTCCCACCCCCTCATGACCACAGAGCTAGTGTCAGGAGACAGACGTCCACAGACGGCCGTGCATAAATCTTGCCCACAATGTATTCCTGTGGATGGCAGGATCAGACGGTGGGCACTTGACAGCCAGCTGGCAGTAGTATTGGTACCCTGGAAGTGTCAGCAGGCTTAATTACCAGCCCTTGTGCCAATTCCAGGACAAACCACCAGCCGTCTCCTCACCCCTGCCACCGCTACCGCTCCACAAATCCCTGAGGCGACATCAATAATTCATCTGAGAACCAAAAAGTTCCAGGCCTCTGACACTGTTGTCTTCCAGCCTGGTCCTACCTTCTGGGCCTCGCCTGGTGTCCCTGTCTTCTCAAACGTCAGGTGTGGTGTGAGGTGAAGAACGATCTGCGGGGTGGACACGTGTTGTCATTTTCTGAGGAAACAAGTATTAGAGACAGGGATTAAATGCTCCTAATTAGAGGTCTTTCTTGCCAAGCTTCTTCAGGAGAAAAAAAGAATTTTCTCCTCAGTTGATGTGCTATCCTTATGGAGACCTTGGGGGAGGGGCAGAGGGTGGGTATGTGGAATTCATATCTGGGAGCAGGTGGCCATATCAGAAATAATGGCTCGAGGTACTGGGAAAATGTAATCAATATTTACCTGCTGAGAAGTCCCAAGAGGAGAAGGAAATGGACTCCTTCCCTACGGCACAGATTTCATTCTGGTGTCCTGCTTTCTTTGTGTATTTGGCAGCAGGGGAAAAGTGCATGATTTTTTTTTTCTGGTGGTGGTGGGGAGAGTGTTGGGATTGGTGGAATTATTCCATCATCAGCCTGCACACAATAATCCATTATTCAAGCATGACAAACTTAAAATACTCAGTCTGGTCTCCTGGTATCTGCCTGGTTTCTTATTTGTGTCCAAATGAATGCAACCCATGACATACTTTTTAAAAATATTATGATTCTCTCTCTCTTTCTCTCTCTCTCTCTCTTCCTCCCTCCCTCCATCCTCCCTGCTATCTTTTGTCTAGAACAATCATTATCAACATTAGGCTTCATTATCTGTGTCGTCAGCTCTGGAGAACAAGAAACTTATGTGGGTTGGTAATGTTTCTCTAGACTTCATTTTAAAAACAACAACAACACACACACACACAAACAAAAAAAAACCAACAAAGCTAGACTTGTGACAAAACAAAAGTTCTCTAAAACTCCAATGTAATATAATTTAATTCATTCTTTCCCTGCAGAAGTGTAGCAGCCGGAGTTTCTGTGGCACAAGAGACGACAGAAAAGGTGGCTGATGGCATTAGGCAGAAAAGAAATCTAAAGGTGAGGAACAGAGGAAGCAAGGCCATGCTTGGGGAATCAAGTAGCCGGAGATGTCGCTGCTGGTCCAGTGTCTTAGAATCCACTATATTGCTGAAGGCAATCTCTCATCATACTCTCCAGTTGGATTCCAGGTCCTGAAGAATTGCTGCTATTTCCGCACAGGTGTTGAGGCCAGCCAGACACCCAGCCCCTGTCCCCCACCCTCCACCATGTGATTGCATTTGGCAGGGGTCTGAGGACATTAGTATTCTCATAAGGACCCTAGGGTTGCCTTCTACCATCCAAGCAGGTCCCTGTCCCCTGTGGGAGTCTGCTCAGAACTCATTCAGATCACTGCTTTCTCCAGGGTCCCCAGGAAGAGGAGGGCTACAATGTCTATGAGGTGGATTGCTGGTTGATGGTTCCCCTCGATGCCTGCTCTTCACACACTGAGAAATGGACAACCCAAGGTGATTGCGTGTCAGGACGCAGTGTCAACGGAACCACCGTGGTCTGGCCTGTGGTTCGGGGCATGGTCTCTGCAGTCGAGTCAGCATCAGCTGAGATGCTGTCTAGACCCTGGCACACCTGGCAGCTGGGTGCGAATGGAGGAAAAGAGCAGAGATGTCAGGTAAGGTGCAAGATACCCGGTTAGATCTGAACTGTAGATAGACTGTGAATCATTTTGCCAAAAGAAGTCTGTTTCATGCAATATTTAGATCCTACTTGCCCTCAAAGAAAAAAAAAAGAATCGTTGGTTGTCTGAAATTTAAACATCCTTAGGCACCCGGCATTTATGTGTATCCCAGAAGTTTCAGGGCTTGCTTTGTCTCTGCCCGCTCTTGTCTTTATAGGAGGCTTCTTCTTCATCATCTCGCTCAGATGGGAAATCAGAAGTCATAAAAGGCTTGAGGGGGAAAAGAAAAGGACAAGAATTTTAATGTCCCTACAGCATGAACTCTATTTAGGTTCAGTGATGTGGAACAAGAGTCTTTTCCTATTTTCCTCTCTTTACTGGTGTCCTGTACCAAGACTCAAGATGGACCCAGAAACCATCACTTCCATTCCAAGGATGTTTGTGGGACATTTCTTTCTGATGTAGAAAGAAGGTAGTCTAACGGGCCCGTTGGACAGGTATGCATTCTGTAATTCAGCAGGTAGCTTATGGTTCAAAACCATCCTGGGCAGGAAGTACCTGAGACTTTTTTTTTTGCCAGTCATGGGGCTTGAACTCAGGGCCTGAGCACAGTCCTTAGTCTTTTTCTCTTTTTTTTGCCAGTCCTGGGTTTGAGCTCAGGGCCTGAGCACTGTCCTTGGACTTTCTCAAGGCTAGAGCTCTACCACTTGAGCCTCAGCACCACTTCGGCTTTTTTCTATATGTGGTACCGAGGAACTGAACCCGGGTCTTCATGCATGCTAGGCAAGCACTTTAACCACTAGGCCAAACTCCTGGCCCATCCTTAGTCTTTTTCTCAAGGCTAGTGCTCTACCACTTGAGTTACAGCACCACTTCCAGCTTTTTTCTATGTATGTATTACTGAGGAATCGAACCTGGGTCTTCATGCATGCTAGGCAAGCACTCTACCGGTAGGCCAAACTCCCGGCCCCGTACCTGACACTCTTATTTCCAATTAACTACTGAAAAAAAAGCCAAAAGTAGATCTGTGGCTCAAGTGGTAGAGCATTAGCCTTGAGCAAAAAAAATAAAAAAAGGAAAAAGCTTAGGGACAGTGCCCAAGCCTGAGTTCAAGTCTCAACACACAACACAACACACACAGGAGAATATTAGATAATTCCTTAAGCTTACTCTCCAAACAAAAACTAGCTCCTATGTAGCCAACCAAGGGGTCCTTAAAAGAGTATAGTAGGAAGTAGAGAGAGATTTACTACAGAGGGGAGAGACGACACAGGATAACTTCAGTAGAGAGAGAATGAAATAGAAAAATGGAGGGGGAACAGGACGGGGGCGAGAGAGAGGAAGAAGAGAGAGGGAGGGAGAGAAGCTTCAAGTAACGGAAGGGTGCAAGGATGGAATTCGTGACCATGTGAAGGTCACAGGCCCCACATGCTCTTTGAAAGGAAAAACAATGGCTTTATTGAAGGTTGGAGACAAGAGCATACCAAAAGACCTGTCTGTCCATTGGCCAGGAGTGATGGCTTTTTCATCTGATTGGCCAGGGCAGGGGAACTAGAGGTGTGGGTTGTTTACAAGCAGAGTCTTGGTAGAATCAACCCCACCTGGTCCCAGTCCAGGTGCAAGGGTTAAAGAGTTCTGATCCACTGCGAAGCCCGCTGATGGCGGCATGCTTCTTCTCTTCTACCTGGGCTGTGCTTGCTCCTCAGCTTCTTCTTGACAGGGTATTTTAGATTAGACTCGAAGGTTCTACAGGTGCACCCCAAGAAAGAGCTCTCCTACAGATCTCCAGGAACAGGGAAGTTGCTGTTTGATGGCTGGGTTTCAAAGCCTTTCGCCCTCATGTTGATTTTTTTTTTCACAGCTGCAAGGCAGTCTGTAAGCCCTGCCCTTTTACATGACAACGCCCTTGCATTTCTAGATGGAAGAAGAGTGGCTGAAGGGTTGGGGGTACCTCACGTCTCTGGCCTTTCCCTTCGTCATGCAGCCTCAAAGTGAACTCCATCAGCCAGCCATCAAGGGGATGATGTCTCTGCAGCAGCAGACTCTTCTCCAGTCACGCGGCTGTCTGGACACGGGGTCCACAAGCTGCAGACCAGGTAAGCTGGGCCTAAACCACAGGAACTATGAGGTGACTCACCAGTGTCTGGTATGTTGGAAATGTGCTTTGGCAACTGAAAAGCAATGCCATCCCCTGCCTGTAAAGAGCATCCTGGGAAGTAGTTTTGGGGTAACCTTCAGTCTTTTGCTACCCATTCCTCTGCTGTTTTCTGTACAAGGCTGACCTCAGGGACTTGAAGGCCACAAAGATAGATTTTTTAAAAATATGGAATGATTATCAGGGTTTTCTTCTTGTTTTCATTTTTTTTGGTGTTGAGAGCTCAACTCAAGACCTAGGCAAATGTTTTAAATTTAGATCAAGAATTTGAGAAATTGAGAACAGAGTGTGGTACAGAAAATAATGTTTGCTTGCTGTCCTTTTGTGTCTTTTGAGTGAATTTGAGGTTCTCTGCCTCAGCCTCTCAAGTTCTGGGCTTACAGGTGTGCAAGATCATGCCCAACTCATAGAAAACACTTGGATTGAGGCAAAAGGCACAACCTGGAGTCACTCGGCGTCAGATAGAATTTACTGTTTAGTAGCATTGGCCGTGTCAGAGCTCACACTTAATGTCAGCCATTTACCACCTAATATTTCAGTCAACAGTTGATTTGCCTACACTAAAAAAATTGCGTGATTTAAATACATATTTGTAGCCGTTATATTTTTATTGTAACTTTATTATAATCTTTCACTCGTTGTACAAAGGAGTTTCACTTCCACATGTCAGTTTATGAGCACATGCATCTTGATCAGCGTCAGTCCTTTCATCGTTCTCAGTAGAAGAGATAAAAAAAAATTGCAATATAGTTTTGGCTTACGATGAATCCCTTTTGAGACTGTGTTTGGGTATCTATTTCTTCTGGAACTAGACCTACCTCCCAACGACAGGGGTGAATACACATCTCAAATAGGGCCAATTCTTTCTCTCCCACCATCCAACTCATCTTCCTTCTCTTTCTTCTCCCTCTACCTATCTCTCCTTCCTTCTTTGTTGTTGTTGTCATGGTCCTTGTCCTCCTCCTCCTCTCCCCTCCTCCTCCCCCTCCCTCCTCCTCCCCCTCCCCCTTCCTCCCCCTCCCCTCCCTCCTCCTCCCCCCTCCCCCTCCCTCTTTCCTCCCCCTCCCTCCTTCCTCCCCCTCCCTCTTTCCTCCTCTCCCCCTCCCTCCCCTCCCCCTCCCTCCTTCCTCCTCCTCCCTCCTTCTTCCTCCTTCTTCCTCTTCCCTCCTTCTTCCTCCTCCCTCCTCCTCCCTTTCCTCCTCCCTCCTCCCATTTCTAAGTAGTGGCCTGAAGGGAAACACAGGCATGTAGAGTCTATCTGTGGTCTTGTGCAGACAGACCAAAGCAGAGTGGGGGCCTTCTTGATTGTTGAGCTCCTAGTGTTGCCAGCACCCAAGGTCCTCACATGTGCAGTAGTTGGGACAAGGTTACCTTGCAGAGGTGCCCAGGCCGTCATGGAGAATTGAGAAAGAGATGAGCGGGGTGGGGTTTACAGTCTTTCCGTGTATCCTATCTGCTGTTTGAAATGAAGGCTGTTGGTGGTGTGACCCACTATTTTCTTTCGTTCTTCAGCTTTAAGGAGATGCGGTTGATGTAATAGCTTGTGTACGTTTTCACGTGTGTCATTAGAGGATGTTCCTTGAGTCACCACCAATACCGTGAATAGATCCACAGCATCCCAGCGTGTACTGGAGCCCCTTTGAGGCCTTTCTCTTCATTGCCCTCTAAACCCCAGGCAACCACCGATCTGTTTCCGTCACAAGTAATTTTTATTTTCTAGTATTTTGTGTCCAGGGAACTCTACAATATGTATTCTGTGTTTTGGTCTGGCTTGTTTAATTCAGCATAATAATTTGAAGATATGTTTCTGTTGATCCTCACATCAATAGTCCAGTAGTTCATGATTGATCCATTTGTCTGTTGTTGGGTGGTTTCTCCCCCCCCAACTTTCAATTTCTGACTGAAAATGATGAGTAATAGTGTCTTGTACATTTGGCTATATATCTTTTTGTGGACATAGACTTTCATAGTCTTTCTCTTAAAAGTACAAGGGCATGGGAAAGCTGGTTACATGGCAAATGTATGCTTTTAAAGAAACTACTAAGCCATTTTCTTGTCTGTTGCCTTTCTCTCTGTCTCCTTTTATTTCTCTCTCTTCCTCTATTTTTCTCTTGATTTCTTTCTCCCTCTCTTTGCCTCACTTTGTTTTCTCTTCCCTTCCTCCCTCTCCCTCTCTTCCTTCCCTTCCACCTTTCTCCTCTCTCTTTCTGTCTTTCTTCTGTGCTGGCACAAGGGCTTGAACTCAAGGCCTGGGCACTGTCCCTGAGATTTTTCACTCAAGGCTGGCATTCTACCACTTAAATCACAGCTCCACTTGTGGCTTTTTGAATAGTTAATTGGAGATGAGTCTCATAGACTTTTCCTGCTTGGGCTGGCTTCAAACCAAGATCCTCAGGTCTCAGCCTCTCTGTAGCTCAGATTACATATCTGAGCCCCCAGCCATCTTCCTGCTCTTACACAGCACAATCAATCTTTCCCTTCCTTACTTTTGGTTCAAATCAGTTCTAGTTATGTTTCTTGCAACCCAAGAGTCACGGTAAGTATGGAAGACACTGCTTTGGGGAAATTTATTTGTAGGATTGGGAATCTGCATATTATCAAATAATATTTACTTAGAACAAATAATGCTCAGAAGAAGCCATGTGAAGGCTTGAGCCATACCTAACATGATTTAATCTGATCAGCTCAGGACCAATGATTTTAAACCCTCACACTGGGAGAAATTGCAACCCAAACAGCCCATAAATACTATCATTTATCATCTGATCTCATTCCTTGTTATTCCTGAGAGCAAATGGGATTCACAAACTGAGAGAAGACTAATGGTTGATGTGGTTAATTTGAGCAGTGCTTTTTTTTTAAATTCTCTAATGAGTTAATAAGAATTTAATAAGAAGTTTATAATTGTTGCCAAGATGCCTGTGAGGTAGGGAAATGTTCTGCCAGGGGCAGAATATTTGAACCAAGTGATGCAAAGACAAAAGTGGCAGCGTGCCCGAGTTAATGTGGGGCTTTGCCACGTCTAAGGCCACCTCTGGCTGAAGAGCAGGTGAAAGAAGAACAACAGAGGGACTAAGAAGCATGGCTCCAGGCTAGATGGCTTTCTTGAATTCTGATGCGGGCTCCTATCATCTTGTGACCTTGCCCTTGCCCTTGACCACAGGCTTGCCGCTTCCCTGTGCCTCAGTTTCCTACAAAGCAGAGATACCCAAGCATGTTCCCTGTTGATTAAGTTCTCATTGCTGGGACAAACAACAGAGAAAACTACCTAAGAGAAAAGGCATTTGCTCTGTGCTTAAGGTCATTCTGGTAGGAATGGTGCAGGAAAGATCAAAGCAAGTTATGTCCTGGTGGCCAAAGAGGAGAGGGGAGGGATTGAGAGGATGAGGAAGAGAAGGGAGGGAGAAGGAGAAAGTTTGCTTGAGGTGGCTTCCTTTCCCTTTTTCCTCTTACCCTGATTAGGCCCTGGGAGGATTCTGCTCACTTTCAGAGAGATTTCTACCCCTTCATTGGGTCTTCCCTTCAGTTATTGCTCTCAGGAAAGGACTCAGACACACCCCAAGGTGGCCTTTCCTAACTTCCTAGGTTTCCCCCAAGCCAATCAGGATGCCATTCAAGACTAACCATCACACTGCCTCTGCTGTGCTTCTCTCTCTCCCTCTCTCCCTCTCTCCCTCTCTCCCTCCCCCCTCCCTCTCCCTCCCTCTCCCTCCCTCTCCCTCCCTCTCCCTCCTTCTCCCTCCCTCCCCCTCCCTCCCCCTTCTCCATCCTCTCCCCCCCTCCTCTGTGTGTGTGTGTGTGTGTGTGTGTGTGTGTGTGTGTGTGTGTGTCCTGGGCTTGAACTCACGGTTTGGGTGCTGTCCTTGAGCTTTTTTACTCAAGGCTAGCACTTGAGCCACATCTCCTCTTCTGGCTTTTTTTTCTTATTATGGCTAATTGGAGATAAGAGTCTCACAGACTTTCCTACCTGGGCTGGCTTTGAACCATGATCCTCAGACCACAGCCTCCTGAGTGGCTGGGATGAGAGCTATCGGTTTCTCTCAGGGTTCTTTAGAAGATAAAATGGGTTGATAGTCAGGGGTGCAGGGGACGCCAACAGCAGTCAACACAGTTAGCAAATGTTCATCCACAGTTTTATCACAACGACTGTTGGTAGGTTCATCATGCATAGCATTCTCCCCAGTTGAGTGCAGGAAATTCACTTTTCCCATTTCTCACTTAGATGTTTCGGACAGTCTGCTTTAAAACAATGGATCATCATTTTCATTACTGATGAGAATCTGGGGGTTCAGTAACATGAACAAGTGGCCAACTGATGGAGCCAGTTTTCCAACCCAGAATAGCGGGTCCCTAACGGACATGCTTTCTTCTATGTACTGTTTTGAAGCTGTCCTAGACTCCAGGGACTCCAAGGTCAGCTTAGAGCTGTCTTGCGCTTAGATGCAGGAGAGAAAGAGCTCTTCCACAGGAATGAATGCTCAGGATTTCTATCAGTTCTCCTAAGATCCAGATGGGACCTGAGGGCTTTGGGTGAAGAAGGCCTTGTGAGCCTTTTCTGTCTTAGGGCAAAGCCAAGGGAGCCCACCATATCCTGTAGGCCAGGGGGTCATTTCCCAGCATGTAGCTTTTCCTTCTCACTGCAGCTCTGTGAGGCCTGGGATAGGAAATGTTGGCAGGTATCTCTGAAGCCATGGGCCCTCAAGTGTGGTCAACCTCACTACTCAGGTGTCTCGTGACTCAGAGGAAACCGGTATGCCTGTGAGTGCATGCCACCACTCGAGCTCAGGGCCTGGGTGCTGTCCCTGAGCTTTTTTTGCTCAAGGCTAGCATCAATGTCAACTGAGCCACAGCGCTCCTTTTGGTCTTTTAGAGGGGGCAGTAGTTAATTGGTGAATCTCAGGGATATTCCTTTCTGGGCTGGCTTTGAACTGTGATCCTCAGATCTCAGCCTCCTGAGTAGCTAGGAGGACTGGCACGAGCCCATCAGCACCCAATCCGTTATCCCAGTTTTACAGGTCTGGAAAGTAGATTGGTGGGGCTCAAGTTCCTAACCCAGAAGTGATTTTAATGTGTAAATGATGGAAATGGGATTCCAACTCCAGTCTCTACTGATCTGAACACTTAAATTGCTGACATGGCTGAGTGGGAAGGTAGCCAGGTGGTTTGGTTATACAACTGATCCATTCCCAGGGTCTCTGTGTCCTAAGAGGTGCAGTTTTCCACGTTGGGTGGTTAGACAGATGAATTAGTTGGGTGATCCATTCCTGTTAGTAGTGGAACAGTCTCTGGGTAGCACATTCCTCAGGTTCTGGGGTGATTTTGCTTCTTCCTTCCTTGTCATGCTCAGCTCAAGGGCTGTAGACTCATGTTATAATTCTCTGTCTTCCTTCCTGGCTAGCCCGGCTCTGGCTGCATCTGCTTTGATATGCGTTCCTGGTTTGATCTCTTATTTATGAGAGGCAGTTTTCACAGACAAAACAGAGAAGCAGGCCTTTCCATTCCAGCAGCAAATGTTTGCCTCACTTCTGGAGCAGGAGGCAGGCAGCCATGGCTTGACTGCTCTGTACCCGCACCTGAGACCAGGGCCAGAATCTGGACACTGGGTGGGGACATTTAGCTCATCGCCGTATTTTGCACCCACTGCACAAATGGGCCGTGTATTTACACCCAGGCTCGGCTCGGCCTCGGGGAGACCCAATGCTTTCCCTCCCCTGCACCACCTATTAATATATCGAAACACTAACCCACTGTGTGGTGGTGTTGAGAGATCAGACTTTGCTGGAGTCATGACAGGATAATGAAATTACAAGGGTGGGGACCCTCCTGACAGATCAGTGACCTGTAAAAAGAGAAAGGGAGATTAGACTTCCCCTTTCCTCTACCTGTGAAGAAAGAGATAACGAGAAAGCACCAAGGACTCCATACAGAAAGAGCTCTCACCAGAGGGCAGCCAAGCTGGATAACCTGGGTGCCAGACTTTCAGCTCCTCTGAATGTAAGAGAGAGATGTTTGTTACTTTTCACCGTATGGCATTTTGTTCAAGGACAAATGAAGATAGATTGCTCTTTGTCCAGAGAAGCCAATCTAGATTGCTGGATCCACTTTGAGTTTGCTAATGTAGATGGGCAGTTAGCAACTCCAGCAGAATGAAGCCTAAACTGAATGGAGGTGGCTGTGAGCCGTTTGAGTTTAGGTGGTTTGGGAAATATAACTTGAAAGGACAGGCATGTCTGGAGAGTGCTGTCTCCCTTACTGGTTTTGGCATATTTAAGTTAGGGAATCCTCAATTTACTTTGAAATTAGTTCTTTTGAAAAACATATCCTACAAAGTTGATGTAATGGTATATTTTATGTTATATGAACTTCAATTTTAAAATGTAGTAATCAACCAAATTAATCTATTAGGGTCTAGATTTATGTATTAATATGTTAATCAATTAATGTATTTACTAATCTACAGATATAAATCTATAAATCTGTCTACAGAAGTATAATCTATACACAGTACATGCATTTATATATAATATATTTAGTGTATATATTACAGCATATACAATCCAGTAATATACACTATACTATTTATATACTATATATACTATACTACTATATATTATATTTAATAATATAATTATACCATATTCTAAATGTTTTTATAATGTGTTGTAAGTATATAATATAATACATTTATAAATATAGGGGCTGGGAGTTTGACTCAGTGGTAAAGTACTTGCCTAGAATGCACAAAGACCTGGGCTCTATTCTTCCATATCACATACACAGGAAAGCTGGAAGTGGTAGAAAACTAGCCTTGAGTAAAGCCCAAGGACAGTGCTCAGGCCCTGAGTTTAAGCCCCAAGATTGGGAAAAAAAATAAATATAATCTATAAACATATTTTCTAATAATATAATATACTATAATAAGAGTGTATATTACAAATATATTAAACATGCTAGCTATATATTAGTACATTATATATCAATACATTACATACTAGTATATATTAATCCATACTCTGACCAATAAATGAGTTTATATTGACAAAAATTTACATGAACATGATTCTGTGTCATAGAGCTATGATAATGGATGAATGGGTATGTGCCAGCCCAAATGGGTCTTTGAAAATAATGTCAAGGATAAACAAATGCTGCAGGGAATAGATGAAACTATACCACAGTTCTATATGTTGTTGCATGTTGTTTATGGGATTTACACATGGCTTTAGTAATCTCTCCAGCAAACACATGAATAAGAAGATTGCTCAGCTGATAAAGAGCAAGCTGTCTATAAAGCCTGAGTGAACTTGGGAGAGGCAACGAGGAAAATTCCAGTGTTACTGAGTGTTATTCTAGATGTTAAATACACCCTAACGGATGTAAATAAACATTAACTTTTAATTGCAGAGGGTGGATATGTAGGTGTTGGGTTTATTATGCTGTATACCTTTCTATATAATTTTTTTCTCATTTAAAACCACGCTTGGTTATGCACAGAATGCTGTTAGAAAACAGAAAAGAAAATGGCCTCAGTGCTTGTTTGGGGAAGAGGAGTGGGGGTCAGAGGTGGTGGGACATTTATTTGTGCTTTGTGAGATGAGGGCAGCTGCCTAAAAACTATGCCCCTTTCCTGTCTGCTGTTCAAAGGTGGTGTTAGGAGAATGTGCCTGCAGGGGTGTAGCGAGCAGAGAATTAAACTTAATTAAACATGGAGAAGAATCCCTGGGTACAGAATTTGTGCTTAATGATTATTAACTGCTATTGGTACACGGATGTTACACATGATATATATATATATATATACATACATATTTAAATTATGCCATCTGTTTTGTTTGTATTTTTGGAAGCTTATTTAAAAGAAACATTAGTATATGTCTTCTAACTTCTGGTAGTGTTTGACTTTTTTTCCCCCTTCCTAAGGTAGAAAAAAAGCTGTATTGGCTTGGTGATGCTTTTCTCAACTTGTTACATGTATTTACAAATAGCTAGGTACAAACATACACAACGCATACACCATCCATGCACCTGTCATGATCTATTCATCCATCTCTGTCTACACTTACATACATGACATGAGTGTGTGCATTGATGCATACAGTACTTGCCCAAGGAATGTACGTTTCCACCATTAAGTTGGCTACTCCACACCGTATGAAAGACAGAACCGAGATGCCTGGGTTCCTTATTCTAGAGCCCAAGGCTCTAGAACGTGCAATTGTAGTGATCTGAGAGAAAGGCTTTAATCTGAGGCAACTGGTGCACTAGCATGGCATAGAAGAAAGGCCTCACACTAGTAGTCAGCAGTTTCAACTAGCCGGCAGGTGTGTGCTTTGTGTAACTCCTACATTGTTTTAAACTCAATTAATGAATAAAAAAATCCTAAATGGTGTTTGATCTTGGGTAAGTTACATCTCCTCTGTCTCTCTCTCTCTCTGTCTGTCTGTCTCTGTCTCTGTCTCTGTCTTTCTCTCTCTCTCTCTCTCCCTCTCCCTCTCTCTCCCTACCCCCCCTTATAACCTGAAAAATGAAAGTTAATGCTGTTTCAGTGAGCCCTAAATGAGAGATTGCCAAGTATGTATGGTCGTGCACACTGCGTAACTCAGCGCCTCGTGAGTCTTTGACTTTAGTCTCTAATGGCAGGGCGTCGCTTTCCAGTCTGATGAACCGAGAAGCAATGTTGATGGCTTTTTCATTCCACTTCAGAATTCAATAGCCGCAGTGGGCACTGCAGCCACATGACCTCCAGATGTCCTTTGAAGGAACTGCTCCTCCTGTAGGCGATGGGCTGGGAAGTGGTGATGCCTGGCCTGGGGGTGGGGAGTGGGGTGCTGGATTGGGGCCCATGGTTGAGCTCCAGGGCCTTGTCTTCCTTTGGGATTTCAGACTAGGTGTCCTACCAGGATGGTAGGAGAAACGGCTCAGATTCTTGGATGATGGGCAGGACAGTGGTTAAACGAGATGACAGAATGAACAATTTGCAGAAGTCCTCCCTGCAGGTTCTGTCACGGATGGTCCCCAACATGGGAATCTCCTAAGAGGCCTCTCAGACTTATGAACTGAAACACATGTAATACGATCGAGTGGACATGAATGCATTGTGTATCTTTGTATGTCTCATCCTAGCATCAGACCCAACACAGGACACAGCTCAGTGGGAGTTCATTCATTCTGCCTCTGAATAGCTACTTTGCTAGTCCTGGACCTAGGTGTTGTCCCTTAGCTCCTTTCATTCAAGGCTGGCACTCTACCACTTGAGCTACAGCACCACTTGTGGCTTTTTCTGTAATTAATTGAAGATGAGAGTCTTGAGGACGTTTCTGTCTGGGCCATTTCTGTCTGGGCTGGCTTTGAACTGTGATCCTCAGATTTTATCTTCCTGAGTAGCTAGGATGACAGATATGAACCACTGGTACCTGGCTTTTTTTTTGCCAGCCCTGGGTTTGAGCTCAGGGCCTGAGCACTGTCCTTGGATTTTCTCAAGGCTAGAGCTCTACCACTTGAGCCTCAGCACCATTTCCGGCTTTTTTCTATGTATGTGGTACTGAGGAATCGAACCCGGGTCTTCATGCATGCTAGGCAAGCACTTTAACCACTAGGCCAAACTCCCGGCCCTGCTTTTTAATTTTTAAAGTATTTCATAGGAAAATTTCCAACGTGTACAAAAAGTAGGACAATTATATAATAAACTTCCAGGCACTAATCCCGTGGCTTCCACAGTCATTAACATTTACAGGTCTGGGTCCAGATCTTCTCCCAAGCTTTTATTTCTATAATAATTTAAAGCAAATAAGATATTCTAGCATTTTACTCACAAGTACATTAGTATGCATCAATAACAGATAAAGACATTTAAAGGCCACATCGACATTTGACAATAATTTCTTATGTCTCATCTGTTGCTTAGTGAGTGTTCAACATTCTATATTTGCCTTAGAAATATAGTTATGGCTTTTTTTTCAGAGCAAGATTCAAATTCCTTACATTGTAACTATAGTAATGGTTTAGGACCATCAGTTACAATAGCGAATATCCTTTTCTCTACATGCTTATTTGTCTTACAGATGCCCCATATTCTGGATTTGACTGATGATAATCATATTTCTTCCCAACATCATACTCTGTGCCCTTTATTTCAAACTATATGTGTCCTTTACATACAGCCAGAGGCATTACTTGTCTTCTTGTGGTTGAAAATAGTGATTACCAAAGGATGCACATTTCAAGTTATTTATTCATAGGTGTTCTCCTATTAAAAACCATTTGAGGGGCTAGTAGCATGGTAGAGTGCTTGCCTAGCATTCATGAAGACCCAGGTTCGATTCCTCAGTATCATATATATGGAAAACAGCTGTGCTGTGCTCAAGTGGTAGAGCTCTAGCCTTGAGGAATGCCCAAGGACAATGCTCAGGCCCTGAATTCAAGCCCTAGGTCTGGCAAAACAAAAAACAAAAACATTTGATGCTGGGTGCCGGTGGCTCATACCTGTAACCCTAGCTACTCAGAAGGCTGAGATGAGAGGATCTCAGGTCTCACACATGTTAGGTAAACATCCTGCATTGAGGAAGGCTTTCATGTGGTAGGCAAACTAAATCCCTAGCTTATAACCTCTGATTTTTTTTAAAGCTCCCTGCTTTCAAGATACAAAAAAGTGCCTGTAGTTTCTCTTGCTCATCTCCTAATGAGCCCTAAAATCCAGCACTTCCCAGGTAGCCATACTTACTTTTCATAGGGAATTGCATATAGAAACAATTCATTATGAATGGGCTGGGACACTAATAGTCAATGTTGGAAACACACACCGTTTTAGTAAAAAGAACATAAGTCCTGGATCCAGGCCGATATATTCTTGGTTCAGATAAAAGTTACTCCTTAAAAAAATGTGTTTTGATTTTCTATTTGCTTGTGTTTTCACTTAGGTACAACGTGACACAAGCCTTGTATGTGTGTGATATCTATTTATATGTGTGAAGGGACAATTTAAAACTAAAAATAACAACACCGTTATTAACATAAAGATTAATAGAAATAACTGAAGTTTTTTTTCCCCTGTTGGCATACATCCCACTCTGAATATGAATCCAAATATTTACATGGAAACCACTCAAGTTTGGTCTCTGAAGGATTGTGCTGGTAATTTTTTTTTGTTTGTTTTTGGTTTTTTTTGCCAGTCATGGGCTTGAGCTCAGGGCCTGAGCACTGTCCTTGGACTTTCTCAAGGCTGGAGCTCTACCACTTGAGCCTCAGCACCACTTCCGGCTTTTTTCTATGTATGTGGTACCAAGGAATCGAACCCGGGTCTTCATGCATGCTAGGCAAGCACTTTAACCACTAGGCCAAACTCCCGGCCTGTGCTGGTAATTTTACACACAAGTCAGATGCTCTTTTTTTTGTCTCTACAACCTTCACCTGTATCCTTCCAGCCTTTCAGTGCTGATGTTAAGTACTTGAAGTTAGCAGCTGGTCTAAAAGTTAATAAGGAACCTTGCCCCACCCCAGTTCTTCCCTGACCTCAGATTCTACTCAGTAATAGGATCCCCTAGCACCCTGGCACTTGTGTCTAGTTGATGATCCTTTGGGGGGATTCCTGCACTCTCTTCCTATGTGGTAGTCTGTTAGAAGGACTTTTTGGGGGGATTCCTGCACTCTCTTCACGTGTAGTGGTCTGTTAGAAGGACTTGGCAGAACTTAGCCAAGTCCTGTGGTTAATTTAATGTCATGTCCTTACTATATAGGACACACACAATCAGAGGAGAGTAGGGTACAAAGGTTGGGGAGTGCCCCAAGTGTGGGAGTGCCTGTCCTCGTGGGGCAGGCCAACTTGCCACCCATTGATATGTCTTCCAATCAGTGAGGTCCCTGTTTATGAAGGTTTCATTACAATCACCATTGACCCACCAATCAAATCAATGGCCAGTCGATTGAATTCAACCTCCAGACTCCTTCACTTCCCTGGAGGCCCAGTGGCTGAAAAAATCCAAGCCCTCTAGTTATCTGGACTTTTTTTCCCCCCTACTGACCAGTGTCCATCCCCAAATCATCTCTATCACTTGGGCCACACCTCTACTTCCAAGTTACATGGATTCTAATTCAACCGACCTGAACTGGGCTATGGACATTTCTATCACTGAAAATGTACTCAGGCAATTGTTTGCTAGATGATGAAGGTTGCAGTTAGAAGTGTTCACAGACAAGTGTGCGTGTGTGTGTGTGTGTGTGTGTGTGTGTGTTCTCTGTCAGTTGAGAGGACCCTGAAGAAATAACAGTGTAATAACAAGCCCTCCTGGAGAGTCAGCATCCTGGTTTTAGGTAAAATCTGGAGTCTTAAAATGCCAGAAAATAGAGAAGCAGCAAAGACCAGTCCCCACTCTGAGGGGGGTTGGGGGGGGCTAGGCAGGTCAAAAGCATATAGAAGTCGACTGGACAAACTTCTGATGGCTGAGGCTAGAAGAATTGTTCAACCTAAACATCAAGTAGAGTTGGATGGTAGCCCAGTGTATAAGATAAAATATCTACAAGTGCATACTGTTTAGGTAAATCATTTAAATAAAAATCTTCCATAAAGAAGAAATCTTAAATAATTTACTTGGACATTCTTTATTCAAGGAGGGAGATAGCTAGTTCTGACTGCCTTCAGTGTGTGAGGAAACCTGAAAAGCCAAGTTTACCACCACCAGCCATAATTTCTTTTCTTTTTTTTGTGGGGGGGGGTCTGGTGCTTGAACCCAGGACCTTGTCCTTGCTGGGTGAATACTTTGCCATTAAGCGACACCCAGCCCTACCAGCCATAATTTCATGTGGACTACATGGACCCTACATAGCACAGTACAGCGCTGTACCTTAGTGTGCTTTTCCTCTAAAAGACTCAGTGTCATCAGGAGAATAAATGCATGGAGGCTTGGAACCTTCCAAAACCTATTTGACCAGTAGCACTATTCAAACTGTCAAGGTGATCTCAAACAAGTCAGAGAAACAGCGATGTGGAGACCTGACGGCGAAATATACTTTCCAGGCCCTACATGGGAATCTCAGCATGGAGAAAGGACGTCCAGTGAACCCAGAGGTAGCTAAAATTCAGTAACATGTCACTATGGGCTTATTAGTTGTGATGAGTGCTAGTGCAAGATAGTAAAAATAAGAAGACCCATGCCCAGGCTGTATGGAGACCCTGTCTTCTTTCCAGGACTTTTTTTTTCTTCTTCTTCTTCTGTGAATTTAAACTTGTCTTACAATGAAGAGTTTCTAGTTAAAAGAAAATGCTCTTCTTTTGCAGAGTCTCAGCTGAATGGAAAGGGAGAAAATGACTCATTATACCACCCTGTTCCCAAACCCATTCACTATGTTCCTAAGTAGAAATTGGATTATCTAACTGTTACACCGGAGGTGTGACTTTCTAATAGACTTAACATTTTTTCAGATGGTATTTACATCTTAAAAGAGGCTCTTTACTCAAATCTCAAAAAAAAAATACCCAGGAGAGGGATTTCTGAGCAGAGCCTTTTGAAGCTGTATGCCTGTTATGCCATAGGCCATCTAGGGAGGGCAGGCGGACAAAACCACAGAGCTCCACCCACTTTCCAACAGGCTTCTGAGCTCTGCCTAGGCAAAAGGTACTGGCCTTTGCACAATATACTTAATTAAAATTTCAACGGACTATCGAAGTAGAGACAGAACTCAGTGCATGGGAGGGAAGATGGTGAATGATACCAGACAGATCAGGGTTTAATTATGAGGGCAACAATTACACCTTTATAGCTTGGGTGTTGCTGTGTGATGCTTGGGTCTTGCTGGTTCCTAGGTACCTTATTGTGTGTGTTCGAGTGGCAGTAAGTGTGAACTTTAGTCACAACTCTACTTCAGGCTTTCTGTGGTTAGCTGGTGGTAAGGATCTGATGGCTTTTTCCGGCCCATGCTGGCTTCAAATCATGATCCTCAGATCTCAGCCTCCTGAGTAGTTAAGATGACCGGCCTTACAAGGGATAATGATAAGATGTGTTATGCCTAAGTGACATAATACACACAAAATACCAAATATAGTATCTAACACACAGAGCATGCTTGAAAAGGTGATGGTTGTGATTTATTACTAGCACCACCGCTATCACCATTATCCACCTCTTCTTCACTGGCTCTTTCATTCAGAGCTGAGGACAAGTTACTAGCATTCCTAAGCTTCATTTACTCATGTAAAAGGCATAGGGGTGGGGGCAGGGGTGGGAGTGGTGTAAAAGTGGAGGTTCTATACACCATTCCTGTGATGATTGCCAAAGAAATGCTTCTGCTGTGGGGTTTTCACTAGTGTAAGGGCACACATGTTTTTGTCTATTTCTACCTAACATCTCTATCAATCTGTCCATCCATCCATCCATCCGTCCATCTATCTAATCTATTGTTATCATATCTGTCTGTTGCCTCTATTTCTATCCTTTATTAATCTATCTGCACATCTATCCTGTTTGTTTCTTTGTCTCTGTTTAATATTTAAACGCACAAGTCCAAGTTATCCTAGGCCTGGTTAAGAAAGCAGAACTGCACTGGAATGTGTTGTTACTAATAACGGCAAGGAACGCTTACATGATTTCACATGAATTCTTGGTTTTGAAAAGGCGCTGAGAGATTTGTGTCTCAGAGGAGATTTTCAGATAGTGCATACACATAAAGGGAACTTTACTCTGCAGTAATTTAAGGGATTTTTTAAAAAAATTTGTTTTGGATATATATATATATATAATATATATAGTTTGTTTGGCCTAGAGTTGGTGATTTGAATTGTGATCGTATACATCTCAGACTCCTTCCTGAGTATCTAGGGAAGATTTTCAGGTTTCTCCTTCTACCTTGAACACATTTTTACACACACACACACACACACACACACTTACTCTCTAGAGATATATCATCCCAAACTATAAGTCCCAAGTTAGTCCATGTCATCTTTGTCATTCATGTCTCTGCTACACTCTCATTCTTGCCTTTTTTTTTTGTTTCGGTCTGTGCAAGGTAAAATCTTATTCAACATTGGTTTTGCTCTCTAGAGTGTAACATCATTCTTGAAATATAATAAGTGCATAATAAATATTTTTTTAGGAGAATGATAAAAACAACTAGTTTATGTGTGCCATTTCATTTGTTGTGAGAATGGCTTTCAGAGTGTTGCATTAAAATCTCCTTTGCATCAGCACATAGGGTAGTGGGCATTGTCTTATTTCAACACCAGAAATGAGCTGCCTCATGAATAAATAACTTATTTTTTTTAATTTTGTCTATGGATAGTGAGAGTTAAATAATGTATTCGTTTTCTCCTTTTGTTTGGGTTTTAAGCAAGCCAGAGGGAAATTTAGCATTGAATTCAAGCTGTTTATGTTCATTAACCAAAATCCATTTATTCAGCAAACATTTATCGAGTGCTTTCTGTGTGGAAAACAGTCCCAGGCAGTAGAGATTCAGGAGTAAGCAAACCAGATAAAACATCTCCTAAAGGAGCAAAAAGTCCTCAGGTAGCTGTCAGACAAAGAATCATAAATATGTCTCCCAATTGAATATTCATACGAGCTATAGAAACTTAGTCCATTGGTTTGTGCAAAGCTGAAATAGGAAGATTACGTATGGCCAGAGTGTTTCATGAGGGTTATCTAAATACAGGGCAGAAGTGAACTGTAGGAAAAAAAAACAAAGGGAAGAAAATCTCACACTAAAGCATGAGCAACTTCTCCAGTAGAAAGAAGTAGCCTAAATAGGAAGAATCATTAGTCCAATAAAGATGAGGAGGGATGGTTGGGAAAGGTGGACAGACAGGGCTCAGAGATGGTATACAAGGCCTCTTACTATTCTTTTTAAATTTTGAATTTATGCAGGGGTCAATGGAAAGCCATGAGTAGATTTTAAGGAAGATTACTTCTTCTTCTTCTTCTTCTTCTTCTTCTTCTTCTTCTTCTTCTTCTTCTTCTTCTTCTTCTTCTTCTTCTTCTTCTTCTTCTTCTTCTTCTTCTTCTTCTTCTTCTTCTTCTTCTTCTTCTTTCTTCTTTTCATAATGTCAAAGAGAAAATAAAGGGAAAAGGAACTCAGTCGGTGGGAGAAAATGTATAGTGCAACCACTAAACAGATCTACCATATGATTCTGCTATACCACTCTTGGATGTACATCTGTCTATGTATCTTTTCCTTTCCTTTTTTTTGTGGGTCATGGGGCTTGAACTCAGCCTGGGCACTGTCCTTTAGCTGAAGTCTACTGCCCTTCCCCTGGGCCTGGGTGCTGTCCCTGAGCTCTTCAGCACAAGGCTACTGTCCTACCCTTGAGCCACAGCCCCACTTCCCATTTTCTAGAGGTTAACTGGAGATAAGAGTCTCAGGCCCTTTTGTGCCTGGGCTGTCTTTGAACCTTGATCCTCAGATCTCAGCCTCCTGAGTAGCTGAGTAGCTAGGATTACAGGCGTGAGTCACTGCCTGGCTTGCCTATGTATCTATGAGATACTTTCACAACCATGTTGAAAGCAGCACTATTTGTGAATATGGTGGCTAATCAAAACTAGGGAGCCCAGTCACAGACGGTTGATAAAGAAGAGGTTGTGCGTACATAGACAGCGGAGAATTATTCATTCATAAAGAAGAATGGATTTGTCATTTACTGGAAAATTGGTGTTGCTGCCAATCATCGTGGTGAGATAAGCCAGATTCAGAGAGACAAATATTATGCATCTCTACTCCAATGCAGAATCTAGACCAATAATAGTAATAATAAAAAAAAGTGGGGATGTTGAGGCTGGCACAGTGAATCTTGTGGTAGAGCATCTGGGTAGTAAGTGCCAGGCCTTGATGCCAAATCTCAGTACTGTCAATAAAATAGAATAATATAATAATTTGCTGGGTGTCCTTCAGAGGTAGGCGATCTCTGTTTATCTCTTACTGTTTGTAAACCAAATTATAGCATGGTGCTTCTCTTGTTCTTCACCTTGTTCTTTTCATTAGCGATATAAACTTGGAGAACATTCTGTGTCAGAACACAGAAGCCTGGAGTCATTTCTTTCAGGAATTGTAGTGGGCTGTGATGCTTGCATGGGGTCTTGCTTACTCACCTTAGGGTTTTTCCTCTGATTCTGCCTCTCCAGCTGTACCCTAAATGGTGGACATAGCGTAGAAGGTAAACAATGAACACCAGTGTATGAAGTCTCATGTGTCCTGGGAGAGTTCACCTGCCATGGTACTTCTGGGATCTGGGATTCATACACTCAGAGAGAGAATTCTATTTTTGCTTATGTTATCCCCTGAAACCCAGTCAGCATTGAATATTCAATTTGCAATGGCCGGAGAATCTTGGCTGAAACTCTTAGTTCATCTCAACATGGCAGAATTCCCAAGCCAATTTCAGAACATTTTGTAGGTTATCAAGGGACCCATTATGACTTTATGAAAAGCACTCCAAACTTGGGTCCACACACTCTTTATTGATTGAATGGAAAGCTTAATAATATTCTATGGCTTGAAACTAAACCAGCCCTGAATTAGCTTTGAGCTCAAAGGCAACAGTGATAGTGCTTTGTAGATAGACGTCTTAATCTTGGAGCGATTTAATTATCTTTTTCTAAGTCAGGGTTTAATGGGAACAGAAGGTCTGAAACACTTGGTGTGTAGCAAGGTGAACAGCTGACACTCTTTCGAGATAAAGAGCTGCTTCAGATTGAGAGGCTCCAGGGAGAATCTTGGCTCTTCCCCACCTCCACCCTCACCTCAGCTCCTGCTTAGCCAGGCCTCACTGCCAGATGCATCTTGGAGCAGAGTCAGGACAGGGTGCTGGCCTTTCCCTAGACAGTCTCCCTGGACTCCTCTTCATCCATTCCAGAGGACAAATTCCCCATGGCCAGAGTTTAAGGAGCGATACACTTGGCCCCAAATCGGATGGAACGCCATACTTCTCACTTGATTATCTAAAGCCAGGTACATGGGGCTTCAAAGCCTGCTTTTCCTCTGATAGGAATATATCACCGAAGGACAACAAACACCCAGATTTAGTTGTTGTTTCATCTTTAGATAGTTGTACAAAAAGGTTGCCATTTAACTCAGCAATTTATGAATATACACTATTATTTTGATCAGTGTCACCCCTTTCCTATCCTTACCCTCTTCATTTTGTAGGATATCCATTAGAATCTTTTTTTCCATATATTTTAATTGTAATTAATAGAAGGGTTACATTATATTCACCAGATAGATGGTGCATTACTTCATAAACATTGATACCCTTTCTCATGTCACAGTCCCCATTTCCCTCCCCCTTCCCCCCCACCGCTCATCTTGATTTCCCCCCTTCCCTATCCAATTTCAAATAACCAATTAAGCATATATGAAATATATCAGATAACAAGGTGAAATATTGTAACGATATGAGATAACCAAGGGACAAAAGAGATGAGAGATAACATAGTACATTATGGACAACAATCACTCATATGGCTTTTGTTTCTATATCCTGGAGGTCCTTACATTTAGTGTCATACTATATGACCTTATGTATCTAGATTTTTTTTTTCTATTGTAAATCTCTGCTAGGAGAGCCCAAGGTTTCTACTGATTATGACAAATGAGGGAAACCATTGTTCCTTTGAGTCTGGCTTACTTCACTTAATAAGATTTTTTTCTAAGTCTTTCCATTTCCTTACAAATGGGGCGATGTCGTTCTTTCTGACAGCAGCATAGAATTCCATTGTGTATAAATACCACATCTTGTTGATCCACTCATCAACTGAGGGGCATCTGGGTTGGTTCCATATCTTTGCTATGGTAAATAGTGCTGCAATGAACATTGTTGTGCTAGTGGGTTTAGTATGTCCTTGTTTCTGGACAGTTGGATAAATGCCAAGTAGTGGAATTGCTGGGTCATAGGAGAGCTCTATGTCTTTTGAAGAACTGCCATACTGCTTTCCATAGTGGTTGAAGGAGTTTGCACTCCCACCAACAGTGTAGTAGTGATCCCTCCTGGCTACCTCCCCTCCAGCATTTGTTGTTATTAGATTTCTTGATCCTGGCCATTCTAAGTGGAGTGAGGTAGAATCTTAAAGTTGTTTTGATTTGCATTTCTTTTATGACCAGAGGTGTTGAGCATTTCTTCATGTGTCTATAGGCCATTTTTATTTCTTCTTCAGAGAAGACTCTCTTTAAGTCTTTGGCCCATTTTTTTAATGGAAAGGTTGTTTCTTTGGAGATTAGTTTTGGAGTCATTCCATTTTTTGAGCTGTTGATATATTTTAGATATGAGGCCTTTGTCCATTGTTCCATTCGACTCTTGACTGCATTCACCCCATCTTCTCCTCTTCGTTCTTCTATCTATCCTTCTTCCCTGATTCCACCCCACCCATTTTGAGTACCTGCTTTCTGGTGTTTTATTTTGCTGAACTTCTAAGTTTTCCTTTTGAGGTCTCCCTCAAATCTATTATATTTCAGTTAATAGGTTTGTATGTAATTGCATACCACTCAATGCCTGCTCTTATGAGTTTGTAAGCTAAATCTAGCGTTCACATAAAAGGGCAAGCATGAATCCTTTTTCTCTCAGGGCCTAATTTACCTAAGATAATTTTCCCCCAAGTCTTTCCATTTCTTTACAAATGGTACAATATCGTTCTTTCTAATGGTTGGATAAAATTCCGTTGTGTGTATATATACCACATTTTCTGGATCCATTTGTCCACTGAGGGGCATCTGGACTGATTCCTTACCTTGGCCATAGTGAATAGTGCTGCCATAAACATGGCTGTGCTGGTGGCTTTTACTGTATCCTGGTTTGTAATCATTTAGTTAAAGGCCCAGAAGAGGAACTGCTTAAAAATTATCCTCAATTAGTCATACAACATGTACCACTATTCAACATGTCATCTTGAGAGTACAAGGAATCTCCATCAAGGTGTCCCCTTTTGGTTAATGAGCCACCATGAAGCACTGTATTTGATTTTGTCTGGCGTCCATGACTAAAAGTCTTAGACTTTGTCCTTTATTGTCTAAAGAGCTGGAGGTTGAGATGAGACCAAGTGTTTGGCATGAAGTGGGCATTGACTGTGACTTACTCTGTTTTCCTGGCATCCTATCTTTGGAGAAAGTCGAATTGAGGGGCCAATATCAACGTCTTCACCCAGAGCTGCTCAGGCAGGCCTTCTAATAATGAATTCCTAATTCCCACCCCCGCTGGATCTGAATTCCAAAACACAGAGCATGGATTTAGGCCTGCTGTGCTTACTGGGACCCCAGGCCCCAGATCAGTGTCTAATAGAGGGTATAATGGCACTCTCAACAGAGTCAGTCTGTAGATAGACCATTTCTTCTTTCCAACTTATTTTGTTGACCATTTGCTGGATGCTGGAACCCATCCAAGATCTAATATTTGATAATACTCAGATAAATACTCCCAGATTCCTTGGAGTTCAGAGAGCCATGAGATGGTTGTCCAGATTCTGAGAGGTTAAGCTCCGTAATGCCCTGAGCCCCATGCTTAAGGCATCATAATCACTTATTCAAAATATTTTAATCAAGTTCATTTATATATATATATATAATGTACATATAATTCATGACCATAAACCTCATCAGCCAAATTGTCTGAAAAGCTATTCTCTTTTTTTTGGGGGGGGGTGATTATCAAGGCTTATTTAGGAAGTTAAAAAGAGTGAATATTGACTATTTCCATTCTCATCAGAACAATCCCAATTCCTTTTGAATGCCTCTGATTAACTAGGAGATAGAGTATGTATAATGGAGTAGAGGAAAAAAATCACAAAGATTAATATTTCAGGATATTATCTCATCATAAATGAATGTATCATAATTTACTTAATCACTCTTCAATCACTGGACATTTAGAATACTTCCAGTTTTTAGTTATTAAAATGACATTGTGATTAACATGGCTAAAAACCCTTCTATAATTTGGATGACTTCAGATAAATGACCAGAATTAGAAATTCCCGATCAAATAATACAAAATAAGGAAGGCATGCAAAATGTTAATGGACAGTACTTTAAGAGTTTCCTTTCCTGGGTTAGATATAAACTATCCTGCTCTATCAGGTAGCAAAATTTCAAGCATAAGACCAGGGTCAGATTCTTAAAAATATTTCCACATGTTTACTCGTAATATTCTTAGTGTTGACTAAGAGATTTCCTGGTAGGTTTTATTGTGTAGTGTATATCCTGGTACTGAGGCTTGAACTCTGGAACTCATGCTCTTGCTTTGCTTTTTTTCCACTTAAATCTGACAGTGCTACCACTTGAGCCATACCTCTACTTCTGACTTTGTGTGGGCTAATTGGAAATGAGTGTCTCATGGACTTTTCTTCCTGGGCTGGTTCTTTGAACTAGGATCCTCAGATCTCAGCTTTCTGAGTAGCTAAGGTTACACTGGTGAGTCACCAGTGTCTGTCCCTGTTAGCTTGTTGCTGTCTGAATTTCTCTGGCTAAGGGCTTTATTCTCCTATTAAACAGTTATTAAAACTTGAGAAAGTATCCAGCCAAAAGAACATTTTATTTTCTTAGATCTTTGGCAAGAATTGATTCATGGGGTAAGAAGACAGAAACAACCAAGATGGTGAACGTAACCGGAGTAAAAGGAAGGCTGATGGGAAAGGGCAGAGAGGATGAGGAGGAAGGATAAGAAAGGGGAGAATGTGGTCAAAGTACATGACTGGCATGTCACGATGAAACCCATTGCAACATACGACCCAACAGACACCAAGGTGAAAAAGCAAACCGGGCATGGTGGCTCAATCCTGTAATCCTAGCTACTCAAGAGGCTGAGATCTGAGGATTGCAGTTCAAAGCCAACCCCAGCAGTAAAAGACCATGAGACTCTTATCTCCAATGAATCACTAGAAAACAGGAAGTGGCGCTGTGGCTCAAGGGGTAGGGCGGTAGCTTTGAACTGAAGAGCTCAGGGACAGCTCCCAAGCCCAGAGTTCAAGCCCCATGACCGACAAAAAAAAATCAAAGCAAGCATCAGGAACAGGACTGTTCATTCCTGACAGCCTTGGCAGGGAGAGGAGGGAGTTGTTGACTGTTAACTGCCCCATGTCATAGAGCACCTTCTGCATGGGCCACCATAAGCCCAAACTAACCACGAGTACCATACTCTTAAACAAGATGGGCTTTGAAAACCAGGCATGAAGGGCAAGGGAGGCTTCACAGCAAATGGATAAACAATATTATGGAATATTATGCACACTTCCACCATGCACTTGGCACAGCATGATTAGTGATCAGACTATACACACTGCAGTAGGATCTGCAGCGGATAACCAGTAATCGTTCTTCTTGAGAAGAATTACTGGAAGCTCTCCTGAATTGACCTTCCTTTTGCAAAGTACCTGCGATCTGTGAACTATTTTTTTTTGCCTTCTTTCACATCCTTCTTGCCTTATGTGGACCTCTGCTGGAATGCTTGCTTCTCTGAGTTAAAGAGAACGCGATACCAAAAATGACAGAAAATTTGGTCTCTGGGAAATATGAAAGCTTAACATTTAATTTAAACACGGAACCGTCATCCACTGAGTTGCTATGGAGACCCTTCCTCCATGTGCTCCGTTACGTGTCTGCTGCCAATTATCCAGAAATAACTTTTCTATTTCTATGGAATCTTCTGGGCCTCACCTACTGCTGCTTCTATATTCTGTTTTGAGCTTTGCTGAAAGGAGGCGGGCTTTTCATTTCTATTCCTTATAGTCAAGAAAGGAAAAAAAAAAACAACTTTTAACATGTCCAAGCTGAAAAGGGTCCCCTACTGAGCCACTTCCTGTGTAACCCTGTTACACATCCTTCTCAGCTGACGCAGATGAAAGTTAATATTTTCCCTTCACTTTTAACAATACAACGGGCTACTACCTTGATGGCTGTGGTTGGAAGCATGCATTATGGGTTGATGAGATTTTTCTTTTAAACAGTTATCTTTAAGTTGTTATACAAAAGGGGTTTCAGTTCACCATGTTAGTTTTATGAGTACAGTGCACCGGAATCAATGTCACCTCTCTACATCATTCTCTTCCAGCTCTTCCAACCTCACCCATCCCCTCAATTAGATCTGGTTTCCATGTTCACATGGGAACACTGAATATTATGCTTGCCCTTGCTCATCTGTCCTCTCATCATTGGTCTGTCCTTCCTGTTTCCTCCCACCTCTCCTGACAACACGTGTCACCTTCCTGGTCTTCATTTTTGTTAGACTGTGAGTTTGTTCCTCAAAGGACTTAATACCATTGGAATCATCCCAGCCCATTTATTTTTGTATAGATGTCTTTGTTATGGGTTAATGCGATAGATTATTTTTGTTTTACATGGTGGGATCTCCAGTCTCATTTGTCCCCTTTTTGCAGTAGTTTGACACGTCATTCTCTTCTCACCTGAGCTGTTGTTTCAGAGTCATCCCACATGGAGCAGTTAAGGGCTGAGGATGAGATTTGCCTGCTTCCTCTATCTTGATGTAGGTCAACTATAGCTGGGAACGAAAGAGTCTTTTCCTCAAACGATTCAGCCCCTGGCAGGCAGATCTGAAAACACACTGTGTGTGAACCCTGGGCTAGACTCCATGGGTGGCTCTACAGAACAGCAGGCTTCCGGAGGGCTGTGGGCTGTGCACCTCCTCTCTGCCCCTTGCATGGGTCTCTCTGTGGGCCAAAGGCCTCTGAGTTGACAGGAGCTGATGACCATTTTGTGGTTCGTTGCTCGTTTTTGTAGGTTCAAGCCAAGTGGTGACCCCAGTGGCTTGTGAAGAAGAATGATCACACAGATAAAGGCTATGGAATGTGAAGTTTCCCACGTATACAGCAGTGATGGGGAAACGGGAGGATACCTGCATACTTTGCCTACCTTAGTGGCCACTGCAGGAGAGGAAATGGAAAGGGTTGTATGACCCGTCTCCTTCCTCCGATTTTACTTTGGACTTGAAGCCTGTAGAGAGAAAGTAATCACAAAGGCTCTCATGCCATTCAACATCTACATAACATGGAACAGAGCTAAGTATGTCACTGGCTGGGTCTAAGTAAAAGATGAGGGCTCACAGGGGGAGAGTAATGAGAAAACTCTTACTATTTCTATGTCAGTCTCCATCCTTCAGACTTGAAGATTTCAATTGTCCCAGATCATGAATCATAATCTCCAGAAAGTCAGCGGAAAAGAATGCTATCAGTAAATATAACCTTTGTGCTGGGTTTCTCTACTTTAATATGTGGTATCTACTCACTCTCCTCTTCCTCTTCTTCCTCTTCCCTTCCTCTTTTTCCTCCTCTTCCCTCTTGCCTCTTTCTGCTTCCTTCTTCCTTCTTCTTTCTCCTTTTTTTTGTGGTCCTGGGGCTTGACCTCAGGGCCTAGGTACTATTTCTGACCTTGTTTGTTCAAGGCTATCACTCTACTGCTTTGAGCCACAAAGTCAATTCCAGCGTTTGAGTGGTTAATTGGAGATGAGTCTCTCATAGGGACTGCCTGGCTGGCTTTGAACCATGATCCTCTTTCTCTCTGTGATTGTAGGCATGAGCCACTGGCACCAGGACCTAGTAGCATTTTAAGAATTTTATCTTTTCCTCAATCTCTGGTACACAAACCTGCTTGTATAGGGATATCTATTGCAACATCATTTTAATATAAAAGGGGCATTTAATTGTCTCCATGGTCTAATAAAATGTCTAAAATGTCTCAGTTAACAAACAGAAGAAAATATCCATGTCCTACAAGAGGAAATGAATGGAGGATGGGCACTGGTTTGAGGAAGGCTGTATTAGCCTCTGCCCCCCCCTGTCCTAGGGCTTGAACTCAGGGCACTGTCTTTGGTCAAAGCTAGTGCTCTGCCACAGCACCACTTCTGGCTTTTTCTATGTATGTGGTACCAAGGAATTGAACTCAGGGCTTCATGCAAGCGCACTACCTAGGCTACGCTCCTGGCTTCATGCATTGGCCTGTGTAAGAGACAGTATTTTTTTTTGGTGGTACTTGGATTGAATCCAGGGGTTTAAGTGCCCTGCATCAGTGTTCTACCACTTGAGGTTATGCTCCTAGCCCTTTGAGGATGTGATTTTTTTTAAGCTAGGATCACACTGACTTTGCCCAAGCCAGCCTCACCTTTGTCAGCCTCTTGCCCAAGCCTCTCAAATCGCTGGGAAAGGGTGGAACCTCACAGGGCGACTCCATACAAGAATAACCCAGGCTTCCGCCAACACAGAAGGTCATGAACCAGCCTGCTGGCACACGATTAGCATGCTAAAGCCATGGAAGGGTAAGAGAGACAAAGATTGATCTCTGGAAAACATGCCAGCCTTCATGAAGACAAAGGGGCTTTCGATGATGCATCCACATCCTACCAGAACATCGTGGTGCATTGTGGGAGGCCATGCCATGGCTATCCACTGCATTGTCCTCAAGCAAATGCTGTGGGGTCTGCCACCGAGCAAGTCCTTCACGAATAGATCGGGATGACGGATTGTGGCTGGACTCCAATTACTGGACAGAAGACAAAGGGAAGAATGGGACCTATGCCAGAAAATGGGTTACTGACTCCCTATGAGAACAGTATTTTTTAGGAAGGTGCACATTTACAGTGCATCCTATAGTTAAGTCTGTTCAAGTGACCTCACAGGAATCACAGAGCGGTGATGGATAGTTTGAAATACTGTTCCTCATTTTCATCTATAGATAAATACATATATATATAATTTTTATTAACTTCAAGTAGTTGTACCAAAGAGTTGTCATGCAGCAAAGTGGTATATGAATACATCTTGATCCACGTCTTCTTATTTCTCTTGTACCACATCTAGAATCTGGAACTAAAGGGATTTGTCGCTTGTCTTGAAGCCAAGGAGCTGAGGGGGGGGGGAAACAGATATCAAATGTTTCTCTATCTGGCTTCTCACCTAGGCTGGGACCCTGGCAGCTCTGTAAGCATCTTAGGAAATTTGAGGAGGTCATGCTTTCTTGCTGTAAATTTAGGTGTGCAGAATAGGTTTGTGGTCTTCTGGGGGAGAGAGAAGAGAAGAAGACAAAACAAACAAACATATACCTCTGAGATTCTCCCTTAGCTCAAGGTATGCAAATCATGCCAGTGCTTATGGGAACATGGGAATGGAAGGCTCTGCTTTGTTTTGTTTTTGAGTCTGGAGATACCAGGAGGAGAATTTGCATTTCAGCCCCCACCCCCATTCTTGCTTGGAAGTCTTATTGCAATTCTTTTTCTGGTTTCTTCTGAAGATAGCCTTCATTAATTTCTGATGAGAAAAACTCATCTTTTCCTGTCTGCCTTCCAATAGTTATTTTGTTTTGTTTTGTTTTTACCTCTTCTACATACTTCAGGCATTTGGCTGGTTAAGTCATAAACCATTTATGTTCAGAGTTAAGGTCAGCCTTGAATAACTTTGTGAAATATTTGCCTATTCTTTTTTTATTCACATACCCAATACTGACTTATCTTACATTTCTCTCCTTTTCTATATCTAAACCCAGCCTCTTTCTCTAGGATTGCATAAGAGAATGGAAATTGGAAATGTGTCCAGTCAATAACATTTTTCTATGGGCACTCATGAACTATTATCTATTGCTGTGTAGCAAACGAGCACAAATGAAGTGGTACAAGCAACACATAATTGTTGCCCCATGTTTTCCCGTGGGCCAGGAGTTCAGGGACAGCGTCGACAGTTACTTCTCTATCGGTGTCTCATCATTGCATCTCCTTATACTGGAATCTAGGTTCTAAGCAGGCTTCCATCTTACTTAACCTGCTTCTCAGTGTGTTCTCTCAAGCTCAGGAGTTGTCTGCAGAATTCGTTTAATTTAGCTGTGGTTGGGTGGGTGTCCTGGTTATTTGAAAGTGCCTTAACTCCCAGATCCTTGCCAGATAGCTTCTTTAAAACTCAAGGCAGGTGTCTGCTGCATTGTCGCTTCTCTGACAACGTTGAAGGAGGCAACACTTCTGTGTGGGTAAGGCCCCTAGATGAGGAACTCGAAGTCTCTACCTTAATGACATCTTCACAATGTCCTGGAAGTTAAACTCCATCCTAACACTGAAATCCTGCCTCTGGTCAGGGGCTATGCGGGATGAGTACCACAGCAGGCATGATGGTAGACATTTGTCTACATGCTAAGCAAAACATCCCAAGACTCTCTCCTGATTGCACATTTGCTGAAAGGGCCAGAATATATATATATATATATATATATATATATATATATATATTCATATATATATATATTATTTATTTATTTTTTTGCCAGTCCTGGGCTTGAGCTCAGGGCCTGAGCACTGTCCTTGGACTTTCTCAAGGCTAGAGCTCTACCACTTGAGCCACAGCGCCACTTCTGGCTTTTTTCTATGTATGTGGTACCAAGGAATGGAACCTGGGTCTTTGTGCATGCTAGGCAAGCACTCCACCACTAGGCCAAACTCCTGGCCCCAGGGCCAGAATATATTAAATAAACATTTAAAAATGTGCTGATGGTCATAAGAAAAAGAAAAAACCAGAAATGACTGGGGGGCATAAAAATCACTGCAAGCATGCATGTTTTTTCTTGTAACAGTTTGAGGGCTATAGCTAGCTCGTGGGGGTGTGTGGGGGGAGTTGCTCAGTAAACATGGCACAGTGATTTCTTCATGGCAAACCCAACTGTGGCGATACTTGGTGATAGGCCAGGGTGAATCCAGCATGGAGAACTCAACCAGCGCCTCACCAAGACCCCAGAAGAGAAGAATCACTCTTCCCAGGGTCATTTGTAAAAGCACCCAGCATGGAATTCTAGATTCGGGCTGGGATTCATCTTGTGAACACACCATGGCGTAATAACCAAGGGAAGCAGGCAAGGAGCAAAGGACTCTAGCATAGATTTTTTTTGGGGGGGGGCGTCATTTGCGAATTCAATTCTCCCATTTGTAAATTAGGTTTGAAGGCTAACATGACCCACAGAGCTATTCCAATGATTGTAAAAACAAACTTCCCCACTGCCTGCCCCCCTCTGCCCTGCAGAAGCACTGTCCTGAGGCAGACAGAAACATTTGCATAAGCACCAGACTAAATGATTGGTGCCTATTAATCTACAGGCTCGAGATAATTGTTTTGTTTGTTTTTTTCTTTTAAATAGCTGTAAGTTACGTTAACACAGACAGAGCCAGTGAGAAATGAAGTGTCTTAAACTTGTCAGTGTTAAATCAACAGGCTTAAATGGCAACTTGTGGCATGGGGTGTGTATGGATGGATGGATTTATTATTATGTTTTAATCTTGGTTATCAGCTCAAAGCCTGTTGGTCTGTGAGGAAACATAATTAAATATATGTCTCTGAAGAAGAGCACTTCAGAGAGGAGTGCTGTCCATGCAATAGCTTGGGAAATACTGCAACGACCAAGGGTCATTGAGAAGTGTTTCAAAGCTTTCTGTGTTCCTGGATTTTCCAGTTGTAGGACACTGGCATAGCAGCTACAGCTCATCATCTCAGTAAATGTACAAGCTAACGGAAATGACAGACAGATCTCTATGTTAACTGTTTTACACAAACTATCTTATTTAATTCTTAGGATAATCTTACCCTGCAAATAGCTGTATTGTCCTATTTAAAGAAACAGATGCTTAGATCAATTAAGACACTACTTTAAGGACAAACAGTGTATGGCAGAGCTAGTATTTAACTCAAACATATCTTTCTCTGGGCTCAGTGAATTTCATCTACCCACCTGTCATTTATTCTTTATTGTCATTATAATAACTACATTCATATTATAATTATTTTAATCATTATTAACAAAGTATATTATATTAGTTACTGTGACATGTATTATTTGTTATCATTATTTCTTTTCTTTTTGTGTGTGTGTAAGATCCAGGGCTTAGGCACTCTCTCTAAACTTCTTTTGCTTACGGCTACTCTAGCACTTGAACCATTGTTCTGTTTCAAGCATTTTTTTTTTGATAATTTGTTGGGAGGTAAGAGTCTCAGAGCCTTTCTTGCTAGGATTTGAATCATGATCCTCAGATCTTAGCCTTCTGAGTAGCTAAGATTACAGGCATGAGCCACTGGTTCCTGGCTTCATTTCTTTTATTGTGTGTGTATTTTCTTCTTTGTTTACTGAAGATTGAACCTAGGGCCTCTGGATTGAGCATTTTTATAGTCTTTCCATATCGAATCCCTGCCTCAGATGCTTTACATCTTAGAAACAGCTAAGTTAACCCTGTCCATCCCTTTTCCTAGTCATATCATGACTAGAACTGACTTACCTGGGGTGTGGGGTACATTTTTCAAAAGAAAAGCTCACTGAGTGCTGGCTTTAAACCAGTTCATGGTTAAATTTTAGAGCAAATAAGTGATAAAGAGAAGGTCAGGGGCTTATTCTAGCTTTAAAAAAATGATCCTAATTGTGTGGTATGAAGTGAAATGGTATCAAGATTTGAGAGAGGAAATACTGGAAGGTACGGTGTGTTCAAAATCACAATGGAGGGCTGGGAGTTTGGCCTAGTGGTAGAGTGCTTGCCTACCATGCATGAAGACCCGGGTTTGATTCCTTGGTACCACATACATAGAAAAAAGCCAGAAGTGGTGCTGTGGCCCAAGTGGTAGAGCTCTAGCCTTGAGAAAGTCCAAGGACAGTGCTCAGGCCCTGAGTTCATGGTCCAGGACTGGCAAAGAAAAAAAAAGTCCTAAAAAATAAATCACAAAGGAAAAAGATTTCAGTTTCCTATCTAAAAATCTCAATCTGTGAAAGCCTGGTGGCAGAAAAGAAGTCTTGAGGCCGACAAAAGAAAAAGTAAGACTCAGAGCTTTGGAAATAAAAACCTCCCATTCAGGGAGAGAGGCAAAGGGACTGTCTGGCTGATGAAAGGGATTTCTAGGGTAAGGAAGCTTTGAGAATCAAAGATAATAACATAGGCAAGGAAAACTGGAGGACTGTCTTTAAGTAATTGGGGAAAAGAAAACAGCCCACTTTCAGTGCTTCTCTCCTGTGTCCTTTGTCCTCTCTTTCTCTCCTTTGCTGGAGATGACAAAATTGTGCGTAGATCAAGAATTCTGAAGCTGGCTGACATAGTACAAATTGGGAAACCAAAGGCCGGGGAACTAAAAACGTGACCATAATTTCAGACTTCTGCCTCTGCAGACTCCAAGTGAACTGTCCAATCTGGAGATCTGTAACTCCGAAGCCGTTAACTGCACAAGAATTAGAAACATTCCGTCTCCATTTAAAGGTATTAAAGAAGATCAAGGAGTCACACTCCTGAGGATGAAATTAGTGGATTTTGGATTATGCCGGATTTAAATCTGAAGACGTAACCCTAACAAAGCCTTTTTGTTCCCCCTCTGTAGAAATGAATGTAATCAACACCACCCATTCGAGGAGCAGATGAGAGAATTACTCCTCCAGCCTTATGTTCCTCTGCTTTTGTTGTTGTTGTTTTCTTTTCCCAACTCCATGATCTTTGCCAGGTATTCTGAATGAAGGGAGGAAAGAGGCGGCATTGGCATGGAAGAGAGAGACCAAAGTGCCGATGGCTAGGTAGAGGGGGGGCGGGGTTCAGAATTTTCCCTTGGAAGTTGTGGAATTGGGATATTTTCATGTGTCCTTCTTTCCTCTACCTCTCCTTCCTCCTCTTTTCTCTTCTCCTCCATTATAGTCTGAGGTAGACCCAGTCCATCAAGCCTTGATCTACTGACTTCTCCACATTTACAGGAGAAAAGAAGAAACTATTTTAGTTTAAAGCATTGATATTCTAGGTTCTGTTAGTCAAAGCCAATGCAAATCCTTTTATTCCCCACAGAACATTCCATTATTCTATTCTTTCCACAAACTTTTTTTTAAAAAAAGATAGGGTGATAGCTATGCATTCAGTGGGAATGTCCAATGGTAAATAATACTACTTCTTAAACCAATAAGTAAGTATATATATATATATATATATATATGATAAATCTGTGATTACAGGTTTAGGCTTGTAATTCTAGCCACTCAGGAAGCTGGGATCTGAGAATGATGGCTCCATGCTCCACCTGGGTAACAAAGGCTTGGAGACTCTTATCTCCAATGAGCCACCAGAAACCCAGAAGTGGAGTTATGGCTGAAAGTGGTAGGGTGCTAGCCTTGAGCAAAAGAGCTCAAGGACAGCACCCAGGCTCTAAATTCAAGCCCTATGACCCACAAAAAGGAAAAAAAATCAGATTAGTAAGATGAAGACTCGAGGCACAGTGGGCATGAGATACAGAGTAATGAGATTTAAATGCTGGAGCCCAAGACCTTTTGAAGATGATTGAAGGCATGACACAGGTGGAATCGAGAGGTTAATCAAGACAGGGAGCCTCTCCATCTTTGGGGTGGAGATCAGTGCTAGCTGTGCTTTAAGCCTAACCACTCCATCTGACCATGATACCTTTCCTCCCTGACTTTGTCCTATACATGTGGGAAGGCTGGGAAGGCTCATTCATGTGTGGCAGTCACCCCAATGCATTTCAAATATGGAAGTCATTTGACTGATCCATAGATGAGATCATATAGGCTTAAAATAACTTCTTACCACCAGGGCCACTGCTGAAGATGCTCTTAGACAGTCACTGCCATTCATCCAGTGGAACAGGGAAAAGAACCCACAAAGCTATTGGTAGCTCAGGAATAAAGGCAGGTGGAGAGAAAGAACCCAGCACCTGCCATCTTCATCCCAGAATATCTCCTGTCACGGGGTATATCATTCTCATGGCTACAAGCTCAGGGAGGTTGTAGAGTGGAGTCAGGTGAGGGGTGGGACTGGTTTCTTTAGGAAGCTGCTGGCTATTCAGTCTGTTCTATGAATATCTGTCAACTACCTAATGTGACATTCACTGAGATCCAGTGGTTAGAAAAGTCCCCTGTCCTTCTGAAGCCCACAAACAAGCAGAAATTGAGAGTTGAGAGAGAGAGAGAGAGAGAGAGAGAGAGCCAGAGCCAGAGAGATGGAGAGACAGAGAGACAGAGATGGAGAGAGTTGGGGGGTTTGGAGGAAGTGACAGGAAAGTGGCAGAAAAAGGATGTTAAAGAACAGTATTTATGTGGGTCTTAGTTAATCTCTGCAAAAACTAGGAAAAACACTATCATTTCCATTGTCTTCATTGTAGGGCTGAGAAAGTTTGAGATAATTGTCCCCAAATGGCTTTCAAAGTAGCATAAACAACCCCATAAACAGAATTCTCATCTAGGTCAGTCTGACTCTACCACTTTGTCAGTGGTTGGATGTAGGAATGAATGTCTTCTATCCATTTCTTAGTTTGAGGGTTTATGCTGGTTTCATTTCTCTGTGAAACTCACCGTCAATCTAAGCTACCCCAACAGTGACAAGGGGTAAAATCCAGTTTACCATGAACTGCAATCAAATATAATGAAGAGGACAAGTCGGCCCTCTTATAGATTTAGAACATTTAACCCAAATCATTTTGCTAGGGCATTAAAAATGATCACACTATAATCCTGGTCTCTTTGTGTGCCTGTATTTTATGGCCATACTGTGGCTTTCATGTGTGGGCAGATGGCTGTGAGGAATCATTATTGATTATATAGTCCATTATTTGGAACTTTTATCCCCCGACTCCCCAAACACAACCCCCCGCCCCGCCTCCGATTGCAAAGCAATGGAATGAATTTTTAATAACGCAGTCCAATCAGATGTTTATAATAGTAGATGGCACCAGCACATTAAATTCTAGCCACTTTTCTCAGGGCTTTAAGGCACATCATTTCATCTGATCCTGGCATCGCCTCTCTGAAATGGTTCTGATTAGCACCATTTCATGTGACAAAGGATTCCGGCTCAGACAAAACCGCACGTCCATTTTTTGGGCAATAACTATTCATCACAGTCAAGTCAGAACCAGCTGAGGGGCCCATCAACTTAGGAATGGCTGCTGAAATGGGGTTGATATTCCCTGTGGAATATCATTCTGCCAGAAAGAGGAGTGAAGTTTGGCCACTTGCAGGGAGATGTGTAGAACTGGAGAAGCAGCATGATGTGCAGATATATGGCTATTTGTCAGACCCACCTAGTTCACTTGTGCATCACCTTACGAATATATCACTATCTTTTGGTGGCAGCACTTCAGTCCTTCTCTCTTGGAAGGTTTCAAGTATGTAAGCCGATGTCATCGACTGTCGTCACCATGCTGGACTGACCACACTTGGGTTTCCCAGCGTTCTCAGTGGCTTCCGCTTCTGTACCCCTCTCTCCAATCATTGAAGAGATGAGTAGAAAAGAAGGTACAATGACAATTAGGAAATGCTCATTCTAGGCCCAATTCTGCCCTCCCTCTGGCCCTGTGATCCTGAGTAAATCCACTTCAAACATCGGGACTCTGTTTCCCCATCATTAAGAAATGAAGGGATATGGCTAAACAAAGTCTATTATGATTGATGATGATTATTTTATCTCTGATAGTGCTGTTTGAATGAACATAGGGGTGTCTTCCCCCTCTTGGCTGGGGCAAATATGCGGGTTCTCTAGCTTCTCTTCATCCTAGCGTCAAGGAAAGCTCCTGTTAAAAACACTACAAACTCCCACCGGCTCTGTCTGCAGGGTGAATGACTCCCTGGTGATTTCATCTTCAGGGAACTTTAGTGGGGGGGAAAAAAAGCAACACACAAAAAACCCAAGCTGCTCAGCTAATTGGATTTCATGGCTGATATGCTTTGATGTGCTATTTGTTCTAGTTAAAATATTTACTCTTGAAAAAAGATCTTGGCTGTCGAAACCCAAAGTTCCACAGTGTGGGTTGAGGGTACTGCAGGGTGAGGAGGAAGGGTTTGTAGAGAGCCTCCCAAATGCTTCGGAACAGCCACGAGTCACATAATCGTATCTGCTGGTCCAGGTTGCCATGATGACACCTGTTCCTTAACTTCTCCAGGACTCAATTTCCTTGCTTGTAACGGTGGGGGGGGGGGCGGTTAACATTGTACGAACCTCACTGATGACTGAGAGAGCTATTTTGCTTTTGCAACATGCCTGACACCTCAAATACAGTGTTTTTCCATTGATCCAAGGAGAGCTGTTCAGTTTTCCCATTTGTGTGTATGCCTGTGAGTGCATGCCACCACTCGAGCTCAGGGCCTGGGTGCTGTCCCTGAGCTTTTTTTGCTCAAGGCTAGCATCAATGTCAACTGAGCCACAGCGCTCCTTTTGGTCTTTTAGAGGGGGCAGTAGTTAATTGGTGAATCTCAGGGATATTCCTTTCTGGGCTGGCTTTGAACTGTGATCCTCAGATCTCAGCCTCCTGAGTAGCTAGGAGGACTGGCACGAGCCCATCAGCACCCAATCCGTTATCCCAGTTTTACAGGTCTGGAAAGTAGATTGGTGGGGCTCAAGTTCCTAACCCAGAAGTGATTTTAATGTGTAAATGATGGAAATGGGATTCCAACTCCGGTCTCTACTGATCTGAACACTTAAATTGCTGACATGGCTGAGTGGGAAGGTAGCCAGGTGGTTTGGTTATACAACTGATCCATTCCCAGGGTCTCTGTGTCCTAAGAGGTGCAGTCTTGAGATAGGAATCCCCATTGTTGGATGGGTTCACATGTAGCCAACAATAGATAGGGTTGGTAGCAAGCCCTTGACCTGGTAGCTAGCCTTGATCCTGTGTCTGGGGGCTTGATGGCTGTTGGAAAATCTTGTCTGGCTTTGGTTTGTGCAGCTGGGGCCTCCTAGCTCTTCTCCACAAGTCTCTTACTGTCCAGTGGTCTTCCTTCCCCCACCTCCCAAGTGCTGGGATTACATTGTATATGGCTGTGGAAGTAAGTAGTTCTTTTGGAATCAGGCAACATGTACCCTTTGCAGTGGGAGCTCCCGGAGCTGCCTATGCAAGTATGTTTTACGTTCTTAAATGCTAACTGAATTCTGAGTGCGTAGGCTTTTAGAAACCATTCTACACTCTAAATATGAAGTGTAAAAAAAAAGAAATCTTTACACAGAGACTCATGTGCAGGCCTGTTGCTCCAACATCATCATGGGAAATATAAAATATCTCCTATTTGTCTGTTAGTGGAAAATGAGGGGGAAATGATGGCCCGCCTAAATATTGGAATAATGGTAATTTCTTTTAACAATGGAGCCATTGAAAGCATAGATGTAGGTATACCAGAATGAAGTAAATTTTAGGATCTATTATAAAGAGATCCATATGTAACATGCTTGTATGAGACTGACATCTCATGCCTGTAAGGCTCAGATCCACCAAAACTCCAGAAGTAGAGCCTAGGCTCAGCTGGAGAGGAGGAAGCTGAGGGACAGAGCCTCAGTCTGGAGAGGAAGAAGTTGCAGGACAGAGCCTAGGCTCTGAGTTCAAGACCCAGTAACCACTCCGCCAAACACACATTTGTCTGAGTATGAGTCTCTATCTACGTATCTCTTTTTTATCTGTTTTTTGTTTGTTTTGTTTTGTTTTGTTTTGCCAGTCCTGGGGCTTCAACTCAGGGCCTGGGCATTGTCCTTGGGCTTTCTCAAGGCTAGCACTCTACCCCTTGAGTCACAGCACCACCACTTTCTGTTTTCTCTGTGCATGTGGTACCAAGGGATTGAACCCAGAGCGTTGTACATGCTAGATAAGCACTCTACTACTAGGCCACACTCCCAGCCCCGTTATCTGCTTTTATATGTACACTTACATTTATTAAATGTACCTAAACTACATTGAGAAGCCTACTTTTAATAAATGCATTTCTGGCAAGATTTGTAAGACTAGTATTTTGAGGAACAGTTCTTCATTTGAAATGCTTTGGTTCTATTTAATTAAAAAAACACAACTATACACCTATGCTACTTAAAACAGTTTCTTTTAAAAAATTATAAATCATTGGATAAAAGCTTATTCTTTTAGCATCAAAGGAGTCAGCTGCACAAATGTACAGTGACTTGGGTTGGAGGTTAAAGTTAATTAACCAGGCAGAATCAGGTCCTTGACTAACCTGCAGCTGTTGGGCTTAAGGTTTGAATCTTTTTTTTAAGCCTCCAGATACAAAGACAGGCCCCAACTGGTTCCATCTAAGTTCAGCTATTTTGAGTTGAATCTAAACAGAGAGGAGGAGGGCTCAAGTTGGGGGCACAGGGAGGGGTTTCTCATCTCTCAGCTACATTAATTCAGCACAGAGACATTTCTGATGCCTTACTCACTGCCTGTGGAGAAAGCTTGAAATAGCCTTGAGGGTATGAAAAGAGGGGAAAAGAAAGCAGTGTATCTTAAATATCCTGTAGATTTTAGGAGCAGAACACCTGTAATTTCCTTAATTCTTACATGAGCTCCGAATTCTTTCCTTTTTCTCATGCATAGGAGGAAACTGAGGCTGGCAAGGGCAAATAATTTTCCCCCCCAAAGCCATCCACTTGGTCAGCTGAGATTTGAGTCCCTGACCAGTGAGGTCTACACATCTTAGGATAGTTCTATCAGGCTAGGATTTGCAAGTTGATGCTTATCTGCAGTGGACATGATGGGGCCAGTTTAGGAGTGACGAGGTCCAGGGGACCCATCTTCTCATTCTTGTGAAGTAGGAAAAAGTAGTTTTGACAACAGTACATGCAGACATGAAGTCTAACAGGGGAGTCATATGAGTTTTGAGGATAGAGATGCTAGAGAAATTCCTTGTTTGCTTCAAAATCCTTTCCTCTGGAGGCCTTCAATCATTCATTTGTGTCTCATAGTCAGCATAAATGTTTTCTCCAGTCAGAAGGGAGCTTTTTAGAGTCAAACATTGTCCAGAAGCAGAGTGATGAAGATGCGGCCCTCTGTGTGAGTACTGGACCCATGCATCCAGCTTCCTGTTTCCATGCAGACATTGCTAATCACTCACCGAACATGTCCCTACTTGATGTGGAATGGAGCGTGCAATATTTCCCAGCACAGCCCCTCAGAGTTCTAGAATTAGGTAAACAGATTAGCATTGATAATGGAACCTGTCTGTTATGCAAGCAGTAAGTGCAGTGGTAAGCATACATCTGGGAGCCAGATGTTGAGATTTGAGAGGGAGGGGATGAGACAGAGACAGATAGAATAGTTTAATTCAGTGATTTTTAGTCCATGACTAGCTGCTCACAAGGGATGACAGGGTTGGGGAGTAAGGAGCTAAAGTTCTGGAAACTACCTGACTGTTAGTTAGTTAGTTAATTTTCTGTTGGTCATGGGACTTGAAGTCTGGTCCTGGGCACTGTCCTTGAGCTCTTTTTCTTTTCAGGCTAGCACACTGCCATTCTGAGCCACAGTGCCACTTCTGGTTTTTAGGTGGTTAATTGGAGATAAGAGTTTCATAGACTTTTCTGCCCCTACTGGCTTTGAACCTTGATCCTCAGATCTCAGCTTCTTGAGTAGCTAGGAATGCAGGTATGAGCCACCAGCACCTGTTTTATTATTATTATTATTATTATTATTATTATTATTATTATTATTATTTTTTTGTACTGGGATTAAATTCAGGGCCTTGTGCTTTCTAGGTAGGTGCTCTATTACTTGAGCCCTGTTCCCAGTCCCTTGGCTTTTAGTTTGGTTTTCAGATAGGTCTTGTATTTTCTCCCAGTTCAGCCTTGAACTGTCATCTTCCTACCTCTGCCTCCCAGGTGGTTGAGATTATAGGCAACTTTCAACAACCTTTCTTTTCTTTTTAAATCGGAGGCACTGAACAATCTATAGTCAAAATACATTTTTGTTTCACTCAAATACTTTTAAGAAGCTGTAGCTTCTTGAGAAAGTTTGAAATTCTCCATGGTGCACGCTCCTTTCTGTGTCCTCCAGAGAAGGTTGAGACATTTTCCTGGAAAGGTGATTTTGGCTCTAGTGAAGATGTCACCATCTGCTTGCCTGCCGGGCAGCTGGCCTGGCTGAAGGAGAGCTGGGGCTAGCTGCTTTGAGATCTGGGAGAGTAGGAGGTCCAGGGCACAGGTTGGGGAGGGGGGTTGTTTGTGGCTCCCAAGGCTGTTCTTGGGTAGGGTCTTCCTTCCCCAGGCACCTGCTCAGTTGGGGAAGCCCCTCCAGCATCTCCTTCTGGCTCACTCTCGCTCCTGGCTTTCCTCCCCATCCTCTGTCAAGAGCTCCAGGCTGCCTGCCATTCCTGTTGGCACTGGCAGCAGCCAGAACAGTGCAGGCTTTCCTGGCAGCGGGGTCCATGACTGCTTCATTTCTCCTTCTGCTCTTTCACATTCTTCTGTCTTTTTCTCCATGGCCTGGTACCCAGCAGCCTGTGGCCAAAAAGGGCATTGATTACCTTTTTTTAAAAAAAAAATTTTTTTTTGCCAGTCCGGAGGCATGAGGCTTGAACTCAGGGCCTGAGCGCTGTCCTTGGGCTTTCTCAAGGCTAGTGCTCTACCTCTTGAGCCACAGCACCGTTTCTGTGTATGTGGTACTGAGGAATCGAACCCAGGTCTTTGTGCATGCCAGGCAAGCACTCTACCACTAGGCCAAACTCCCAGCCCTTACCATCTTACCTCCCCCCTTCTCTTCTCTCAGCCTTCACCCAGTAGGGATAGATTGCCCGCTTTCCCTCCCTCCCTTCAACAGGCAAGTAACAGACATGGG
This sequence comes from Megascapheus bottae, assembly GCF_031878675.1. Classification (NCBI taxonomy): domain Eukaryota; kingdom Metazoa; phylum Chordata; class Mammalia; order Rodentia; family Geomyidae; genus Megascapheus; species Megascapheus bottae. The sequence goes on along the minus strand of NW_028327559.1, from coordinate 396,449 downwards.
ACGTGGGCTCTGACATTGCACAGGGCTCGAGTTTCCCCCTATCCCCATTTCAACCAACAAACCAACAGTAGTGCACACCTGAAATCCCAGCTCCATGTTGAAGCATAGACAGAGGAGGATTATGGTCCAAGGGCCCACTGAGCTGTCTTCTAGAGAGATCTTTCTATCAGCCAGGCCTTGGTGGCTGACATCTATAATTTCTGCTGCTCAGCAGGCAATGATTGGGAAGATGGCAGTCTAAGGCCCTCCTGGGCAGAAAAGAGCCTATTTTGACAGACAAGTGGTGTGTGTGTGTGTGTGTGTGTGTGTGTGTGTGTGTGTGTGTGCAAGCCTGTATGCACACACGTGTATGGTTTGTGCTTTTTCCATTATCGGCAAGTGCGATCTTGGCAGACATGGGAAGATGACATGCTAGATGATCAGGTAGAGAAAGCACCTTAAAGAGGAGCAGTACACACCAGCCAGCATTGATTGATTACTGATCAGTGCATCTGTAAATATCTCAGACCCAACACTTTGACCTAGGTGCTCTTATGATCTCATGTTACAGGTGACTGAAGTGAATTGATGAATGAACTTGTCACTACCGGTGCTTGAACTCAAGGCCTCACACTCATATTCCTGCCTGCTATCCCCAGCTGCATGGCTGGTGCTCTACCACTTGCCACACCCCTAACTTCTGGCTTTTTGATAGTTTATTGGAGGTAAGAGTCTCAGGGACTTTTCTGCCAGGACTGGCTTTGAACCGCCATCCTTAGATCTTAGACTTCTGAGTAGCTGAGATTACAGGTGTGAGTTATCAGAACTCTTGAGATGAAAAAAGGAATTGCAAGGAGAGTGACTTTTCTAGAACATGAGAATGCTTGGGAAGGGTCCTTCTCTTCCCTTGGCCTTTCCCTCAGGGAGATGTCCTTTGTCCCCTTACTGGCCTGGTTGCAGCCACAGTGGCCTTATAACATCCAAAACAGCAGTGGCACCCTCCTTGGAACCAATTGGTGTAACCTCAGAGGGGTGTGCCTGCAGCGGACTGATTTCTAGTTCTATTCTTCTCCCCTGGAGATGGGGAGGTGTGGATGGAAAACAGCAGCTACAGCAACAAAAATCTGAGGCTGAAGCCTAAGGCTGGATTCAAAACCTTTAATTCAGAGTGAAAGACTTTAATCAGGCTATAACTTGGCTCCATTCCTAAATGCTACCATGTTAAAAAAGGAAAAGAAATAACAACAATAATAATTCAGAGAACGCAAATAATAGTCCAACCTAAAGCCAGGAATAGGTCAAAACAGCTGTAGTTTCTCTGGGAATGAAACATTCCACTCTTTAAATTATTGCAAGGAAATGTATCTTGTTTTCCCCAACTGAGCCTGGAAGTGAATTTAAAAAAAAATCTATTACTGCTAGTTACTGATTCAGCAAGAGTTGCTTTATTGTTATTGTTGTTGTTTGCTTTTCTTTCCCTTTTCCTTTGCAAGCCACTGTCCACCTCCATCTTTTTCTGCCCTTTTTCTCCTGGGTGTACCAGAGGAACCTTCTAAGTAAAAAACAAAACTTCACTTTGTGTGTGTATGGCCAAGATTCAAATTTGCTATGATTCATTGGAAGGGGGGAGGGGCTGGCAGAATTGGAGGGAGAAAGGACCCATGGAGCCTCTCAGATGTAAATAATTCAGGGTTTGGAAGTGCTCATCTTTGGACGTATTGGAGCCATTGGGAGTGTGGACGGCTGGGAAGCAAAACTGCTGAGGCAAGCAGGAGAGAAGCAGAGTCACTGGCCTGGATTGGGTCAGCCAACAGAGCAGCTGCATGTGTTGGAGAAGCCAGCCCATGTGGGGCATGGCGGGGGGCCCAGATCTGGGGATCCCCGGACTCTCAGAACACATGAGGCTCAGTGTCAGGGGAGCCTCTTGTTACACAAAAAAAAAATCTCAGGGAGGTGTAACACTCACAGCCTAAGAAAAGGGAACAGTGAAATCCTAAACAGTATTTAACAGGAATAAGTTAGTATGAGTGTATTCCTATTAATATACTATGAATGATATATTAATAACATTAATGACATAGTATAGCAATATATTCATGAGCTAAGGTTAATAGAGCTGATTCTAATTAGTATTAATAGAACTCTTACCACATACGAGGTTACTTTTCAAGTCAGGTAAGTATTCTCTCTCCTTTTTTGCTGGAATTTGAACTCAGGGCCTCATGTCTACTCAGCAAGCACTCTTCTGCTTAAGCAATGCCCCCAGCCCTCTTTTGGGGTTGATTATTTTTCAGATAGGGTTTTAATTTGAATCCTCCTACACAGCTGGGGTTACATGTATGCGCTACCATACCTGATTTTTTTTCTTTGAGCCAGGTTCTCGGTCTATATCCCAGTCTGACCTTGAATTTGTGATCCTCCTGCTTCCTCTTTGTGAGTACTGGGATTCCATGAATTTGTGCCACTAAATCGCTGACATTGATTTCCTTTCCTTTCCTTTCCCCTCCCTCCCTCCTTCCCTCTTTCTTTTTTTATTTTTTCTTTCTTTCTCCTCTTCCTTCCCCTCCCCTCCCCTTCCCTCCCCCTCCCCTCTCCTCTCTCTCCCCCTCCCCTTCCCTCCCCTCCCTTCCCCTTCCCTTCCCTTCCTTCTTCTGCTAAACCAACCTTGAATTCCCCAGGACAAATCTGATTCAATCATGCTCTTTCATCCTTCTTCTAAATTACCAGATTCCACTGGCAAATATTTTTGAGCATGTTTACTTCTATGTTCTTTAGGAATATTGATCAGTAATTGCATTCACTGTCCAATAGGATAAGCCTGGATTACATGATGCTCCATGCAACTAAATCTAAATGGATTACATTATGATGTAAAATTGAAATTCCACTGCTTTGGATATTCCAGACACATCTGAAGTCAAATCCATGGATTAGAAGTCAAAACCAATAATATTGGATGGTACCAGCATGTCTATCATATTGGACAGCACAGAGAGCTTTCCCTGCAACCTAAGCTTTTGTATGTCTTTGAGCAGAGTTCAAACTTTGACGTTTATCTGTTGTCTTTTATCCTTAGTGTGGTGGTGGAGCTCTTTCCAGCCTTGGAAAAGAAACTCTGTGATGGATCATCTGACATCTGTTTTTTTTTTCCCTACCCCTAAAAGTGTTCTTTAAATTCCCAGCCTAGGAGGGGGTCAGCTCAGTATTATGTAAAAGCAAGGTTTAGTTTCATTTAAAAAAGGGAAAGGTGTTTTAGTTTGGCCAGTTCTAGGCAGAACCCAGAAGTGCTCTTATAGGATGCATATTTCACAAACCAAGATTTATTCCAGAACAAAGCTCTAGCATAGCAAAGGTTTTGTCTGGCCAAGTGGGATCCATCCTTACTTTGCATGAGCAAACCTGCAGGTACAATATTTTACAAGGCACATCTCCTTTCAATAATTAAATACCTATGCCAGCATGTTGTAATTTCTAAGGACATAAAGATCACAGAGAAATAGAGCGCTTTATAGTCAAGCAAAGCTCAGGGAGGGTTGTAGATGGGGGGTGGTTTAGGGAGGGTTGTTAAAGAGGAGTATTCTGCTTAATGAGAATGAAAAGGAAATTGTAACTTGGTTCCAAATTGTTCACTGGGGTCAGGAGACATGGAGTAAGAAGGGCAGTGCTGAGATCTCAAGCCCAGCTGGGACTCCAGGATGGGCTCACATCACTGATTTTTTTTTTAACTCTGTGAAGGAAGGCTTTCTCTTGGACATCTTGTGTCAAATTGGAAAAGAGATTTTTGTAACGGACCCCTCCACCCACCATCAGAGGCTCTGTACGAATCATATCCCTGAGATGCTGCTGGGTTTAGACAAGCTAGGATTTCTAATGGTGGTTTTCCCTTTCAGTGACCTTGGGCAAACCAGTAACCTCTCTGACCCTCTCTTTCTTTTCAGGGAAACAGAACAACAAACCCCATTCTCTTAGTGTGAGATCTGTGGGCCAGCCCCACTACTACTCTCAAGAGCTCTTGCTATAACCGTGGCTGTGTGGGCCACTCTTTTGGGAGGAGTGTCATAGTCCCCCCAGCTGGGTGGTTGGGGGTGAGGGGTGCTTGAGGGGACTAATAGAGAGAGGGGAACATTTTCATCCTTCTCAGCCCCCATTCTTTTCTAAGTTAGGATGAAGTTTAGATCAAGGGCCAGGACCTTGACTCCCCCTGCCCCCATAATTGTGAGCGGTTAAAAGAGGTTCAGGCGAAAAATACAGGCAATGGTCACAAAGGAGTTGGAGACTCATTGCCACCAGGAAGTCAAACACCATTGCGGAGTGAGGTGCTCTCAGAAGGCAATCGGAGGAGGATGTGTTTGGACAAGCAGGGATTAAAAAGAAGGGTATCTTAGGAAAAATGGTAAACACCATTGAGCATTATGAAGGGTTGGCAGTGCAAAGTGTCTGTCGGACTGTGGGAGAGTAAGCAGGATGTCCTCATAATAGTCCCATATGTGCCTGTGGTCCAACTTGATTTAAAATTTTATGTCTACAGGAGAAATGCCAGAGTAAAGAAATCGCGGGGGAGGGGTGTTTCCAGACATCAGGGATACCCGTGTGGCTCCACAAACAGCGCACGCACCTTTTTACCCAGACAGTTCTATTAATATTGGATTTCTGCTATGATTATAAAACATCATCCGACACAAGCTGTGCGGTAACATTTCTCCCCCAGCAACCAGGGAGCCCGGAGAAGCTGGATTGTCATTTGCAGGAGACAAATGACAATAATCCCTAGAGATGGGATGTGCAGAAAAAGATATAATCCTATTAAGAGATTGCCATTGTGCACGTTGCCTCTTGTGGTCCCAAGTGCAGATGCAGGAAGGAGACAAGGGGGCCTGTAACAGCTATAGGAAGGAGCTCTCCCTGCAGTTGGCAGTGACAGCGCCCTGCCATTTCTGAACAAGGGTCCTTGGGGTATCGGATCACAGTAAATGACTGAGGGGAAATGTACTCAAGAAAGGTGATAGACCTGAACAACTGGAGTTTCACTTCTGAAGGACCTGGAGGAAGCCTGGCCATGACTCAATTTTTTTCATATATTTTTATTGTAATTAATAGAAGGGTTACATTATATTCATCAGATAGAAGGTACATTACTTCATAAATGTTGATACCCTTTCTCATGTCATGGTTCCCATTTCCCTCCCCCTCTCCCCATACATCTTGATTTTCCCCCTTCCCTCTCCTATTTCAATTAAGCGTATATAAAATATATCAGATAACAAGGTGAAATATTGTAACAATATGAGATAAAGGGACAGCAAAAGGACAACAATCACTCATTATATGGCTTCTGTTTCTATATCCTAGAGATCCTTTCATTTAGCATCATACTGTATGGCCTTATGTATCTAGGTTTTGCTCTATTGTGAACCTCTCCTAGGAGAGCCCAAGGTTTCTACTGATTATTGTAAATGAGGGAAACCATTGAGCCTATGTTCCTTTGAGTCTGGCTTCCTTCACTTAATATGATTTTTTTCTAAGTCTTTCCATTTCCTTACAAATGGGTGATGTCATTCTTTCTGAGAGCACCATAGAATTCCATTGTGTATAAATACCACATCTTGTTGATCCACTCATCAACTGAGGGACATCTGGGTTGGTTCCATATCTTTGCTATGGTGAATAGTGCTGCAATGAACATTGTTGTGCTAGTGGATTTAGTAGGTCCTTGTTTCTGGACGATTGGTAAATGCCAAGTAGTGGAATTGCTGGGTCATAGGGGAGCTCTATATTTAGTCTTTTGAGGAACTGCCATACTGCTTTCCATAGAGGTTGAACAAGTTTGCACTCCCACCAACAGTGTAGTAGTGATCCCTCCTGTCCACCTCCCCTCCAGCATCTGTTATTATTAGATTTCTTGATCCTAGCCATTCTAAATGGAGTGAGGTGGAATCTTAAAGTTGTTTTGATTTGCATTTCTTTTATGACCAGAGATGCCATGACTCAAGTTTTACACTCTTAGAGCAAACCCTGTAACTTCATTGGGTTGAGGACCAGGTAGTTGGAGTTCTAAGTATGTGTGAGATCCATCAATCGGTAAAGGATAAACTATTATTATTATTATTATTATTATTATTATTATTATTATTATTTTATTATTATTTGTGCCAGTACTGGGCCTTGAACTCAGGGCCTGGGCACTGTTCCTGAGCTGCTTTTTTTTTTAAATTGTTGAAGGCTAGCATTCTACCACTTGAGTCACAGCTCCACTTCCAGGTTTTTGTTGGTTAATTGGAGATAAGAGCTTCATGGACTTTCCAGACCATGATCCTCATATCTCAGGCTGGCTTTGAACCATGATCCTCATATCTCAGCTTCCTGAGTAGCTAGGATTACAGGGGTAAGCCTCCAGCATGGGGCTTAAGGTCTCTATTTGAGTGATGAAAATGAAACCCTTTAATTCATGCTATGTTTTAATGGGAAATGGAAGGGAGTGAATATTCAATTTATGACCCCAGGAAATGAGCACACGTGCACATGCAGATTTTAGTATTTAACAGTGAAGATTAAGACATTCACTGGCCCCCAAGCAATCACTTTGGATTATTTCATGCTCCATGCTTGCTACTCAGTAAGATACCAGCATGGTGTAGAAGAAGAGACATGAGTTTTAATAGTAGAGACATGTGGTGGGTTCAAGCCTAAGCACAACCATTTTCCAACTCTGGGACCTTGGGTAACTTCCTTAAACTCTTGCAACTTTGCTATTCTCATTTGTGCACTAGAGATACTATTCTCTGAAAAGTAGTAAAATATTAAATATTCAAGTAAATTATGATCAAAAAGAGTTACTTGTTTTTTGTCTTGGTGAAGGTTGACACCTCTTAGTTTACCTCTTAGGATCTCTTTCCTTCCCTTTCGGTTAATACTACTTTGATGATGGTGATAGTTGCTGCTGTTGTTATTATTACTATTATTTTAGTCCAGGTGGTTTGGATAGAGATCAATCTGATCCACAGGCAGATAGATATACCAATCCAGTCCATTTCTCTGCATCTATGGGATTGGTCCAGGGAGGTCATGTGATCAAAGATGGCCAATATGACCCCACTGTCTTTCTGGTTTCTAGAAGGAAAAGCTCTATGGCTCTTCTGGGTGCTGAAACTATATAAGAATATCCCTCGAGGGAGTGGTGCTGTGGCTCAAGTGGTAGAGCACTATCCTTGAGCACAAAGAGGCTCAGGGACAGAGCCCAGGCCCTGAGTTCAAGCCCCAGAACCAGCAAAATTGAACTCAAAATTGAGTTTGGGGCTTGAACTCAGGACCCTGCAGTTGTTATGCAAACACTCTACTGGAGTGACATCCCCAGTCTTTATTTAGAATTACTATGCTTTGAGATTTGCAATAGAGCAAAACCTTGATACATAAGGCCATATAGTATGAAGCTAATTGAAAGGACCTCCAGGATATTGAAACAAAAGCCATATAACGAATAATTGTTGTCCTTAATGTACTATGTTGTCTCTCATCTCCTTTGCTGTCCCTTGGTTATCTCATATTGTTATAGTATCTCACTTTGTTATCTGATATATTGAATTTATTTGTATTTGGTTATTTGATAGGGAAGGGGGGAAAACCAAGACAGGTGGGGGGTAGGGAAATGGGTACCAAGACATGTGAAAGGGTATCAATGTACGTGAATTAATGCACCTTCTATCTGGCAAATATCATGTAACCCTTTTACTAATTACAATAAAAAAATGCAAAAAAAAGAATTGCTATGCTTTCCCATGGAATCTTTACAACCTCTAACTAGACTTGCAGAGCTATTTCACCAACACGGAGTTGCCTCATGGTTCTGTTCGGGGCTTAGGTCTTTTATTATTTATGTAACAGTTCCCCTACATTATAGTTCTGTTTGACATGCTCAAGTCACTTCCTGTCTCTGACTGGACGCTGAGAGCTGGAGGGCCTCAAGCAGGATTAGATGGGCATGGTTCTGTGGGTGGGTATTATCTTCACTTTACACAGGAGCAGAGATGTTCAGACAACCCTTTGCAAACTGTCAACTGTCATGGAGCCTTGTTGGAGTAGAAATAGATATTGAACTCAGGTCTTTGGGACTACAGAGATCTTCAGGATTTGGCTGTGTATGTGTATGTGTAATTATATATATGTATATATATATATATAATTTTTTTCAAAGGATTCGGCTAAGAACAAAAATCCCTTTTGAGAAGGAGGAAATCTTTTCAATGTGGAGAAGTATCTTAAAAGGTTCTATATCTGGGTCCTTTCAAACTTGAAATTTATATGCAAGGAATAAAACCAGACGAGAATGGATGGTGTTGGGATGAAACGAACAGGTTTGTGTCTTTTCTGAGCTGATTTGTCTCAGTAAATCCCCAGAAAATATCGCTTGTCTCATTTTCCCTTCAAGCCTTTTGTCTGAGTTTCAGCTGAGAAGATTTTTTCCCCCTCTCTCGTTCTTTGTAAATTCTCTTGATTTTGGTTATATAACAGGAGCAAACAATTGCCTTTACTGAACAAAAGTCTCAAATGAATAGCTATCAATGGTAATACTAGTAATTAACAGTTTTTTTCTCTGTCGTGCCTGCCCGAAACTGCTTTTATTGATTTATTTTGACTCTGTTCCATATAGGACAATTTTCCAGCTTGCACAAACATATGCTTATCTTCTTTTGGGCCCAACTATCTTGGACTCTATTTCAAAAAGAGCGTTAACTCTTCAGGACAGAGCTGACAGCAGACCAGAGGAAAGGAATTGGGGTGCCTCAAATGAACTGTACACTGGGAAAGATTATCAATGAGTGTGAAACATAGAGCACCTCTTAGTTTGAAGTTTGACATCCTGGCTTTCCTTTCTGAATGAAATTGGAAATTACACAGAATTGGGGGTGAGCGTGGTGGAGGGTGGCAAGATGGAGGGGTCCATCCAAACAAAAAAAGCCAAGGTCAGAGGGGAGAAACAGTGCAAAGAAAGAACCAGTTGGCTACTGGCAGCTCGCGCTTACTCAGGAGGCTGAACTCAGAGGATTGTGTTATGAGCCCAATCCAGACTAAAAAGCCCGTGAGACTCCATCTTCAAAATATTCAGGAAGAAGTCAGGCTGGAGGCTTAGCTTGAGTTGGAGTGTCAGTCAAACAAGCAAGTGAAGTGAGTCCAAGGCCCTGAGTTTAAACCCTGGTTCTAAATAAAGAAACAAATAACAAAGTAAACAAATAGGCAAGGGCAGGGGAGGAAAAACCAGTCATCAATTCTCCCTTTCTCTCTGCTCTCCTGAGGTCAATCTCAGTTATATGAGTGTCTTTCTTGCAATCCAAGTGAAAAGGTAATTCATGGTACTGAAAAGAGAATTCATTGTGTTATTGAGTTTCTTAAACCCCAGAATTGAACCTTTTATAAAATTAGAGGTGAGAAAATGAAATGACACAGGAATAGCATCCCCCTCAATATATTTGAAACCCCACTGGACATAATCATAGTATGGAATATACAACTTTGTGATCTATTTTTTCAAATCAATAACTTTTCTTCAATGCTTGCACATATATACTCAGTCTTCTTGACTGAGTTGTATTTCATTGGATGGATGCATAGAGCATGCTTAACTAATCACAGTCACCTAGTGTTGGCTATTGGTTCCTTTTTTAGTTTTCTTTTTTTTTGGCCAGTCCTGGGCCTGGGCATTGTCCTTGAGCTTTCTCAAGGCTAATGCTCTACCACTTGAGTCATAGCACCATTTCTGGCCTTTTCTATGTATGTGGAATCAAACCCAGGGCTTCATGCATGCTAGGCAAGCACTCTACCACTAGGTGGCTGTCTTCTTGAGGGCTCTTCTGTCCTGCAGGCAGATGCTCAGGGTGAAGGACGAGCTGGCAGCGTCCAGAGTGAACGTCCCTGGAAGTCACCCAGCAGCAGATGGAGCTAGTGGATAAATGCAGCCTTGCAGGTGTGGAGTAATTCTAGGGTGCTGGCTCTATGGTGCTGAGTGGAACCCAACCTAGAGCAGAACCATTCCTTCCATGGCCTGCCTTCTGCAGTGGAATTTTACTACATGCTCTTGGAAGCTGGGCTAGCACTTAGACTCAGCAGCTGGAGGGTTCGCTGAGGCCATACACAGCCAACACTCCCACCCCCTCATGACCACAGAGCTAGTGTCAGGAGACAGACGTCCACAGACGGCCGTGCATAAATCTTGCCCACAATGTATTCCTGTGGATGGCAGGATCAGACGGTGGGCACTTGACAGCCAGCTGGCAGTAGTATTGGTACCCTGGAAGTGTCAGCAGGCTTAATTACCAGCCCTTGTGCCAATTCCAGGACAAACCACCAGCCGTCTCCTCACCCCTGCCACTGCTACCGCTCCACAAATCCCTGAGGCGACATCAATAATTCATCTGAGAACCAAAAAGTTCCAGGCCTCTGACACTGTTGTCTTCCAGCCTGGTCCTACCTTCTGGGCCTCGCCTGGTGTCCCTGTCTTCTCAAACGTCAGGTGTGGTGTGAGGTGAAGAACGATCTGCGGGGTGGACACGTGTTGTCATTTTCTGAGGAAACAAGTATTAGAGACAGGGATTAAATGCTCCTAATTAGAGGTCTTTCTTGCCAAGCTTCTTCAGGAGAAAAAAAGAATTTTCTCCTCAGTTGATGTGCTATCCTTATGGAGACCTTGGGGGAGGGGCAGAGGGTGGGTATGTGGAATTCATATCTGGGAGCAGGTGGCCATATCAGAAATAATGGCTCGAGGTACTGGGAAAATGTAATCAATATTTACCTGCTGAGAAGTCCCAAGAGGAGAAGGAAATGGACTCCTTCCCTACGGCACAGATTTCATTCTGGTGTCCTGCTTTCTTTGTGTATTTGGCAGCAGGGGAAAAGTGCATGATTTTTTTTTTCTGGTGGTGGTGGGGAGAGTGTTGGGATTGGTGGAATTATTCCATCATCAGCCTGCACACAATAATCCATTATTCAAGCATGACAAACTTAAAATACTCAGTCTGGTCTCCTGGTATCTGCCTGGTTTCTTATTTGTGTCCAAATGAATGCAACCCATGACATACTTTTTAAAAATATTATGATTCTCTCTCTCTTTCTCTCTCTCTCTCTCTTCCTCCCTCCCTCCATCCTCCCTGCTATCTTTTGTCTAGAACAATCATTATCAACATTAGGCTTCATTATCTGTGTCGTCAGCTCTGGAGAACAAGAAACTTATGTGGGTTGGTAATGTTTCTCTAGACTTCATTTTAAAAACAACAACAACACACACACACACAAACAAAAAAAAACCAACAAAGCTAGACTTGTGACAAAACAAAAGTTCTCTAAAACTCCAATGTAATATAATTTAATTCATTCTTTCCCTGCAGAAGTGTAGCAGCCGGAGTTTCTGTGGCACAAGAGACGACAGAAAAGGTGGCTGATGGCATTAGGCAGAAAAGAAATCTAAAGGTGAGGAACAGAGGAAGCAAGGCCATGCTTGGGGAATCAAGTAGCCGGAGATGTCGCTGCTGGTCCAGTGTCTTAGAATCCACTATATTGCTGAAGGCAATCTCTCATCATACTCTCCAGTTGGATTCCAGGTCCTGAAGAATTGCTGCTATTTCCGCACAGGTGTTGAGGCCAGCCAGACACCCAGCCCCTGTCCCCCACCCTCCACCATGTGATTGCATTTGGCAGGGGTCTGAGGACATTAGTATTCTCATAAGGACCCTAGGGTTGCCTTCTACCATCCAAGCAGGTCCCTGTCCCCTGTGGGAGTCTGCTCAGAACTCATTCAGATCACTGCTTTCTCCAGGGTCCCCAGGAAGAGGAGGGCTACAATGTCTATGAGGTGGATTGCTGGTTGATGGTTCCCCTCGATGCCTGCTCTTCACACACTGAGAAATGGACAACCCAAGGTGATTGCGTGTCAGGACGCAGTGTCAACGGAACCACCGTGGTCTGGCCTGTGGTTCGGGGCATGGTCTCTGCAGTCGAGTCAGCATCAGCTGAGATGCTGTCTAGACCCTGGCACACCTGGCAGCTGGGTGCGAATGGAGGAAAAGAGCAGAGATGTCAGGTAAGGTGCAAGATACCCGGTTAGATCTGAACTGTAGATAGACTGTGAATCATTTTGCCAAAAGAAGTCTGTTTCATGCAATATTTAGATCCTACTTGCCCTCAAAGAAAAAAAAAGAATCGTTGGTTGTCTGAAATTTAAACATCCTTAGGCACCCGGCATTTATGTGTATCCCAGAAGTTTCAGGGCTTGCTTTGTCTCTGCCCGCTCTTGTCTTTATAGGAGGCTTCTTCTTCATCATCTCGCTCAGATGGGAAATCAGAAGTCATAAAAGGCTTGAGGGGGAAAAGAAAAGGACAAGAATTTTAATGTCCCTACAGCATGAACTCTATTTAGGTTCAGTGATGTGGAACAAGAGTCTTTTCCTATTTTCCTCTCTTTACTGGTGTCCTGTACCAAGACTCAAGATGGACCCAGAAACCATCACTTCCATTCCAAGGATGTTTGTGGGACATTTCTTTCTGATGTAGAAAGAAGGTAGTCTAACGGGCCCGTTGGACAGGTATGCATTCTGTAATTCAGCAGGTAGCTTATGGTTCAAAACCATCCTGGGCAGGAAGTACCTGAGACTTTTTTTTTTGCCAGTCATGGGGCTTGAACTCAGGGCCTGAGCACTGTCCTTAGTCTTTTTCTCTTTTTTTTGCCAGTCCTGGGTTTGAGCTCAGGGCCTGAGCACTGTCCTTGGACTTTCTCAAGGCTAGAGCTCTACCACTTGAGCCTCAGCACCACTTCGGCTTTTTTCTATATGTGGTACCGAGGAACTGAACCCGGGTCTTCATGCATGCTAGGCAAGCACTTTAACCACTAGGCCAAACTCCTGGCCCATCCTTAGTCTTTTTCTCAAGGCTAGTGCTCTACCACTTGAGTTACAGCACCACTTCCAGCTTTTTTCTATGTATGTATTACTGAGGAATCGAACCTGGGTCTTCATGCATGCTAGGCAAGCACTCTACCGGTAGGCCAAACTCCCGGCCCCGTACCTGACACTCTTATTTCCAATTAACTACTGAAAAAAAAGCCAAAAGTAGATCTGTGGCTCAAGTGGTAGAGCATTAGCCTTGAGCAAAAAAAAAAAAAAAGGAAAAAGCTTAGGGACAGTGCCCAAGCCTGAGTTCAAGTCTCAACACACAACACAACACACACAGGAGAATATTAGATAATTCCTTAAGCTTACTCTCCAAACAAAAACTAGCTCCTATGTAGCCAACCAAGGGGTCCTTAAAAGAGTATAGTAGGAAGTAGAGAGAGATTTACTACAGAGGGGAGAGACGACACAGGATAACTTCAGTAGAGAGAGAATGAAATAGAAAAATGGAGGGGGAACAGGACGGGGGCGAGAGAGAGGAAGAAGAGAGAGGGAGGGAGAGAAGCTTCAAGTAACGGAAGGGTGCAAGGATGGAATTCGTGACCATGTGAAGGTCACAGGCCCCACATGCTCTTTGAAAGGAAAAACAATGGCTTTATTGAAGGTTGGAGACAAGAGCATACCAAAAGACCTGTCTGTCCATTGGCCAGGAGTGATGGCTTTTTCATCTGATTGGCCAGGGCAGGGGAACTAGAGGTGTGGGTTGTTTACAAGCAGAGTCTTGGTAGAATCAACCCCACCTGGTCCCAGTCCAGGTGCAAGGGTTAAAGAGTTCTGATCCACTGCGAAGCCCGCTGATGGCGGCATGCTTCTTCTCTTCTACCTGGGCTGTGCTTGCTCCTCAGCTTCTTCTTGACAGGGTATTTTAGATTAGACTCGAAGGTTCTACAGGTGCACCCCAAGAAAGAGCTCTCCTACAGATCTCCAGGAACAGGGAAGTTGCTGTTTGATGGCTGGGTTTCAAAGCCTTTCGCCCTCATGTTGATTTTTTTTTTCACAGCTGCAAGGCAGTCTGTAAGCCCTGCCCTTTTACATGACAACGCCCTTGCATTTCTAGATGGAAGAAGAGTGGCTGAAGGGTTGGGGGTACCTCACGTCTCTGGCCTTTCCCTTCGTCATGCAGCCTCAAAGTGAACTCCATCAGCCAGCCATCAAGGGGATGATGTCTCTGCAGCAGCAGACTCTTCTCCAGTCACGCGGCTGTCTGGACACGGGGTCCACAAGCTGCAGACCAGGTAAGCTGGGCCTAAACCACAGGAACTATGAGGTGACTCACCAGTGTCTGGTATGTTGGAAATGTGCTTTGGCAACTGAAAAGCAATGCCATCCCCTGCCTGTAAAGAGCATCCTGGGAAGTAGTTTTGGGGTAACCTTCAGTCTTTTGCTACCCATTCCTCTGCTGTTTTCTGTACAAGGCTGACCTCAGGGACTTGAAGGCCACAAAGATAGATTTTTTAAAAATATGGAATGATTATCAGGGTTTTCTTCTTGTTTTCATTTTTTTTGGTGTTGAGAGCTCAACTCAAGACCTAGGCAAATGTTTTAAATTTAGATCAAGAATTTGAGAAATTGAGAACAGAGTGTGGTACAGAAAATAATGTTTGCTTGCTGTCCTTTTGTGTCTTTTGAGACAGTGAATTTGAGGTTCTCTGCCTCAGCCTCTCAAGTTCTGGGCTTACAGGTGTGCAAGATCATGCCCAACTCATAGAAAACACTTGGATTGAGGCAAAAGGCACAACCTGGAGTCACTCGGCGTCAGATAGAATTTACTGTTTAGTAGCATTGGCCGTGTCAGAGCTCACACTTAATGTCAGCCATTTACCACCTAATATTTCAGTCAACAGTTGATTTGCCTACACTAAAAAAATTGCGTGATTTAAATACATATTTGTAGCCGTTATATTTTTATTGTAACTTTATTATAATCTTTCACTCGTTGTACAAAGGAGTTTCACTTCCACATGTCAGTTTATGAGCACATGCATCTTGATCAGCGTCAGTCCTTTCATCGTTCTCAGTAGAAGAGATAAAAAAAAATTGCAATATAGTTTTGGCTTACGATGAATCCCTTTTGAGACTGTGTTTGGGTATCTATTTCTTCTGGAACTAGACCTACCTCCCAACGACAGGGGTGAATACACATCTCAAATAGGGCCAATTCTTTCTCTCCCACCATCCAACTCATCTTCCTTCTCTTTCTTCTCCCTCTACCTATCTCTCCTTCCTTCTTTGTTGTTGTTGTCATGGTCCTTGTCCTCCTCCTCCTCTCCCCTCCTCCTCCCCCTCCCTCCTCCTCCCCCTCCCCCTTCCTCCCCCTCCCCTCCCTCCTCCTCCCCCCTCCCCCTCTCTCTTTCCTCCCCCTCCCTCCTTCCTCCCCCTCCCTCTTTCCTCCTCTCCCCCTCCCTCCCCTCCCCCTCCCTCCTTCCTCCTCCTCCCTCCTTCTTCCTCCTTCTTCCTCTTCCCTCCTTCTTCCTCCTCCCTCCTCCTCCCTTTCCTCCTCCCTCCTCCCATTTCTAAGTAGTGGCCTGAAGGGAAACACAGGCATGTAGAGTCTATCTGTGGTCTTGTGCAGACAGACCAAAGCAGAGTGGGGGCCTTCTTGATTGTTGAGCTCCTAGTGTTGCCAGCACCCAAGGTCCTCACATGTGCAGTAGTTGGGACAAGGTTACCTTGCAGAGGTGCCCAGGCCGTCATGGAGAATTGAGAAAGAGATGAGCGGGGTGGGGTTTACAGTCTTTCCGTGTATCCTATCTGCTGTTTGAAATGAAGGCTGTTGGTGGTGTGACCCACTATTTTCTTTCGTTCTTCAGCTTTAAGGAGATGCGGTTGATGTAATAGCTTGTGTACGTTTTCACGTGTGTCATTAGAGGATGTTCCTTGAGTCACCACCAATACCGTGAATAGATCCACAGCATCCCAGCGTGTACTGGAGCCCCTTTGAGGCCTTTCTCTTCATTGCCCTCTAAACCCCAGGCAACCACCGATCTGTTTCCGTCACAAGTAATTTTTATTTTCTAGTATTTTGTGTCCAGGGAACTCTACAATATGTATTCTGTGTTTTGGTCTGGCTTGTTTAATTCAGCATAATAATTTGAAGATATGTTTCTGTTGATCCTCACATCAATAGTCCAGTAGTTCATGATTGATCCATTTGTCTGTTGTTGGGTGGTTTCTCCCCCCCCCAACTTTCAATTTCTGACTGAAAATGATGAGTAATAGTGTCTTGTACATTTGGCTATATATCTTTTTGTGGACATAGACTTTCATAGTCTTTCTCTTAAAAGTACAAGGGCATGGGAAAGCTGGTTACATGGCAAATGTATGCTTTTAAAGAAACTACTAAGCCATTTTCTTGTCTGTTGCCTTTCTCTCTGTCTCCTTTTATTTCTCTCTCTTCCTCTATTTTTCTCTTGATTTCTTTCTCCCTCTCTTTGCCTCACTTTGTTTTCTCTTCCCTTCCTCCCTCTCCCTCTCTTCCTTCCCTTCCACCTTTCTCCTCTCTCTTTCTGTCTTTCTTCTGTGCTGGCACAAGGGCTTGAACTCAAGGCCTGGGCACTGTCCCTGAGATTTTTCACTCAAGGCTGGCATTCTACCACTTAAATCACAGCTCCACTTGTGGCTTTTTGAATAGTTAATTGGAGATGAGTCTCATAGACTTTTCCTGCTTGGGCTGGCTTCAAACCAAGATCCTCAGGTCTCAGCCTCTCTGTAGCTCAGATTACATATCTGAGCCCCCAGCCATCTTCCTGCTCTTACACAGCACGATCAATCTTTCCCTTCCTTACTTTTGGTTCAAATCAGTTCTAGTTATGTTTCTTGCAACCCAAGAGTCACGGTAAGTATGGAAGACACTGCTTTGGGGAAATTTATTTGTAGGATTGGGAATCTGCATATTATCAAATAATATTTACTTAGAACAAATAATGCTCAGAAGAAGCCATGTGAAGGCTTGAGCCATACCTAACATGATTTAATCTGATCAGCTCAGGACCAATGATTTTAAACCCTCACACTGGGAGAAATTGCAACCCAAACAGCCCATAAATACTATCATTTATCATCTGATCTCATTCCTTGTTATTCCTGAGAGCAAATGGGATTCACAAACTGAGAGAAGACTAATGGTTGATGTGGTTAATTTGAGCAGTGCTTTTTTTTTAAATTCTCTAATGAGTTAATAAGAATTTAATAAGAAGTTTATAATTGTTGCCAAGATGCCTGTGAGGTAGGGAAATGTTCTGCCAGGGGCAGAATATTTGAACCAAGTGATGCAAAGACAAAAGTGGCAGCGTGCCCGAGTTAATGTGGGGCTTTGCCACGTCTAAGGCCACCTCTGGCTGAAGAGCAGGTGAAAGAAGAACAACAGAGGGACTAAGAAGCATGGCTCCAGGCTAGATGGCTTTCTTGAATTCTGATGCGGGCTCCTATCATCTTGTGACCTTGCCCTTGCCCTTGACCACAGGCTTGCCGCTTCCCTGTGCCACAGTTTCCTACAAAGCAGAGATACCCAAGCATGTTCCCTGTTGATTAAGTTCTCATTGCTGGGACAAACAACAGAGAAAACTACCTAAGAGAAAAGGCATTTGCTCTGTGCTTAAGGTCATTCTGGTAGGAATGGTGCAGGAAAGATCAAAGCAAGTTATGTCCTGGTGGCCAAAGAGGAGAGGGGAGGGATTGAGAGGATGAGGAAGAGAAGGGAGGGAGAAGGAGAAAGTTTGCTTGAGGTGGCTTCCTTTCCCTTTTTCCTCTTACCCTGATTAGGCCCTGGGAGGATTCTGCTCACTTTCAGAGAGATTTCTACCCCTTCATTGGGTCTTCCCTTCAGTTATTGCTCTCAGGAAAGGACTCAGACACACCCCAAGGTGGCCTTTCCTAACTTCCTAGGTTTCCCCCAAGCCAATCAGGATGCCATTCAAGACTAACCATCACACTGCCTCTGCTGTGCTTCTCTCTCTCCCTCTCTCCCTCTCTCCCTCTCTCCCTCCCCCCTCCCTCTCCCTCCCTCTCCCTCCCTCTCCCTCCCTCTCCCTCCTTCTCCCTCCCTCCCCCTCCCTCCCCCTTCTCCATCCTCTCCCCCCCTCCTCTGTGTGTGTGTGTGTGTGTGTGTGTGTGTGTGTGTGTGTGTGTCCTGGGCTTGAACTCACGGTTTGGGTGCTGTCCTTGAGCTTTTTTACTCAAGGCTAGCACTTGAGCCACATCTCCTCTTCTGGCTTTTTTTTCTTATTATGGCTAATTGGAGATAAGAGTCTCACAGACTTTCCTACCTGGGCTGGCTTTGAACCATGATCCTCAGACCACAGCCTCCTGAGTGGCTGGGATGAGAGCTATCGGTTTCTCTCAGGGTTCTTTAGAAGATAAAATGGGTTGATAGTCAGGGGTGCAGGGGACGCCAACAGCAGTCAACACAGTTAGCAAATGTTCATCCACAGTTTTATCACAACGACTGTTGGTAGGTTCATCATGCATAGCATTCTCCCCAGTTGAGTGCAGGAAATTCACTTTTCCCATTTCTCACTTAGATGTTTCGGACAGTCTGCTTTAAAACAATGGATCATCATTTTCATTACTGATGAGAATCTGGGGGTTCAGTAACATGAACAAGTGGCCAACTGATGGAGCCAGTTTTCCAACCCAGAATAGCGGGTCCCTAACGGACATGCTTTCTTCTATGTACTGTTTTGAAGCTGTCCTAGACTCCAGGGACTCCAAGGTCAGCTTAGAGCTGTCTTGCGCTTAGATGCAGGAGAGAAAGAGCTCTTCCACAGGAATGAATGCTCAGGATTTCTATCAGTTCTCCTAAGATCCAGATGGGACCTGAGGGCTTTGGGTGAAGAAGGCCTTGTGAGCCTTTTCTGTCTTAGGGCAAAGCCAAGGGAGCCCACCATATCCTGTAGGCCAGGGGGTCATTTCCCAGCATGTAGCTTTTCCTTCTCACTGCAGCTCTGTGAGGCCTGGGATAGGAAATGTTGGCAGGTATCTCTGAAGCCATGGGCCCTCAAGTGTGGTCAACCTCACTACTCAGGTGTCTCGTGACTCAGAGGAAACCGGTATGCCTGTGAGTGCATGCCACCACTCGAGCTCAGGGCCTGGGTGCTGTCCCTGAGCTTTTTTTGCTCAAGGCTAGCATCAATGTCAACTGAGCCACAGCGCTCCTTTTGGTCTTTTAGAGGGGGCAGTAGTTAATTGGTGAATCTCAGGGATATTCCTTTCTGGGCTGGCTTTGAACTGTGATCCTCAGATCTCAGCCTCCTGAGTAGCTAGGAGGACTGGCACGAGCCCATCAGCACCCAATCCGTTATCCCAGTTTTACAGGTCTGGAAAGTAGATTGGTGGGGCTCAAGTTCCTAACCCAGAAGTGATTTTAATGTGTAAATGATGGAAATGGGATTCCAACTCCAGTCTCTACTGATCTGAACACTTAAATTGCTGACATGGCTGAGTGGGAAGGTAGCCAGGTGGTTTGGTTATACAACTGATCCATTCCCAGGGTCTCTGTGTCCTAAGAGGTGCAGTTTTCCACGTTGGGTGGTTAGACAGATGAATTAGTTGGGTGATCCATTCCTGTTAGTAGTGGAACAGTCTCTGGGTAGCACATTCCTCAGGTTCTGGGGTGATTTTGCTTCTTCCTTCCTTGTCATGCTCAGCTCAAGGGCTGTAGACTCATGTTATAATTCTCTGTCTTCCTTCCTGGCTAGCCCGGCTCTGGCTGCATCTGCTTTGATATGCGTTCCTGGTTTGATCTCTTATTTATGAGAGGCAGTTTTCACAGACAAAACAGAGAAGCAGGCCTTTCCATTCCAGCAGCAAATGTTTGCCTCACTTCTGGAGCAGGAGGCAGGCAGCCATGGCTTGACTGCTCTGTACCCGCACCTGAGACCAGGGCCAGAATCTGGACACTGGGTGGGGACATTTAGCTCATCGCCGTATTTTGCACCCACTGCACAAATGGGCCGTGTATTTACACCCAGGCTCGGCTCGGCCTCGGGGAGACCCAATGCTTTCCCTCCCCTGCACCACCTATTAATATATCGAAACACTAACCCACTGTGTGGTGGTGTTGAGAGATCAGACTTTGCTGGAGTCATGACAGGATAATGAAATTACAAGGGTGGGGACCCTCCTGACAGATCAGTGACCTGTAAAAAGAGAAAGGGAGATTAGACTTCCCCTTTCCTCTACCTGTGAAGAAAGAGATAACGAGAAAGCACCAAGGACTCCATACAGAAAGAGCTCTCACCAGAGGGCAGCCAAGCTGGATAACCTGGGTGCCAGACTTTCAGCTCCTCTGAATGTAAGAGAGAGATGTTTGTTACTTTTCACCGTATGGCATTTTGTTCAAGGACAAATGAAGATAGATTGCTCTTTGTCCAGAGAAGCCAATCTAGATTGCTGGATCCACTTTGAGTTTGCTAATGTAGATGGGCAGTTAGCAACTCCAGCAGAATGAAGCCTAAACTGAATGGAGGTGGCTGTGAGCCGTTTGAGTTTAGGTGGTTTGGGAAATATAACTTGAAAGGACAGGCATGTCTGGAGAGTGCTGTCTCCCTTACTGGTTTTGGCATATTTAAGTTAGGGAATCCTCAATTTACTTTGAAATTAGTTCTTTTGAAAAACATATCCTACAAAGTTGATGTAATGGTATATTTTATGTTATATGAACTTCAATTTTAAAATGTAGTAATCAACCAAATTAATCTATTAGGGTCTAGATTTATGTATTAATATGTTAATCAATTAATGTATTTACTAATCTACAGATATAAATCTATAAATCTGTCTACAGAAGTATAATCTATACACAGTACATGCATTTATATATAATATATTTAGTGTATATATTACAGCATATACAATCCAGTAATATACACTATACTATTTATATACTATATATACTATACTACTATATATTATATTTAATAATATAATTATACCATATTCTAAATGTTTTTATAATGTGTTGTAAGTATATAATATAATACATTTATAAATATAGGGGCTGGGAGTTTGACTCAGTGGTAAAGTACTTGCCTAGAATGCACAAAGACCTGGGCTCTATTCTTCCATATCACATACACAGGAAAGCTGGAAGTGGTAGAAAACTAGCCTTGAGTAAAGCCCAAGGACAGTGCTCAGGCCCTGAGTTTAAGCCCCAAGATTGGGAAAAAAAATAAATATAATCTATAAACATATTTTCTAATAATATAATATACTATAATAAGAGTGTATATTACAAATATATTAAACATGCTAGCTATATATTAGTACATTATATATCAATACATTACATACTAGTATATATTAATCCATACTCTGACCAATAAATGAGTTTATATTGACAAAAATTTACATGAACATGATTCTGTGTCATAGAGCTATGATAATGGATGAATGGGTATGTGCCAGCCCAAATGGGTCTTTGAAAATAATGTCAAGGATAAACAAATGCTGCAGGGAATAGATGAAACTATACCACAGTTCTATATGTTGTTGCATGTTGTTTATGGGATTTACACATGGCTTTAGTAATCTCTCCAGCAAACACATGAATAAGAAGATTGCTCAGCTGATAAAGAGCAAGCTGTCTATAAAGCCTGAGTGAACTTGGGAGAGGCAACGAGGAAAATTCCAGTGTTACTGAGTGTTATTCTAGATGTTAAATACACCCTAACGGATGTAAATAAACATTAACTTTTAATTGCAGAGGGTGGATATGTAGGTGTTGGGTTTATTATGCTGTATACCTTTCTATATAATTTTTTTCTCATTTAAAACCACGCTTGGTTATGCACAGAATGCTGTTAGAAAACAGAAAAGAAAATGGCCTCAGTGCTTGTTTGGGGAAGAGGAGTGGGGGTCAGAGGTGGTGGGACATTTATTTGTGCTTTGTGAGATGAGGGCAGCTGCCTAAAAACTATGCCCCTTTCCTGTCTGCTGTTCAAAGGTGGTGTTAGGAGAATGTGCCTGCAGGGGTGTAGCGAGCAGAGAATTAAACTTAATTAAACATGGAGAAGAATCCCTGGGTACAGAATTTGTGCTTAATGATTATTAACTGCTATTGGTACACGGATGTTACACATGATATATATATATATATATACATACATATTTAAATTATGCCATCTGTTTTGTTTGTATTTTTGGAAGCTTATTTAAAAGAAACATTAGTATATGTCTTCTAACTTCTGGTAGTGTTTGACTTTTTTTTCCCCTTCCTAAGGTAGAAAAAAAGCTGTATTGGCTTGGTGATGCTTTTCTCAACTTGTTACATGTATTTACAAATAGCTAGGTACAAACATACACAACGCATACACCATCCATGCACCTGTCATGATCTATTCATCCATCTCTGTCTACACTTACATACATGACATGAGTGTGTGCATTGATGCATACAGTACTTGCCCAAGGAATGTACGTTTCCACCATTAAGTTGGCTACTCCACACCGTATGAAAGACAGAACCGAGATGCCTGGGTTCCTTATTCTAGAGCCCAAGGCTCTAGAACGTGCAATTGTAGTGATCTGAGAGAAAGGCTTTAATCTGAGGCAACTGGTGCACTAGCATGGCATAGAAGAAAGGCCTCACACTAGTAGTCAGCAGTTTCAACTAGCCGGCAGGTGTGTGCTTTGTGTAACTCCTACATTGTTTTAAACTCAATTAATGAATAAAAAAATCCTAAATGGTGTTTGATCTTGGGTAAGTTACATCTCCTCTGTCTCTCTCTCTCTCTGTCTGTCTGTCTCTGTCTCTGTCTCTGTCTTTCTCTCTCTCTCTCTCTCTCTCCCTCTCCCTCTCTCTCCCTACCCCCCCTTATAACCTGAAAAATGAAAGTTAATGCTGTTTCAGTGAGCCCTAAATGAGAGATTGCCAAGTATGTATGGTCGTGCACACTGCGTAACTCAGCGCCTCGTGAGTCTTTGACTTTAGTCTCTAATGGCAGGGCGTCGCTTTCCAGTCTGATGAACCGAGAAGCAATGTTGATGGCTTTTTCATTCCACTTCAGAATTCAATAGCCGCAGTGGGCACTGCAGCCACATGACCTCCAGATGTCCTTTGAAGGAACTGCTCCTCCTGTAGGCGATGGGCTGGGAAGTGGTGATGCCTGGCCTGGGGGTGGGGAGTGGGGTGCTGGATTGGGGCCCATGGTTGAGCTCCAGGGCCTTGTCTTCCTTTGGGATTTCAGACTAGGTGTCCTACCAGGATGGTAGGAGAAACGGCTCAGATTCTTGGATGATGGGCAGGACAGTGGTTAAACGAGATGACAGAATGAACAATTTGCAGAAGTCCTCCCTGCAGGTTCTGTCACGGATGGTCCCCAACATGGGAATCTCCTAAGAGGCCTCTCAGACTTATGAACTGAAACACATGTAATACGATCGAGTGGACATGAATGCATTGTGTATCTTTGTATGTCTCATCCTAGCATCAGACCCAACACAGGACACAGCTCAGTGGGAGTTCATTCATTCTGCCTCTGAATAGCTACTTTGCTAGTCCTGGACCTAGGTGTTGTCCCTTAGCTCCTTTCATTCAAGGCTGGCACTCTACCACTTGAGCTACAGCACCACTTGTGGCTTTTTCTGTAATTAATTGAAGATGAGAGTCTTGAGGACGTTTCTGTCTGGGCCATTTCTGTCTGGGCTGGCTTTGAACTGTGATCCTCAGATTTTATCTTCCTGAGTAGCTAGGATGACAGATATGAACCACTGGTACCTGGCTTTTTTTTTTGCCAGCCCTGGGTTTGAGCTCAGGGCCTGAGCACTGTCCTTGGATTTTCTCAAGGCTAGAGCTCTACCACTTGAGCCTCAGCACCATTTCCGGCTTTTTTCTATGTATGTGGTACTGAGGAATCGAACCCGGGTCTTCATGCATGCTAGGCAAGCACTTTAACCACTAGGCCAAACTCCCGGCCCTGCTTTTTAATTTTTAAAGTATTTCATAGGAAAATTTCCAACGTGTACAAAAAGTAGGACAATTATATAATAAACTTCCAGGCACTAATCCCGTGGCTTCCACAGTCATTAACATTTACAGGTCTGGGTCCAGATCTTCTCCCAAGCTTTTATTTCTATAATAATTTAAAGCAAATAAGATATTCTAGCATTTTACTCACAAGTACATTAGTATGCATCAATAACAGATAAAGACATTTAAAGGCCACATCGACATTTGACAATAATTTCTTATGTCTCATCTGTTGCTTAGTGAGTGTTCAACATTCTATATTTGCCTTAGAAATATAGTTATGGCTTTTTTTTCAGAGCAAGATTCAAATTCCTTACATTGTAACTATAGTAATGGTTTAGGACCATCAGTTACAATAGCGAATATCCTTTTCTCTACATGCTTATTTGTCTTACAGATGCCCCATATTCTGGATTTGACTGATGATAATCATATTTCTTCCCAACATCATACTCTGTGCCCTTTATTTCAAACTATATGTGTCCTTTACATACAGCCAGAGGCATTACTTGTCTTCTTGTGGTTGAAAATAGTGATTACCAAAGGATGCACATTTCAAGTTATTTATTCATAGGTGTTCTCCTATTAAAAACCATTTGAGGGGCTAGTAGCATGGTAGAGTGCTTGCCTAGCATTCATGAAGACCCAGGTTCGATTCCTCAGTATCATATATATGGAAAACAGCTGTGCTGTGCTCAAGTGGTAGAGCTCTAGCCTTGAGGAATGCCCAAGGACAATGCTCAGGCCCTGAATTCAAGCCCTAGGTCTGGCAAAACAAAAAACAAAAACATTTGATGCTGGGTGCCGGTGGCTCATACCTGTAACCCTAGCTACTCAGAAGGCTGAGATGAGAGGATCTCAGGTCTCACACATGTTAGGTAAACATCCTGCATTGAGGAAGGCTTTCATGTGGTAGGCAAACTAAATCCCTAGCTTATAACCTCTGATTTTTTTTAAAGCTCCCTGCTTTCAAGATACAAAAAAGTGCCTGTAGTTTCTCTTGCTCATCTCCTAATGAGCCCTAAAATCCAGCACTTCCCAGGTAGCCATACTTACTTTTCATAGGGAATTGCATATAGAAACAATTCATTATGAATGGGCTGGGACACTAATAGTCAATGTTTGGAAACACACACCGTTTTAGTAAAAAGAACATAAGTCCTGGATCCAGGCCGATATATTCTTGGTTCAGATAAAAGTTACTCCTTAAAAAAATGTGTTTTGATTTTCTATTTGCTTGTGTTTTCACTTAGGTACAACGTGACACAAGCCTTGTATGTGTGTGATATCTATTTATATGTGTGAAGGGACAATTTAAAACTAAAAATAACAACACCGTTATTAACATAAAGATTAATAGAAATAACTGAAGTTTTTTTTCCCCTGTTGGCATACATCCCACTCTGAATATGAATCCAAATATTTACATGGAAACCACTCAAGTTTGGTCTCTGAAGGATTGTGCTGGTAATTTTTTTTTGTTTGTTTTTGGGTTTTTTTTGCCAGTCATGGGCTTGAGCTCAGGGCCTGAGCACTGTCCTTGGACTTTCTCAAGGCTGGAGCTCTACCACTTGAGCCTCAGCACCACTTCCGGCTTTTTTCTATGTATGTGGTACCAAGGAATCGAACCCGGGTCTTCATGCATGCTAGGCAAGCACTTTAACCACTAGGCCAAACTCCCGGCCTGTGCTGGTAATTTTACACACAAGTCAGATGCTCTTTTTTTTGTCTCTACAACCTTCACCTGTATCCTTCCAGCCTTTCAGTGCTGATGTTAAGTACTTGAAGTTAGCAGCTGGTCTAAAAGTTAATAAGGAACCTTGCCCCACCCCAGTTCTTCCCTGACCTCAGATTCTACTCAGTAATAGGATCCCCTAGCACCCTGGCACTTGTGTCTAGTTGATGATCCTTTGGGGGGATTCCTGCACTCTCTTCCTATGTGGTAGTCTGTTAGAAGGACTTTTTGGGGGGATTCCTGCACTCTCTTCACGTGTAGTGGTCTGTTAGAAGGACTTGGCAGAACTTAGCCAAGTCCTGTGGTTAATTTAATGTCATGTCCTTACTATATAGGACACACACAACCAGAGGAGAGTAGGGTACAAAGGTTGGGGAGTGCCCCAAGTGTGGGAGTGCCTGTCCTCGTGGGGCAGGCCAACTTGCCACCCATTGATATGTCTTCCAATCAGTGAGGTCCCTGTTTATGAAGGTTTCATTACAATCACCATTGACCCACCAATCAAATCAATGGCCAGTCGATTGAATTCAACCTCCAGACTCCTTCACTTCCCTGGAGGCCCAGTGGCTGAAAAAATCCAAGCCCTCTAGTTATCTGGACTTTTTTCCCCCCTACTGACCAGTGTCCATCCCCAAATCATCTCTATCACTTGGGCCACACCTCTACTTCCAAGTTACATGGATTCTAATTCAACCGACCTGAACTGGGCTATGGACATTTCTATCACTGAAAATGTACTCAGGCAATTGTTTGCTAGATGATGAAGGTTGCAGTTAGAAGTGTTCACAGACAAGTGTGCGTGTGTGTGTGTGTGTGTGTGTGTGTGTGTGTGTGTGTTCTCTGTCAGTTGAGAGGACCCTGAAGAAATAACAGTGTAATAACAAGCCCTCCTGGAGAGTCAGCATCCTGGTTTTAGGTAAAATCTGGAGTCTTAAAATGCCAGAAAATAGAGAAGCAGCAAAGACCAGTCCCCACTCTGAGGGGGGTTGGGGGGGCTAGGCAGGTCAAAAGCATATAGAAGTCGACTGGACAAACTTCTGATGGCTGAGGCTAGAAGAATTGTTCAACCTAAACATCAAGTAGAGTTGGATGGTAGCCCAGTGTATAAAATAAAATATCTACAAGTGCATACTGTTTAGGTAAATCATTTAAATAAAAATCTTCCATAAAGAAGAAATCTTAAATAATTTACTTGGACATTCTTTATTCAAGGAGGGAGATAGCTAGTTCTGACTGCCTTCAGTGTGTGAGGAAACCTGAAAAGCCAAGTTTACCACCACCAGCCATAATTTCTTTTCTTTTTTTTGTGGGGGGGTCTGGTGCTTGAACCCAGGACCTTGTCCTTGCTGGGTGAATACTTTGCCATTAAGCGACACCCAGCCCTACCAGCCATAATTTCATGTGGACTACATGGACCCTACATAGCACAGTACAGCGCTGTACCTTAGTGTGCTTTTCCTCTAAAAGACTCAGTGTCATCAGGAGAATAAATGCATGGAGGCTTGGAACCTTCCAAAACCTATTTGACCAGTAGCACTATTCAAACTGTCAAGGTGATCTCAAACAAGTCAGAGAAACAGCGATGTGGAGACCTGACGGCGAAATATACTTTCCAGGCCCTACATGGGAATCTCAGCATGGAGAAAGGACGTCCAGTGAACCCAGAGGTAGCTAAAATTCAGTAACATGTCACTATGGGCTTATTAGTTGTGATGAGTGCTAGTGCAAGATAGTAAAAATAAGAAGACCCATGCCCAGGCTGTATGGAGACCCTGTCGTCTTTCCAGGACTTTTTTTTTTCTTCTTCTCGTTCTGTGAATTTAAACTTGTCTTACAATGAAGAGTTTCTAGTTAAAAGAAAATGCTCTTCTTTTGCAGAGTCTCAGCTGAATGGAAAGGGAGAAAATGACTCATTATACCACCCTGTTCCCAAACCCATTCACTATGTTCCTAAGTAGAAATTGGATTATCTAACTGTTACACCGGAGGTGTGACTTTCTAATAGACTTAACATTTTTTCAGGTGGTATTTACATCTTAAAAGAGGCTCTTTACTCAAATCTCAAAAAAAATACCCAGGAGAGGGATTTCTGAGCAGAGCCTTTTGAAGCTGTATGCCTGTGATGCCATAGGCCATCTAGGGAGGGCAGGCGGACAAAACCACAGAGCTCCACCCACTTTCCAACAGGCTTCTGAGCTCTGCCTAGGCAAAAGGTACTGGCCTTTGCACAATATACTTAATTAAAATTTCAACGGACTATCGAAGTAGAGACAGAACTCAGTGCATGGGAGGGAAGATGGTGAATGATACCAGACAGATCAGGGTTTAATTATGAGGGCAACAATTACACCTTTATAGCTTGGGTGTTGCTGTGTGATGCTTGGGTCTTGCTGGTTCCTAGGTACCTTATTGTGTGTGTTCGAGTGGCAGTAAGTGTGAACTTTAGTCACAACTCTACTTCAGGCTTTCTGTGGTTAGCTGGTGGTAAGGATCTGATGGCTTTTTCCGGCCCATGCTGGCTTCAAATCATGATCCTCAGATCTCAGCCTCCTGAGTAGTTAAGATGACCGGCCTTACAAGGGATAATGATAAGATGTATTATGCCTAAGTGACATAATACACACAAAATACCAAATATAGTATCTAACACACAGAGCATGCTTGAAAAGGTGATGGTTGTGATTTATTACTAGCACCACCGCTATCACCATTATCCACCTCTTCTTCACTGGCTCTTTCATTCAGAGCTGAGGACAAGTTACTAGCATTCCTAAGCTTCATTTACTCATGTAAAAGGCATAGGGGTGGGGGCAGGGGTGGGAGTGGTGTAAAAGTGGAGGTTCTATACACCATTCCTGTGATGATTGCCAAAGAAATGCTTCTGCTGTGGGGTTTTCACTAGTGTAAGGGCACACATGTTTTTGTCTATTTCTACCTAACATCTCTATCAATCTGTCCATCCATCCATCCATCCGTCCATCTATCTAATCTATTGTTATCATATCTGTCTGTTGCCTCTATTTCTATCCTTTATTAATCTATCTGCACATCTATCCTGTTTGTTTCTTTGTCTCTGTTTAATATTTAAACGCACAAGTCCAAGTTATCCTAGGCCTGGTTAAGAAAGCAGAACTGCACTGGAATGTGTTGTTACTAATAACGGCAAGGAACGCTTACATGATTTCACATGAATTCTTGGTTTTGAAAAGGCGCTGAGAGATTTGTGTCTCAGAGGAGATTTTCAGATAGTGCATACACATAAAGGGAACTTTACTCTGCAGTAATTTAAGGGATTTTTTAAAAAAATTTGTTTTGGATATATATATATATATAATATATATAGTTTGTTTGGCCTAGAGTTGGTGATTTGAATTGTGATCGTATACATCTCAGACTCCTTCCTGAGTATCTAGGGAAGATTTTCAGGTTTCTCCTTCTACCTTGAACACATTTTTACACACACACACACACACACACACACACACTTACTCTCTAGAGATATATCATCCCAAACTATAAGTCCCAAGTTAGTCCATGTCATCTTTGTCATTCATGTCTCTGCTACACTCTCATTCTTGCCTTTTTTTTTGTTTCGGTCTGTGCAAGGTAAAATCTTATTCAACATTGGTTTTGCTCTCTAGAGTGTAACATCATTCTTGAAATATAATAAGTGCATAATAAATATTTTTTTAGGAGAATGATAAAAACAACTAGTTTATGTGTGCCATTTCATTTGTTGTGAGAATGGCTTTCAGAGTGTTGCATTAAAATCTCCTTTGCATCAGCACATAGGGTAGTGGGCATTGTCTTATTTCAACACCAGAAATGAGCTGCCTCATGAATAAATAACTTATTTTTTTTTAATTTTGTCTATGGATAGTGAGAGTTAAATAATGTATTCGTTTTCTCCTTTTGTTTGGGTTTTAAGCAAGCCAGAGGGAAATTTAGCATTGAATTCAAGCTGTTTATGTTCATTAACCAAAATCCATTTATTCAGCAAACATTTATCGAGTGCTTTCTGTGTGGAAAACAGTCCCAGGCAGTAGAGATTCAGGAGTAAGCAAACCAGATAAAACATCTCCTAAAGGAGCAAAAAGTCCTCAGGTAGCTGTCAGACAAAGAATCATAAATATGTCTCCCAATTGAATATTCATACGAGCTATAGAAACTTAGTCCATTGGTTTGTGCAAAGCTGAAATAGGAAGATTACGTATGGCCAGAGTGTTTCATGAGGGTTATCTAAATACAGAGCAGAAGTGAACTGTAGGAAAAAAAAACAAAGGGAAGAAAATCTCACACTAAAGCATGAGCAACTTCTCCAGTAGAAAGAAGTAGCCTAAATAGGAAGAATCATTAGTCCAATAAAGATGAGGAGGGATGGTTGGGAAAGGTGGACAGACAGGGCTCAGAGATGGTATACAAGGCCTCTTACTATTCTTTTTAAATTTTGAATTTATGCAGGGGTCAATGGAAAGCCATGAGTAGATTTTAAGGAAGATTACTTTTCTTCTTCTTCTTCTTCTTCTTCTTCTTCTTCTTCTTCTTCTTCTTCTTCTTCTTCTTCTTCTTCCTTCTTCTTCTTCTTCTTCTTCTTCTTCTTCTTCTTCTTCTTCTTTCTTCTTTTCATAATGTCAAAGAGAAAATAAAGGGAAAAGGAACTCAGTCGGTGGGAGAAAATGTATAGTGCAACCACTAAACAGATCTACCATATGATTCTGCTATACCACTCTTGGATGTACATCTGTCTATGTATCTTTTCCTTTCCTTTTTTTTGTGGGTCATGGGGCTTGAACTCAGCCTGGGCACTGTCCTTTAGCTGAAGTCTACTGCCCTTCCCCTGGGCCTGGGTGCTGTCCCTGAGCTCTTCAGCACAAGGCTACTGTCCTACCCTTGAGCCACAGCCCCACTTCCCATTTTCTAGAGGTTAACTGGAGATAAGAGTCTCAGGCCCTTTTGTGCCTGGGCTGTCTTTGAACCTTGATCCTCAGATCTCAGCCTCCTGAGTAGCTGAGTAGCTAGGATTACAGGCGTGAGTCACTGCCTGGCTTGCCTATGTATCTATGAGATACTTTCACAACCATGTTGAAAGCAGCACTATTTGTGAATATGGTGGCTAATCAAAACTAGGGAGCCCAGTCACAGACGGTTGATAAAGAAGAGGTTGTGCGTACATAGACAGCGGAGAATTATTCATTCATAAAGAAGAATGGATTTGTCATTTACTGGAAAATTGGTGTTGCTGCCAATCATCGTGGTGAGATAAGCCAGATTCAGAGAGACAAATATTATGCATCTCTACTCCAATGCAGAATCTAGACCAATAATAGTAATAATAAAAAAAAGTGGGGATGTTGAGGCTGGCACAGTGAATCTTGTGGTAGAGCATCTGGGTAGTAAGTGCCAGGCCTTGATGCCAAATCTCAGTACTGTCAATAAAATAGAATAATATAATAATTTGCTGGGTGTCCTTCAGAGGTAGGCGATCTCTGTTTATCTCTTACTGTTTGTAAACCAAATTATAGCATGGTGCTTCTCTTGTTCTTCACCTTGTTCTTTTCATTAGCGATATAAACTTGGAGAACATTCTGTGTCAGAACACAGAAGCCTGGAGTCATTTCTTTCAGGAATTGTAGTGGGCTGTGATGCTTGCATGGGGTCTTGCTTACTCACCTTAGGGTTTTTCCTCTGATTCTGCCTCTCCAGCTGTACCCTAAATGGTGGACATAGCGTAGAAGGTAAACAATGAACACCAGTGTATGAAGTCTCATGTGTCCTGGGAGAGTTCACCTGCCATGGTACTTCTGGGATCTGGGATTCATACACTCAGAGAGAGAATTCTATTTTTGCTTATGTTATCCCCTGAAACCCAGTCAGCATTGAATATTCAATTTGCAATGGCCGGAGAATCTTGGCTGAAACTCTTAGTTCATCTCAACATGGCAGAATTCCCAAGCCAATTTCAGAACATTTTGTAGGTTATCAAGGGACCCATTATGACTTTATGAAAAGCACTCCAAACTTGGGTCCACACACTCTTTATTGATTGAATGGAAAGCTTAATAATATTCTATGGCTTGAAACTAAACCAGCCCTGAATTAGCTTTGAGCTCAAAGGCAACAGTGATAGTGCTTTGTAGATAGACGTCTTAATCTTGGAGCGATTTAATTATCTTTTTCTAAGTCAGGGTTTAATGGGAACAGAAGGTCTGAAACACTTGGTGTGTAGCAAGGTGAACAGCTGACACTCTTTCGAGATAAAGAGCTGCTTCAGATTGAGAGGCTCCAGGGAGAATCTTGGCTCTTCCCCACCTCCACCCTCACCTCAGCTCCTGCTTAGCCAGGCCTCACTGCCAGATGCATCTTGGAGCAGAGTCAGGACAGGGTGCTGGCCTTTCCCTAGACAGTCTCCCTGGACTCCTCTTCATCCATTCCAGAGGACAAATTCCCCATGGCCAGAGTTTAAGGAGCGATACACTTGGCCCCAAATCGGATGGAACGCCATACTTCTCACTTGATTATCTAAAGCCAGGTACATGGGGCTTCAAAGCCTGCTTTTCCTCTGATAGGAATATATCACCGAAGGACAACAAACACCCAGATTTAGTTGTTGTTTCATCTTTAGATAGTTGTACAAAAAGGTTGCCATTTAACTCAGCAATTTATGAATATACACTATTATTTTGATCAGTGTCACCCCTTTCCT
Source organism: Megascapheus bottae (assembly GCF_031878675.1). NCBI lineage: Eukaryota > Metazoa > Chordata > Mammalia > Rodentia > Geomyidae > Megascapheus > Megascapheus bottae. The sequence continues at coordinate 364,137 of NW_028327559.1, read as the reverse complement.
ATCCTTACCCTCTTCATTTTGTAGGATATCCATTAGAATCTTTTTTTCCATATATTTTAATTGTAATTAATAGAAGGGTTACATTATATTCACCAGATAGATGGTGCATTACTTCATAAACATTGATACCCTTTCTCATGTCACAGTCCCCATTTCCCTCCCCCTTCCCCCCCACCGCTCATCTTGATTTCCCCCCTTCCCTATCCAATTTCAAATAACCAATTAAGCATATATGAAATATATCAGATAACAAGGTGAAATATTGTAACGATATGAGATAACCAAGGGACAAAAGAGATGAGAGATAACATAGTACATTATGGACAACAATCACTCATATGGCTTTTGTTTCTATATCCTGGAGGTCCTTACATTTAGTGTCATACTATATGACCTTATGTATCTAGATTTTTTTTTTCTATTGTAAATCTCTGCTAGGAGAGCCCAAGGTTTCTACTGATTATGACAAATGAGGGAAACCATTGTTCCTTTGAGTCTGGCTTACTTCACTTAATAAGATTTTTTTCTAAGTCTTTCCATTTCCTTACAAATGGGGCGATGTCGTTCTTTCTGACAGCAGCATAGAATTCCATTGTGTATAAATACCACATCTTGTTGATCCACTCATCAACTGAGGGGCATCTGGGTTGGTTCCATATCTTTGCTATGGTAAATAGTGCTGCAATGAACATTGTTGTGCTAGTGGGTTTAGTATGTCCTTGTTTCTGGACAGTTGGATAAATGCCAAGTAGTGGAATTGCTGGGTCATAGGAGAGCTCTATGTCTTTTGAAGAACTGCCATACTGCTTTCCATAGTGGTTGAAGGAGTTTGCACTCCCACCAACAGTGTAGTAGTGATCCCTCCTGGCTACCTCCCCTCCAGCATTTGTTGTTATTAGATTTCTTGATCCTGGCCATTCTAAGTGGAGTGAGGTAGAATCTTAAAGTTGTTTTGATTTGCATTTCTTTTATGACCAGAGGTGTTGAGCATTTCTTCATGTGTCTATAGGCCATTTTTATTTCTTCTTCAGAGAAGACTCTCTTTAAGTCTTTGGCCCATTTTTTTAATGGAAAGGTTGTTTCTTTGGAGATTAGTTTTGGAGTCATTCCATTTTTTGAGCTGTTGATATATTTTAGATATGAGGCCTTTGTCCATTGTTCCATTCGACTCTTGACTGCATTCACCCCATCTTCTCCTCTTCGTTCTTCTATCTATCCTTCTTCCCTGATTCCACCCCACCCATTTTGAGTACCTGCTTTCTGGTGTTTTATTTTGCTGAACTTCTAAGTTTTCCTTTTGAGGTCTCCCTCAAATCTATTATATTTCAGTTAATAGGTTTGTATGTAATTGCATACCACTCAATGCCTGCTCTTATGAGTTTGTAAGCTAAATCTAGCGTTCACATAAAAGGGCAAGCATGAATCCTTTTTCTCTCAGGGCCTAATTTACCTAAGATAATTTTCCCCCAAGTCTTTCCATTTCTTTACAAATGGTACAATATCGTTCTTTCTAATGGTTGGATAAAATTCCGTTGTGTGTATATATACCACATTTTCTGGATCCATTTGTCCACTGAGGGGCATCTGGACTGATTCCTTACCTTGGCCATAGTGAATAGTGCTGCCATAAACATGGCTGTGCTGGTGGCTTTTACTGTATCCTGGTTTGTAATCATTTAGTTAAAGGCCCAGAAGAGGAACTGCTTAAAAATTATCCTCAATTAGTCATACAACATGTACCACTATTCAACATGTCATCTTGAGAGTACAAGGAATCTCCATCAAGGTGTCCCCTTTTGGTTAATGAGCCACCATGAAGCACTGTATTTGATTTTGTCTGGCGTCCATGACTAAAAGTCTTAGACTTTGTCCTTTATTGTCTAAAGAGCTGGAGGTTGAGATGAGACCAAGTGTTTGGCATGAAGTGGGCATTGACTGTGACTTACTCTGTTTTCCTGGCATCCTATCTTTGGAGAAAGTCGAATTGAGGGGCCAATATCAACGTCTTCACCCAGAGCTGCTCAGGCAGGCCTTCTAATAATGAATTCCTAATTCCCACCCCCGCTGGATCTGAATTCCAAAACACAGAGCATGGATTTAGGCCTGCTGTGCTTACTGGGACCCCAGGCCCCAGATCAGTGTCTAATAGAGGGTATAATGGCACTCTCAACAGAGTCAGTCTGTAGATAGACCATTTCTTCTTTCCAACTTATTTTGTTGACCATTTGCTGGATGCTGGAACCCATCCAAGATCTAATATTTGATAATACTCAGATAAATACTCCCAGATTCCTTGGAGTTCAGAGAGCCATGAGATGGTTGTCCAGATTCTGAGAGGTTAAGCTCCGTAATGCCCTGAGCCCCATGCTTAAGGCATCATAATCACTTATTCAAAATATTTTAATCAAGTTCATTTATATATATATATATAATGTACATATAATTCATGACCATAAACCTCATCAGCCAAATTGTCTGAAAAGCTATTCTCTTTTTTTTGGGGGGGGGTGATTATCAAGGCTTATTTAGGAAGTTAAAAAGAGTGAATATTGACTATTTCCATTCTCATCAGAACAATCCCAATTCCTTTTGAATGCCTCTGATTAACTAGGAGATAGAGTATGTATAATGGAGTAGAGGAAAAAAATCACAAAGATTAATATTTCAGGATATTATCTCATCATAAATGAATGTATCATAATTTACTTAATCACTCTTCAATCACTGGACATTTAGAATACTTCCAGTTTTTAGTTATTAAAATGACATTGTGATTAACATGGCTAAAAACCCTTCTATAATTTGGATGACTTCAGATAAATGACCAGAATTAGAAATTCCCGATCAAATAATACAAAATAAGGAAGGCATGCAAAATGTTAATGGACAGTACTTTAAGAGTTTCCTTTCCTGGGTTAGATATAAACTATCCTGCTCTATCAGGTAGCAAAATTTCAAGCATAAGACCAGGGTCAGATTCTTAAAAATATTTCCACATGTTTACTCGTAATATTCTTAGTGTTGACTAAGAGATTTCCTGGTAGGTTTTATTGTGTAGTGTATATCCTGGTACTGAGGCTTGAACTCTGGAACTCATGCTCTTGCTTTGCTTTTTTTCCACTTAAATCTGACAGTGCTACCACTTGAGCCATACCTCTACTTCTGACTTTGTGTGGGCTAATTGGAAATGAGTGTCTCATGGACTTTTCTTCCTGGGCTGGTTCTTTGAACTAGGATCCTCAGATCTCAGCTTTCTGAGTAGCTAAGGTTACACTGGTGAGTCACCAGTGTCTGTCCCTGTTAGCTTGTTGCTGTCTGAATTTCTCTGGCTAAGGGCTTTATTCTCCTATTAAACAGTTATTAAAACTTGAGAAAGTATCCAGCCAAAAGAACATTTTATTTTCTTAGATCTTTGGCAAGAATTGATTCATGGGGTAAGAAGACAGAAACAACCAAGATGGTGAACGTAACCGGAGTAAAAGGAAGGCTGATGGGAAAGGGCAGAGAGGATGAGGAGGAAGGATAAGAAAGGGGAGAATGTGGTCAAAGTACATGACTGGCATGTCACGATGAAACCCATTGCAACATACGACCCAACAGACACCAAGGTGAAAAAGCAAACCGGGCATGGTGGCTCAATCCTGTAATCCTAGCTACTCAAGAGGCTGAGATCTGAGGATTGCAGTTCAAAGCCAACCCCAGCAGTAAAAGACCATGAGACTCTTATCTCCAATGAATCACTAGAAAACAGGAAGTGGCGCTGTGGCTCAAGGGGTAGGGCGGTAGCTTTGAACTGAAGAGCTCAGGGACAGCTCCCAAGCCCAGAGTTCAAGCCCCATGACCGACAAAAAAAAATCAAAGCAAGCATCAGGAACAGGACTGTTCATTCCTGACAGCCTTGGCAGGGAGAGGAGGGAGTTGTTGACTGTTAACTGCCCCATGTCATAGAGCACCTTCTGCATGGGCCACCATAAGCCCAAACTAACCACGAGTACCATACTCTTAAACAAGATGGGCTTTGAAAACCAGGCATGAAGGGCAAGGGAGGCTTCACAGCAAATGGATAAACAATATTATGGAATATTATGCACACTTCCACCATGCACTTGGCACAGCATGATTAGTGATCAGACTATACACACTGCAGTAGGATCTGCAGCGGATAACCAGTAATCGTTCTTCTTGAGAAGAATTACTGGAAGCTCTCCTGAATTGACCTTCCTTTTGCAAAGTACCTGCGATCTGTGAACTATTTTTTTTTGCCTTCTTTCACATCCTTCTTGCCTTATGTGGACCTCTGCTGGAATGCTTGCTTCTCTGAGTTAAAGAGAACGCGATACCAAAAATGACAGAAAATTTGGTCTCTGGGAAATATGAAAGCTTAACATTTAATTTAAACACGGAACCGTCATCCACTGAGTTGCTATGGAGACCCTTCCTCCATGTGCTCCGTTACGTGTCTGCTGCCAATTATCCAGAAATAACTTTTCTATTTCTATGGAATCTTCTGGGCCTCACCTACTGCTGCTTCTATATTCTGTTTTGAGCTTTGCTGAAAGGAGGCGGGCTTTTCATTTCTATTCCTTATAGTCAAGAAAGGAAAAAAAAAAACAACTTTTAACATGTCCAAGCTGAAAAGGGTCCCCTACTGAGCCACTTCCTGTGTAACCCTGTTACACATCCTTCTCAGCTGACGCAGATGAAAGTTAATATTTTCCCTTCACTTTTAACAATACAACGGGCTACTACCTTGATGGCTGTGGTTGGAAGCATGCATTATGGGTTGATGAGATTTTTCTTTTAAACAGTTATCTTTAAGTTGTTATACAAAAGGGGTTTCAGTTCACCATGTTAGTTTTATGAGTACAGTGCACCGGAATCAATGTCACCTCTCTACATCATTCTCTTCCAGCTCTTCCAACCTCACCCATCCCCTCAATTAGATCTGGTTTCCATGTTCACATGGGAACACTGAATATTATGCTTGCCCTTGCTCATCTGTCCTCTCATCATTGGTCTGTCCTTCCTGTTTCCTCCCACCTCTCCTGACAACACGTGTCACCTTCCTGGTCTTCATTTTTGTTAGACTGTGAGTTTGTTCCTCAAAGGACTTAATACCATTGGAATCATCCCAGCCCATTTATTTTTGTATAGATGTCTTTGTTATGGGTTAATGCGATAGATTATTTTTGTTTTACATGGTGGGATCTCCAGTCTCATTTGTCCCCTTTTTGCAGTAGTTTGACACGTCATTCTCTTCTCACCTGAGCTGTTGTTTCAGAGTCATCCCACATGGAGCAGTTAAGGGCTGAGGATGAGATTTGCCTGCTTCCTCTATCTTGATGTAGGTCAACTATAGCTGGGAACGAAAGAGTCTTTTCCTCAAACGATTCAGCCCCTGGCAGGCAGATCTGAAAACACACTGTGTGTGAACCCTGGGCTAGACTCCATGGGTGGCTCTACAGAACAGCAGGCTTCCGGAGGGCTGTGGGCTGTGCACCTCCTCTCTGCCCCTTGCATGGGTCTCTCTGTGGGCCAAAGGCCTCTGAGTTGACAGGAGCTGATGACCATTTTGTGGTTCGTTGCTCGTTTTTGTAGGTTCAAGCCAAGTGGTGACCCCAGTGGCTTGTGAAGAAGAATGATCACACAGATAAAGGCTATGGAATGTGAAGTTTCCCACGTATACAGCAGTGATGGGGAAACGGGAGGATACCTGCATACTTTGCCTACCTTAGTGGCCACTGCAGGAGAGGAAATGGAAAGGGTTGTATGACCCGTCTCCTTCCTCCGATTTTACTTTGGACTTGAAGCCTGTAGAGAGAAAGTAATCACAAAGGCTCTCATGCCATTCAACATCTACATAACATGGAACAGAGCTAAGTATGTCACTGGCTGGGTCTAAGTAAAAGATGAGGGCTCACAGGGGGAGAGTAATGAGAAAACTCTTACTATTTCTATGTCAGTCTCCATCCTTCAGACTTGAAGATTTCAATTGTCCCAGATCATGAATCATAATCTCCAGAAAGTCAGCGGAAAAGAATGCTATCAGTAAATATAACCTTTGTGCTGGGTTTCTCTACTTTAATATGTGGTATCTACTCACTCTCCTCTTCCTCTTCTTCCTCTTCCCTTCCTCTTTTTCCTCCTCTTCCCTCTTGCCTCTTTCTGCTTCCTTCTTCCTTCTTCTTTCTCCTTTTTTTTGTGGTCCTGGGGCTTGACCTCAGGGCCTAGGTACTATTTCTGACCTTGTTTGTTCAAGGCTATCACTCTACTGCTTTGAGCCACAAAGTCAATTCCAGCGTTTGAGTGGTTAATTGGAGATGAGTCTCTCATAGGGACTGCCTGGCTGGCTTTGAACCATGATCCTCTTTCTCTCTGTGATTGTAGGCATGAGCCACTGGCACCAGGACCTAGTAGCATTTTAAGAATTTTATCTTTTCCTCAATCTCTGGTACACAAACCTGCTTGTATAGGGATATCTATTGCAACATCATTTTAATATAAAAGGGGCATTTAATTGTCTCCATGGTCTAATAAAATGTCTAAAATGTCTCAGTTAACAAACAGAAGAAAATATCCATGTCCTACAAGAGGAAATGAATGGAGGATGGGCACTGGTTTGAGGAAGGCTGTATTAGCCTCTGCCCCCCCCTGTCCTAGGGCTTGAACTCAGGGCACTGTCTTTGGTCAAAGCTAGTGCTCTGCCACAGCACCACTTCTGGCTTTTTCTATGTATGTGGTACCAAGGAATTGAACTCAGGGCTTCATGCAAGCGCACTACCTAGGCTACGCTCCTGGCTTCATGCATTGGCCTGTGTAAGAGACAGTATTTTTTTTTTGGTGGTACTTGGATTGAATCCAGGGGTTTAAGTGCCCTGCATCAGTGTTCTACCACTTGAGGTTATGCTCCTAGCCCTTTGAGGATGTGATTTTTTTTAAGCTAGGATCACACTGACTTTGCCCAAGCCAGCCTCACCTTTGTCAGCCTCTTGCCCAAGCCTCTCAAATCGCTGGGAAAGGGTGGAACCTCACAGGGCGACTCCATACAAGAATAACCCAGGCTTCCGCCAACACAGAAGGTCATGAACCAGCCTGCTGGCACACGATTAGCATGCTAAAGCCATGGAAGGGTAAGAGAGACAAAGATTGATCTCTGGAAAACATGCCAGCCTTCATGAAGACAAAGGGGCTTTCGATGATGCATCCACATCCTACCAGAACATCGTGGTGCATTGTGGGAGGCCATGCCATGGCTATCCACTGCATTGTCCTCAAGCAAATGCTGTGGGGTCTGCCACCGAGCAAGTCCTTCACGAATAGATCGGGATGACGGATTGTGGCTGGACTCCAATTACTGGACAGAAGACAAAGGGAAGAATGGGACCTATGCCAGAAAATGGGTTACTGACTCCCTATGAGAACAGTATTTTTTAGGAAGGTGCACATTTACAGTGCATCCTATAGTTAAGTCTGTTCAAGTGACCTCACAGGAATCACAGAGCGGTGATGGATAGTTTGAAATACTGTTCCTCATTTTCATCTATAGATAAATACATATATATATAATTTTTATTAACTTCAAGTAGTTGTACCAAAGAGTTGTCATGCAGCAAAGTGGTATATGAATACATCTTGATCCACGTCTTCTTATTTCTCTTGTACCACATCTAGAATCTGGAACTAAAGGGATTTGTCGCTTGTCTTGAAGCCAAGGAGCTGAGGGGGGGGGAAACAGATATCAAATGTTTCTCTATCTGGCTTCTCACCTAGGCTGGGACCCTGGCAGCTCTGTAAGCATCTTAGGAAATTTGAGGAGGTCATGCTTTCTTGCTGTAAATTTAGGTGTGCAGAATAGGTTTGTGGTCTTCTGGGGGAGAGAGAAGAGAAGAAGACAAAACAAACAAACATATACCTCTGAGATTCTCCCTTAGCTCAAGGTATGCAAATCATGCCAGTGCTTATGGGAACATGGGAATGGAAGGCTCTGCTTTGTTTTGTTTTTGAGTCTGGAGATACCAGGAGGAGAATTTGCATTTCAGCCCCCACCCCCATTCTTGCTTGGAAGTCTTATTGCAATTCTTTTTCTGGTTTCTTCTGAAGATAGCCTTCATTAATTTCTGATGAGAAAAACTCATCTTTTCCTGTCTGCCTTCCAATAGTTATTTTGTTTTGTTTTGTTTTTACCTCTTCTACATACTTCAGGCATTTGGCTGGTTAAGTCATAAACCATTTATGTTCAGAGTTAAGGTCAGCCTTGAATAACTTTGTGAAATATTTGCCTATTCTTTTTTTATTCACATACCCAATACTGACTTATCTTACATTTCTCTCCTTTTCTATATCTAAACCCAGCCTCTTTCTCTAGGATTGCATAAGAGAATGGAAATTGGAAATGTGTCCAGTCAATAACATTTTTCTATGGGCACTCATGAACTATTATCTATTGCTGTGTAGCAAACGAGCACAAATGAAGTGGTACAAGCAACACATAATTGTTGCCCCATGTTTTCCCGTGGGCCAGGAGTTCAGGGACAGCGTCGACAGTTACTTCTCTATCGGTGTCTCATCATTGCATCTCCTTATACTGGAATCTAGGTTCTAAGCAGGCTTCCATCTTACTTAACCTGCTTCTCAGTGTGTTCTCTCAAGCTCAGGAGTTGTCTGCAGAATTCGTTTAATTTAGCTGTGGTTGGGTGGGTGTCCTGGTTATTTGAAAGTGCCTTAACTCCCAGATCCTTGCCAGATAGCTTCTTTAAAACTCAAGGCAGGTGTCTGCTGCATTGTCGCTTCTCTGACAACGTTGAAGGAGGCAACACTTCTGTGTGGGTAAGGCCCCTAGATGAGGAACTCGAAGTCTCTACCTTAATGACATCTTCACAATGTCCTGGAAGTTAAACTCCACCCTAACACTGAAATCCTGCCTCTGGTCAGGGGCTATGCGGGATGAGTACCACAGCAGGCATGATGGTAGACATTTGTCTACATGCTAAGCAAAACATCCCAAGACTCTCTCCTGATTGCACATTTGCTGAAAGGGCCAGAATATATATATATATATATATATATATTCATATATATATATATATTATTTATTTATTTTTTTGCCAGTCCTGGGCTTGAGCTCAGGGCCTGAGCACTGTCCTTGGACTTTCTCAAGGCTAGAGCTCTACCACTTGAGCCACAGCGCCACTTCTGGCTTTTTTCTATGTATGTGGTACCAAGGAATGGAACCTGGGTCTTTGTGCATGCTAGGCAAGCACTCCACCACTAGGCCAAACTCCTGGCCCCAGGGCCAGAATATATTAAATAAACATTTAAAAATGTGCTGATGGTCATAAGAAAAAGAAAAAACCAGAAATGACTGGGGGGCATAAAAATCACTGCAAGCATGCATGTTTTTTCTTGTAACAGTTTGAGGGCTATAGCTAGCTCGTGGGGGTGTGTGGGGGGAGTTGCTCAGTAAACATGGCACAGTGATTTCTTCATGGCAAACCCAACTGTGGCGATACTTGGTGATAGGCCAGGGTGAATCCAGCATGGAGAACTCAACCAGCGCCTCACCAAGACCCCAGAAGAGAAGAATCACTCTTCCCAGGGTCATTTGTAAAAGCACCCAGCATGGAATTCTAGATTCGGGCTGGGATTCATCTTGTGAACACACCATGGCGTAATAACCAAGGGAAGCAGGCAAGGAGCAAAGGACTCTAGCATAGATTTTTTTTGGGGGGGGGCGTCATTTGCGAATTCAATTCTCCCATTTGTAAATTAGGTTTGAAGGCTAACATGACCCACAGAGCTATTCCAATGATTGTAAAAACAAACTTCCCCACTGCCTGCCCCCCTCTGCCCTGCAGAAGCACTGTCCTGAGGCAGACAGAAACATTTGCATAAGCACCAGACTAAATGATTGGTGCCTATTAATCTACAGGCTCGAGATAATTGTTTTGTTTGTTTTTTTCTTTTAAATAGCTGTAAGTTACGTTAACACAGACAGAGCCAGTGAGAAATGAAGTGTCTTAAACTTGTCAGTGTTAAATCAACAGGCTTAAATGGCAACTTGTGGCATGGGGTGTGTATGGATGGATGGATTTATTATTATGTTTTAATCTTGGTTATCAGCTCAAAGCCTGTTGGTCTGTGAGGAAACATAATTAAATATATGTCTCTGAAGAAGAGCACTTCAGAGAGGAGTGCTGTCCATGCAATAGCTTGGGAAATACTGCAACGACCAAGGGTCATTGAGAAGTGTTTCAAAGCTTTCTGTGTTCCTGGATTTTCCAGTTGTAGGACACTGGCATAGCAGCTACAGCTCATCATCTCAGTAAATGTACAAGCTAACGGAAATGACAGACAGATCTCTATGTTAACTGTTTTACACAAACTATCTTATTTAATTCTTAGGATAATCTTACCCTGCAAATAGCTGTATTGTCCTATTTAAAGAAACAGATGCTTAGATCAATTAAGACACTACTTTAAGGACAAACAGTGTATGGCAGAGCTAGTATTTAACTCAAACATATCTTTCTCTGGGCTCAGTGAATTTCATCTACCCACCTGTCATTTATTCTTTATTGTCATTATAATAACTACATTCATATTATAATTATTTTAATCATTATTAACAAAGTATATTATATTAGTTACTGTGACATGTATTATTTGTTATCATTATTTCTTTTCTTTTTGTGTGTGTGTAAGATCCAGGGCTTAGGCACTCTCTCTAAACTTCTTTTGCTTACGGCTACTCTAGCACTTGAACCATTGTTCTGTTTCAAGCATTTTTTTTTGATAATTTGTTGGGAGGTAAGAGTCTCAGAGCCTTTCTTGCTAGGATTTGAATCATGATCCTCAGATCTTAGCCTTCTGAGTAGCTAAGATTACAGGCATGAGCCACTGGTTCCTGGCTTCATTTCTTTTATTGTGTGTGTATTTTCTTCTTTGTTTACTGAAGATTGAACCTAGGGCCTCTGGATTGAGCATTTTTATAGTCTTTCCATATCGAATCCCTGCCTCAGATGCTTTACATCTTAGAAACAGCTAAGTTAACCCTGTCCATCCCTTTTCCTAGTCATATCATGACTAGAACTGACTTACCTGGGGTGTGGGGTACATTTTTCAAAAGAAAAGCTCACTGAGTGCTGGCTTTAAACCAGTTCATGGTTAAATTTTAGAGCAAATAAGTGATAAAGAGAAGGTCAGGGGCTTATTCTAGCTTTAAAAAAAATGATCCTAATTGTGTGGTATGAAGTGAAATGGTATCAAGATTTGAGAGAGGAAATACTGGAAGGTACGGTGTGTTCAAAATCACAATGGAGGGCTGGGAGTTTGGCCTAGTGGTAGAGTGCTTGCCTACCATGCATGAAGACCCGGGTTTGATTCCTTGGTACCACATACATAGAAAAAAGCCAGAAGTGGTGCTGTGGCCCAAGTGGTAGAGCTCTAGCCTTGAGAAAGTCCAAGGACAGTGCTCAGGCCCTGAGTTCATGGTCCAGGACTGGCAAAGAAAAAAAAAAGTCCTAAAAAATAAATCACAAAGGAAAAAGATTTCAGTTTCCTATCTAAAAATCTCAATCTGTGAAAGCCTGGTGGCAGAAAAGAAGTCTTGAGGCCGACAAAAGAAAAAGTAAGACTCAGAGCTTTGGAAATAAAAACCTCCCATTCAGGGAGAGAGGCAAAGGGACTGTCTGGCTGATGAAAGGGATTTCTAGGGTAAGGAAGCTTTGAGAATCAAAGATAATAACATAGGCAAGGAAAACTGGAGGACTGTCTTTAAGTAATTGGGGAAAAGAAAACAGCCCACTTTCAGTGCTTCTCTCCTGTGTCCTTTGTCCTCTCTTTCTCTCCTTTGCTGGAGATGACAAAATTGTGCGTAGATCAAGAATTCTGAAGCTGGCTGACATAGTACAAATTGGGAAACCAAAGGCCGGGGAACTAAAAACGTGACCATAATTTCAGACTTCTGCCTCTGCAGACTCCAAGTGAACTGTCCAATCTGGAGATCTGTAACTCCGAAGCCGTTAACTGCACAAGAATTAGAAACATTCCGTCTCCATTTAAAGGTATTAAAGAAGATCAAGGAGTCACACTCCTGAGGATGAAATTAGTGGATTTTGGATTATGCCGGATTTAAATCTGAAGACGTAACCCTAACAAAGCCTTTTTGTTCCCCCTCTGTAGAAATGAATGTAATCAACACCACCCATTCGAGGAGCAGATGAGAGAATTACTCCTCCAGCCTTATGTTCCTCTGCTTTTGTTGTTGTTGTTTTCTTTTCCCAACTCCATGATCTTTGCCAGGTATTCTGAATGAAGGGAGGAAAGAGGCGGCATTGGCATGGAAGAGAGAGACCAAAGTGCCGATGGCTAGGTAGAGGGGGGGCGGGGTTCAGAATTTTCCCTTGGAAGTTGTGGAATTGGGATATTTTCATGTGTCCTTCTTTCCTCTACCTCTCCTTCCTCCTCTTTTCTCTCCTCCTCCATTATAGTCTGAGGTAGACCCAGTCCATCAAGCCTTGATCTACTGACTTCTCCACATTTACAGGAGAAAAGAAGAAACTATTTTAGTTTAAAGCATTGATATTCTAGGTTCTGTTAGTCAAAGCCAATGCAAATCCTTTTATTCCCCACAGAACATTCCATTATTCTATTCTTTCCACAAACTTTTTTTTAAAAAAAGATAGGGTGATAGCTATGCATTCAGTGGGAATGTCCAATGGTAAATAATACTACTTCTTAAACCAATAAGTAAGTATATATATATATATATATATGATAAATCTGTGATTACAGGTTTAGGCTTGTAATTCTAGCCACTCAGGAAGCTGGGATCTGAGAATGATGGCTCCATGCTCCACCTGGGTAACAAAGGCTTGGAGACTCTTATCTCCAATGAGCCACCAGAAACCCAGAAGTGGAGTTATGGCTGAAAGTGGTAGGGTGCTAGCCTTGAGCAAAAGAGCTCAAGGACAGCACCCAGGCTCTAAATTCAAGCCCTATGACCCACAAAAAGGAAAAAAAATCAGATTAGTAAGATGAAGACTCGAGGCACAGTGGGCATGAGATACAGAGTAATGAGATTTAAATGCTGGAGCCCAAGACCTTTTGAAGATGATTGAAGGCATGACACAGGTGGAATCGAGAGGTTAATCAAGACAGGGAGCCTCTCCATCTTTGGGGTGGAGATCAGTGCTAGCTGTGCTTTAAGCCTAACCACTCCATCTGACCATGATACCTTTCCTCCCTGACTTTGTCCTATACATGTGGGAAGGCTGGGAAGGCTCATTCATGTGTGGCAGTCACCCCAATGCATTTCAAATATGGAAGTCATTTGACTGATCCATAGATGAGATCATATAGGCTTAAAATAACTTCTTACCACCAGGGCCACTGCTGAAGATGCTCTTAGACAGTCACTGCCATTCATCCAGTGGAACAGGGAAAAGAACCCACAAAGCTATTGGTAGCTCAGGAATAAAGGCAGGTGGAGAGAAAGAACCCAGCACCTGCCATCTTCATCCCAGAATATCTCCTGTCACGGGGTATATCATTCTCATGGCTACAAGCTCAGGGAGGTTGTAGAGTGGAGTCAGGTGAGGGGTGGGACTGGTTTCTTTAGGAAGCTGCTGGCTATTCAGTCTGTTCTATGAATATCTGTCAACTACCTAATGTGACATTCACTGAGATCCAGTGGTTAGAAAAGTCCCCTGTCCTTCTGAAGCCCACAAACAAGCAGAAATTGAGAGTTGAGAGAGAGAGAGAGAGAGAGAGCCAGAGCCAGAGAGATGGAGAGACAGAGAGACAGAGATGGAGAGAGTTGGGGGGTTTGGAGGAAGTGACAGGAAAGTGGCAGAAAAAGGATGTTAAAGAACAGTATTTATGTGGGTCTTAGTTAATCTCTGCAAAAACTAGGAAAAACACTATCATTTCCATTGTCTTCATTGTAGGGCTGAGAAAGTTTGAGATAATTGTCCCCAAATGGCTTTCAAAGTAGCATAAACAACCCCATAAACAGAATTCTCATCTAGGTCAGTCTGACTCTACCACTTTGTCAGTGGTTGGATGTAGGAATGAATGTCTTCTATCCATTTCTTAGTTTGAGGGTTTATGCTGGTTTCATTTCTCTGTGAAACTCACCGTCAATCTAAGCTACCCCAACAGTGACAAGGGGTAAAATCCAGTTTACCATGAACTGCAATCAAATATAATGAAGAGGACAAGTCGGCCCTCTTATAGATTTAGAACATTTAACCCAAATCATTTTGCTAGGGCATTAAAAATGATCACACTATAATCCTGGTCTCTTTGTGTGCCTGTATTTTATGGCCATACTGTGGCTTTCATGTGTGGGCAGATGGCTGTGAGGAATCATTATTGATTATATAGTCCATTATTTGGAACTTTTATCCCCCGACTCCCCAAACACAACCCCCCGCCCCGCCTCCGATTGCAAAGCAATGGAATGAATTTTTAATAACGCAGTCCAATCAGATGTTTATAATAGTAGATGGCACCAGCACATTAAATTCTAGCCACTTTTCTCAGGGCTTTAAGGCACATCATTTCATCTGATCCTGGCATCGCCTCTCTGAAATGGTTCTGATTAGCACCATTTCATGTGACAAAGGATTCCGGCTCAGACAAAACCGCACGTCCATTTTTTGGGCAATAACTATTCATCACAGTCAAGTCAGAACCAGCTGAGGGGCCCATCAACTTAGGAATGGCTGCTGAAATGGGGTTGATATTCCCTGTGGAATATCATTCTGCCAGAAAGAGGAGTGAAGTTTGGCCACTTGCAGGGAGATGTGTAGAACTGGAGAAGCAGCATGATGTGCAGATATATGGCTATTTGTCAGACCCACCTAGTTCACTTGTGCATCACCTTACGAATATATCACTATCTTTTGGTGGCAGCACTTCAGTCCTTCTCTCTTGGAAGGTTTCAAGTATGTAAGCCGATGTCATCGACTGTCGTCACCATGCTGGACTGACCACACTTGGGTTTCCCAGCGTTCTCAGTGGCTTCCGCTTCTGTACCCCTCTCTCCAATCATTGAAGAGATGAGTAGAAAAGAAGGTACAATGACAATTAGGAAATGCTCATTCTAGGCCCAATTCTGCCCTCCCTCTGGCCCTGTGATCCTGAGTAAATCCACTTCAAACATCGGGACTCTGTTTCCCCATCATTAAGAAATGAAGGGATATGGCTAAACAAAGTCTATTATGATTGATGATGATTATTTTATCTCTGATAGTGCTGTTTGAATGAACATAGGGGTGTCTTCCCCCTCTTGGCTGGGGCAAATATGCGGGTTCTCTAGCTTCTCTTCATCCTAGCGTCAAGGAAAGCTCCTGTTAAAAACACTACAAACTCCCACCGGCTCTGTCTGCAGGGTGAATGACTCCCTGGTGATTTCATCTTCAGGGAACTTTAGTGGGGGGGAAAAAAAGCAACACACAAAAAACCCAAGCTGCTCAGCTAATTGGATTTCATGGCTGATATGCTTTGATGTGCTATTTGTTCTAGTTAAAATATTTACTCTTGAAAAAAGATCTTGGCTGTCGAAACCCAAAGTTCCACAGTGTGGGTTGAGGGTACTGCAGGGTGAGGAGGAAGGGTTTGTAGAGAGCCTCCCAAATGCTTCGGAACAGCCACGAGTCACATAATCGTATCTGCTGGTCCAGGTTGCCATGATGACACCTGTTCCTTAACTTCTCCAGGACTCAATTTCCTTGCTTGTAACGGTGGGGGGGGCGGTTAACATTGTACGAACCTCACTGATGACTGAGAGAGCTATTTTGCTTTTGCAACATGCCTGACACCTCAAATACAGTGTTTTTCCATTGATCCAAGGAGAGCTGTTCAGTTTTCCCATTTGTGTGTATGCCTGTGAGTGCATGCCACCACTCGAGCTCAGGGCCTGGGTGCTGTCCCTGAGCTTTTTTTGCTCAAGGCTAGCATCAATGTCAACTGAGCCACAGCGCTCCTTTTGGTCTTTTAGAGGGGGCAGTAGTTAATTGGTGAATCTCAGGGATATTCCTTTCTGGGCTGGCTTTGAACTGTGATCCTCAGATCTCAGCCTCCTGAGTAGCTAGGAGGACTGGCACGAGCCCATCAGCACCCAATCCGTTATCCCAGTTTTACAGGTCTGGAAAGTAGATTGGTGGGGCTCAAGTTCCTAACCCAGAAGTGATTTTAATGTGTAAATGATGGAAATGGGATTCCAACTCCGGTCTCTACTGATCTGAACACTTAAATTGCTGACATGGCTGAGTGGGAAGGTAGCCAGGTGGTTTGGTTATACAACTGATCCATTCCCAGGGTCTCTGTGTCCTAAGAGGTGCAGTCTTGAGATAGGAATCCCCATTGTTGGATGGGTTCACATGTAGCCAACAATAGATAGGGTTGGTAGCAAGCCCTTGACCTGGTAGCTAGCCTTGATCCTGTGTCTGGGGGCTTGATGGCTGTTGGAAAATCTTGTCTGGCTTTGGTTTGTGCAGCCGGGGCCTCCTAGCTCTTCTCCACAAGTCTCTTACTGTCCAGTGGTCTTCCTTCCCCCACCTCCCAAGTGCTGGGATTACATTGTATATGGCTGTGGAAGTAAGTAGTTCTTTTGGAATCAGGCAACATGTACCCTTTGCAGTGGGAGCTCCCGGAGCTGCCTATGCAAGTATGTTTTACGTTCTTAAATGCTAACTGAATTCTGAGTGCGTAGGCTTT